>NC_041389.1:486368569-486443239 GCF_002162155.2 Triticum dicoccoides | reverse complement strand
TCCAAGAACATCCTCTTCTGCCTACTGCAAGGGCACTTGACAGATTTTTGTGACATTTGTGCAAAAAATTGTGGTTTTACTCCCACCTTTTCATTTTACTTCACATATAAGATTTGCCTAAAGTTAGACTTCATAAAGTTGGACCATGTTTATAGGAAAAACTATCAACATTCACAGTGCCAAATGAATATTATTAGATGCATGATGGAATTACTTTTCACATATATAACTTTAATATTGTAGATATTGATTTTTTTTGAAAAATTTGGTCAATATTTATGAAGATTGACTCCAGACAAATCTTATATGTTGAGTAGAAAAACCGGAGGGAGTATTTGCACTCATCAGGCGCATCTAATTAACTACATTTAACCTGGAGGATGGACATCTAAAAAAATACGAGTCGCCTTTTGCTTGTTAGTTTTGCTTTATAAGAACACAATCTGTCAAAAATACACCTTGGAACGTGGTGCACATGTACCCGAACATAGGTTGTACTTGCAATTTTTATCTTTTTTGCCAACAATTTCACATAAGTCATTTTGTCTTAAAACTTGCACGTGAGTAACACAGCTGACAATGCTTGTTCTGTTTTTTTTTACTGTACTAGGACAATGTCCGTGCGTTGCTACAGGAAAACATAATTTTACGACATCACTTATTGTGTGAATGTGATTTTTTTTGTCAAGAGGTTGGCGACTGTGAAACAAAATTCTCTCTTATGCTCCATTATCATCCATGAGCTTTGTTCTAGTTCAGACGACTCCTTGGAAAAGTCCACGTTGCCTCATGCCGCATATTATCACATCTAGTAGTGCCCAGTTCGGCACTCTAATTCATAATTCGAGTTCAATATGATTCAACAGAAGCTAATTAAAAGAAAATGTCATGTTCAACCCATATGAACTACAAAATACAATTTGGACACAAAATATAGAAACAAATTAATATTGATCTACAAATTGACATATCTTCCCTCCAGGAGGGAATCCCCAGCTGTGATAATAAAGTCATAGAGGCAGCTGATGCGTTCCTATGTGCCAATTTTAGAGCCATAAGCGCCCCTTCTAATAAATGTGAATGAAAGAAAAAATGGTTGATTATTTCTTACCTACGTTGCTACGGATGACAATTCTAGCAGATGAATCAAACAATGATCAAGTGAAATGGATAAAGTTAATGAAACCTTTAAGAGTGAAAACTATGATATAACCCTTGATATTTGTCTTTCGAGGTTGGTGTAGGTCGGACACACATTGTCCAGGAGCACCACGAGGGTGGTTTGCTCGATCAGCAAGTGCGTCAAGAGCTCGCTGTTGTAAAGCTTGAGCATGGCTGTGGAAATCTGCAGTAGGAAATGATTTCAGCAACATGATCTATCTGCAACAGCCGTAACAGTACCTATGATTGTGGTTAGATCTTTAATTTCGTGCCATAGTTACTGATAGTGAGCCATACTTTGTAACCCGTAGAAGTACCACTTGAAGCCGATTGCATAAAATCCAGGACTGGGTGTTGTAAAGTACAACTTTGTCGTTGGCAGAAGCAAAGCCACATGTCAGTATATATGTATTCTTCAGATTCAGATTTCGCAAATACTATCAATCTTTTGAGATTTGATCATGCAAATAGTATCCAGATGCATACTAAAACTAAAAAAAGATCCTGAAATCATCTGACAAAAATCCCTAAGCATTACATCTTTTCATGATCCGCAATTCAAGATCATCCACGAAACAAACTCTTCTAAAGGATAAGAATTCTATAAAACCAAAACATCATATTTCTCATAGATCTGAAAGAAGAAAAAGAAAAGACCAATAAGTGCAGAATGGAACGAGAGAATAAGCTCACTTGGACATGATGTCATTGAGCGTGTAGTTGCTCATCTCTGGCTCGACCGCCTTTCTTATTATTGTGGTGTGGCGCTCCATCTTCACCGTACCGGTCCTGCTGCGCAAGCCATCCGCGATCCAGCACCACCCCGCCGCCACTGCACGTGCTCCATCAACACCTTGTTCTTCTCATGCAATCTCTTGGTCGCTTGTCATGCAAAAATAGCATTGCGTTCTCCTCGAGCAGCATGCTCAATGGTGGCTTTTCCTGATCATACCCATGATCTATGTCCCCGCTGCCATGTGATCTTCGACGACATTGACACAACTCTAGTGGTCCTCATGGTGCACCGAGCGCGCACGAGGCGACTCGCCAGCGCGGTAGTCCTGCAAGGTGTCACGTGGATGTCGTGGGCAGAGGTGGCCATGTATGCGTCGAGTCCTGCGGGTCGGCGTTTGGAGAGATGTGGCGGAGGGCGACGTCGGCGGCTCTGGGGCCATGATCCCCGCGCGCCGCGCTTGGCGAGGTTGAGCTGCGCGTGAGGCTGAGTCCTCGAGTGTTGTAAGGGCTGAGGCATTAGACTTTTTGCGAGATTAAAGGGGCGAGGGGATTCCGATCAGATCATGTGAAATGCAAAATCGGCAGGGTTGAGTGGATTGCGAGATTAAAGGGTTGAGAGGACCGCGAGAATAAAGGGGTGAGAGGATTGCGAGATCAATTTTTGGCCTTGGGAGGAAAGTGATCAGTATTTGCTGGGTTTTTTTTTATCGTCATTGATTAGCTTGCCAAATCATGTGAAATAGGAAATCGGGAAGGTGGAACGTACGTAAGGAGGGGTGGAAGAAAAGGTTGGGCGAAAGATTTGACGTAAGAGGGGAGAGGGAACCTTACATTTCTTTTAGATAGTAGAGATTGATTAGCTTGCCAAATCATGTGAAATAGGAAATCGGGAAGGTGGAGCGTACGTAAGGAGGGGTGGAAGAAAAGGTTGGACGAAAGATTTGACGTAAGAGGGGAGAGGGAACCTTACGTTTCTTTTAGATAGTAGAGATTTAAATTGTGTTTTTGCCTAACCGGGAGTCCCAGCTTCCCAAAATCCACACCGCATCAGGAGCTTGCTAGTGATGAAGCCTCAAACCATCAGGAGCTTTCTTCAAGCTCTTCTCCGGATGGTACGAGAGCAGTTTGAAATCACATATGGAAAAGCTTGGTGCCCCCAAAAGTTCAGAGCTTCGCATGGAGATTAGCTACTGATTCTTTAGTGAACTGGACCAACAAAGTTAAACGCAAGCTGGAAGTGTCGCCTTTATGCCCAGTGTGCGGCAGGGAAGATGAGGATTCGTTCCATGTCTTCTGCTCCTGCAATCATGCAATGATCCTATGGAAATTGATGGCAAAGGTGTGGAACCTCCCTTCCAGGACCATGCTAAAACATGTGGGGCCTGAGTGGTTCATCCATATTTTAGTTGAAACAAATGAGGAAGGCAGAGCTTTTGTGATGATGCTGTTTTGGAGGATTTGGTTTGTTCGAAACGAGTTGGTGCACCATAAGGCCTTGTACAATGCAAGGTGCTTAGAAGAGATGCTTGGAGAAATAAACCAAGCTTTCCTTAAGCACCGGTGCTTATTTGTACATGAAAAACGCTTAATTAGGCGTCTCTCCTGTAGAAACAGACACCGGTGCTTCAGAAAAAAACGGTTTATTTCTCTAAGCATCTCC
Organism: Triticum dicoccoides; assembly: GCF_002162155.2. Taxonomy (NCBI): domain Eukaryota; kingdom Viridiplantae; phylum Streptophyta; class Magnoliopsida; order Poales; family Poaceae; genus Triticum; species Triticum dicoccoides. Next base: position 486,439,683 of record NC_041389.1, on the reverse strand, counting down.
CTAAGCACCTAGCATTGTACAAGGCCTAAAAGGCCACCACCAATGGAAGTATCTGTTCGTTTCCTGTCCAGTTACCTTTCTTCATTATATGCAATCAATACCAACCCTAGTGACGATCCGATCAAAGGCAAGGCGATACTGGATTCAGTCCTTGAAAAGAGCCATAAAAGACTCCAGACAGATGTGATTGCAGATGCACTATGGGTGAAGCCGGGTTTTGGCCGAGTGAAATTAAATACGGATGCCTCAGTGCTGGGAGAGGAGGCAGGATGTGCAATGATATTGAGGGACCATGAGGGGTCTATAATCTTCAGCTCTTGTAGACATACATATGGGTGTAATGATGTTCTTGAAGCTGAACTGCTGGCTCTGAGAGAGGGGATATCTCTGGCAATTCAATGGAGCATGCTGCCTCTAGATATAGAATCATATTGTCTACAAGCAGTCCAGATGATAGTTGGAGGCTCTAGCAACAAGTCCAAGTATGTGTTCATCGTGAAGGAGATCATCAGTACTATGGAAGAAAGAAGCTCTTGCATTACTCATTCTCGTCGATGCTGTAATTTGGCTAGTCATTCCTTGGCTAATTTTGGAAGAACACAACACCGAACGGTGGTTTGGCTTGGCTCTGGTCCGGAAGTAGTGTGAGATATTGTAGAACGAGAATGTAATCCTGTAAACTGTGCTGAGTAATGCAAGTTCTTTTGTTCCGCAAAAAAAAATCCACACCGCATGATCTGTTACCTATATGTTTTCTCCAATCATCAAGGTTGGGGAAAATTTGGTGCACCGGTGCTTGTGGTGCTACCAGTGCACCGGACCTCCGTAACACATTTTAAGATGTTCTAAAAAGTGTGAAAAAATGAGCTCATTCATGTGTCATCAATGTTTGTTGTCAAGGACATAGTGGTGTTTTCTTGCAGACCGGGGTTCAACTCCCGCCGGGAGCGAGTTTCCATGGTCTCACCCGGGTGGGATTTTTCTATAAAAGTATGTCCTGGGCGCTAGTGCCCACGGATCTCATTTTGTTGTTGCAAAATTTTAAACATTGCACGAGGTACAAAGATAACAAATTTAACACCGTATAGTATGCATCATAAGTTGGGCTTTAGATTTGACCCATTATCACACTAATGTTTATCATTTTTGTATCTCAAATAATATTTGATTTAAAATTTTGCGACAACAAACATTAATATTTTGTGAATGTGCTCAATTTTTTATGTATATTTTTTGGAACATTTCGAAATGTGCCCACAAGCACTGGTGCACTGGATACGATCCGAGGTCGATCTACCGGGTCAGCAGGCACAGACGAGATGTACTCAACTCCAGCGATTATCTTGCACCGGAACATATGACGACTCTAATCGCATACACCTGGTCCCATAGACCCAATCACGTGCATGCATGCAGAGCGTGCATGGCTGCATCCGTCCCAATCTCCGGTGAGCAAAAAAGAGAAAAAGGCAAACAAAAAAAGTAGGAAGAGATCACAGCACCACAAGCGCAGTAGCAGCAGTAGCAGCTAGTGCTTGACGGGCTTCTCCATGTCTCCGCGCCAGTCCAAGCCGGTTCACATGCATTTGTTCTCTTCCATTGTAGCCTCTGCCTCTAGCCTCCCTCCCCTCTCCCCCAACCTCATCCCCATTGCTTGCTAGCCAGCAAGCTACCTGATCTCGTGGCGGCAATGGCGAGGAACTGCAGAGCTCCCGCCGCAGCGTTCATGGCGCCGCTGCTGGTGGCGGCGGCGGTGGTGGTGTCGTTCTTGGGCGGCGGGGCGGAGGCCAGGAAGTCGAGCAACATCACGGTGGTCGGCTCCGTCTACTGCGACGCCTGCTCCAACAACACCTTCTCCAAGCACAGCTTCTTCCTCAAAGGTGAGAGTGAAACACACGGCATGCTCTTTCCGGTTACCATTCCTTTTCAACGCCGTCTTGATCTGCATTGCACATTTGCACTCCGTGGTGTAGTTTGCTCTGGAACGCAGTGTGCTTGTTGCTTAATCAGGCGTGCACTTCTACATTGACTGGCTCCTGCTTTGCTGCATTTCTTCTGCAGCAGATTTGTCAATCACAAGGGTGCGAATCTCTTGCTCAATGCAGAGAGCTACGTTGCCTATTTGTTGTACCCTTTTATTGGTTTTTATTAATTTGCTGGGAAATGATAAGTAGGCGCAACAAGTTGCTTTGGCGTAAAAGTGCATTTTTCACTCAAGTCTGAACTCACTGAGGAGACTCGGCTAAAGAGCAAAAGAAAGATATGAACTGAGTAGATATTGAGCACACTTTTAACCTGCATTGTACTTACACGTTTACTGGAGGAAGTAGTTCTTGGCTGCATGTTGTTAACAGATTTGTTAATTACAAGGGTCGCGAATCAAGTGGCACATGCATGTCACCAAAAATGTTCATAGGTCCCCATTGTATTTCGGGATAAATTTTGACCATAGATTGAACTAACAAAATATTCATACATGTCACCAAAAATTATATTATTGAAAAGTATGTTCAAATACGAATCCAACGACATGCATTAACATTTTGTTAGTTAAATTTTTGATCAAATTTTGACACAAACTACAAGGGGACCTATAAACCAGGACGGAGGTAGTACTATCTTAAAAGAAGTACTAGCTCTGTGAGCTTTTATAAGACGGTTTAGATTTGTGATCTAAAATCGGAAACGTATTATAAAAGTTTACAGAGGGAGCAGTAACTATTTTGTACTCTCACCTCTTTCTTAGAGTTTTACTGAGCAGTTCTTAAGAAAAATAATACTACTGAACATGCCCGGTTGCTTCAGAGTTTTAGTAGTCCTCTGCCTGCGGTGTCGTTCTACTCTCAACTCTGACCATGTATTGGCACTAGAATGTTACGAGTGATATGAATCCAAGAGGCATTAGGCATACTGTTTTGACTGGACAGAATAACAATCCAGAGCTCAAAAACGATGATCAGCACAGGCATTTGCATGCCTGTGGTCTGAACAATATTGCCCCTGCTCATGCTCTTGCTCTGCCACTCTGAGTTGCTACCTAAACTTTTACTGTAGGTGGGTTCAATCGTTTGCAATGAGCTCTGAACCAGATTAACCGTGTGAATTGCAGTGTTTTCTGTTTTCTGTTTTTCTCGTCAACAGAAGAGCTCAGGCTCTGAATTTATCCAGCACTAACAGTAGCAGGTGCTGTACGTGGTCTGATGTCAATGTGATGCAGGGGCTCGGGTGCTGATCCAGTGCAACTTCAAGGTGAACTCCAGCGCGGCGCCGGAGGAGATCTCGCTGGAGGCGGAGCGCACCACGGACCAGCACGGCGTGTACAAGTTGGACGTGCCCCCCGTGGACGGCTTCGAGTGCCGGGAGGGCCACGAACTCCGGTCGGCGTGCCGCGCCACGCTCGTCCGGAGCTCATCGGCCGCCTGCAACGTCCCGGGCCTCCGCGGCTCCACGCAGCACATCGCGCTCCGGGGCCCCCGCGGCACCGCCGCCTGCTTCCTCAACCTCAACGCGCTCAACTTCCGCCCCGCCAAGCGGGACCGTAAGCTCTGCCACGGCGGCGGCAGCAATGCGTTCGGGTCGTCGCTCTTCTTCTGGCCGTTCCTGCCGCTCTTCTGGCCGCCGCCGCTCGGGCTCCCGTCGCCCGCCGCGCCGGGAGCCGCCGGAGGGACGGTGTCGTTCCCGTGGCCGTTCCACGTGCCGGAGTGGCTGGTGCCGTTCCTGCGCCCGCCCTTCCTGCCTTTCCCGCTCTACCAGCCGGCGCCGGTGTCATCAACGGCGCCGCCCCCGTTCGAACGTTTCCCGCCACCACAACGAACGGCTGCTCGGCCGTAAACCCGCCGGCCGGTTTCAGAACCTCAGGACAAGCGTGACAAGACACGGGATTTCAGCCTTCTTGGGAAGATCAATGTTAGATTTTTCATTTCTTGCTTGACTGCTTGTCATGCATGCTAGGTGTTCGTTGCCATTGTCCATTGGCATGCTGTTCGTTGACCTGATGAATGAATTCATGTGGTACTAATTCGTAGTCATGGTCACTATTAGCCTTCTCGATTTTCTTTTCAGTTGCCCAATTTGCATGTGGCACGATGGGATACGTGCACACATGTCTGTAACCGATTGCTGGAGATAGAGCTGATCAGAATCGCTGCTTTGTCGCTTCTGTCGGCTCCTAGCAACACAGCCGCTAGTAGGATTTTGTCAAGCACGCTGCAAGCTCAAACTTTTTCTTCTGCAAACAAAGGCCAGCTTTGCGTGTATCTTTTAGCATGATCCAAGTAGATATTTTTCAGATGAAAACTGAATCTGTGGATACTCCTACTCCCTCCGTCCGAAAATACTTGTCATCAAAATGGATAAAAAGAGATGTATCTAGAACTAAAATACGTCTAGATACATCTTCTTTTATTCATTTTGATGACAAGTATATCTGGACGGAGGGAGTACAAAGGAAGACAGCACGAAGAGACGACTTGGGGTCAGTCAGTTTCATGTCGACATTAGCTCCCTGAATATCTCCTCGCTGGCCAAGAAAATTCATTCTCTAAGATCACTCCCATGTAATCTTTTGTGATGTGTTTGTTGGTATCCGATGAATTGTGGGTTTATGATCAGATTATCTATTGAATTTATATGAGTTTCTTGAGCCTTCTTTGCTGCGTAATTTTATAGATTTGTATTTTTTTCGATCTATCCATCTACTTTGGCCAAGTTAGATTGATTTTTCTTCATGGGAGTAGTGCTTTGTGGTAGATTCAATTTTGTGGTGATCCTGTCCAGCGCAGAAAGGATAAGGGCACGTATTGTATTGTTGCTATTAAAATTAAAACGATGGGGTTCTGTCATATTGATTGATCTTATTCTGTGTACATTGTGTCATCTTGCGTAATGTGTTACTCTTTTTGTATGAACTTGATACTTTGAGATGCATGCTGGATAGCGGTTTTGGGTGGAGTAATAGTAGTAGGTGCAGTTGAATAAACAGTTTACTTGTCACAGACGTAATGCATGTGTATTGATTATGCCATGGATGATCATCATAAATATGCGCAACTCTATCACTACATTGCTTTCGAGAGAGATGCCACTAGTGAACCTATGGCCTTCGTGTCCATTCTCAATTAATTTGCAAGCTTTTACCTTTGACACTTATTTGCTATCATTATCTCTATTTTCTTTTAACCTTGTAACTAACAAGAACAAGGGTAGTGACGACCCCCTTGCCTTTGTTGGGTGCAAGCAATTATTTTGTTTGTTTGCAGGTGCTGCTAAAGTTGTTTGTGTGTTGTCTTCTACTGGTTCGCTAAATCTTGATTCTTAACTAAGAGAAATACTATATGCTATTATATTGCATCACCCTTCTTCTTCTTCGGGGAAATCCAACAACTCCAGCAAGAATAGCAATTACCCTTAAAGAAGAAATAAAATAAAATTAAAGATAAAATTTTTAAAATAAGGAAGTTTTATAAGGAAGAATGATTCAGTGGCATACCCTAAAAAGAAAGAAAATGAAAAAAAAGGTTATAAGAAAGATTGAATTAGTAACATTGGCACTACACTTGAAAAAGAAAAAGAAAAAGAAAAATAAACTAAACAAAATAAAAGCAGGACAATATATGCCCACGGTGCAATGCACGGACAATTAGATAGTAAGTATATAATAGTGCAATTTTCACAAAAAGATGTTCCCTAAAAGGGACTTAATTAGTGACATTTGTATTACGAATAAAGAAGAAAGACAATGAAATAAAATAACAATTCAATATACTAAAGTTTTCTAAGAAAAATGAATTAGTGACTTTGGTATTAACCTTTAAGCATAAAGAAAATGAAATAAAAACAATATTTTTAAAAAATATGAGGTTTTATAAGGAAAAATGAATTAGTGGAATTGATATTAACCTTTGTTAAAAAAATAATATGAAATAATTACTAAAATAAAATAAAATATGAGATTTTCTATGAAAAGATGAATTAGTGGCATTGGTATTACCTTTTAAAGAAGAAAGAAAATGAATTAAAACTAAAAAATCCAAATAATAAAGTTTTTCTAAGAAAGAATGAACTTGAGCTTTGGTATTACCCTTGAAGAAGAAACAAAAAAACAAAAAGTTTAGAATAATGAAGTTTTCAAAGAAAGAAAGAATTAGTGAAATTTGGTACTACTCTCTGAAAATAAAGAAAATGAAAAAATAAAATAAATAATGACAAAATTTGCACACAATTTTACTAATAATTGCGCTTTTTATAATATGAAAGAATAACAAATATAATAGTGAAATTTCAGAACAAAGAAATTTACTAAAAAAGAGTGACCAAGTGGCATTGGTATTAAAGAAAATATAAAATGAAATATAAAATTAATCAAGATCAATAGAATGAAGTTTTCTAAGAAAGAAACACTGAATTAGTGGCTTTGGTATTAATCTTTAAGAAGAAAATAAAATAAAATAAATACTAAAACAAAACAAAATAATGAAGTTTTCTAACAAAGAATGAATTAATGGCACTAGTATTACCCTTTAAGAAGAAAGAAAATAAAAAAACTTAATCAAATAATGGAACAATTTGCACCGAGTATACAAAAAAATTGTGCTTTTCTCAAATATGCAGAAGTAAACATATAATAGTGAAATTTACGCAAAACTAATTTCCTAATAATGAATGAATTTGAGGCATCGGTGTTACCCTTAAAATAGAATAAAATAATAACTAAAATAAAATCAAAATAATGAAGTTTTATATAAAAGAGGTAATATCATTGGGAGTCATAGAACTTGTGTTGCATGTTGAGTTTGGTGCTAGAACTTTAAAAATACGGTTTTGTGGTCACTTAACTTGACTCAAGCGTGCACATACGGTCACATCACGCCTATGCGAGCGTATTCATGTGCATGGCCCCACTTGTCAGTGAGTGGTTGCAACGGCGCAACGTTTTTTTTACACAAAACACAAAACCCCGAGCACATTTATGCAAACTGTTTTTACAGTTGGTAGTCTAGTCTTAGCCAATACGACCTTCAGGACCTGATGCCTAATACGGGTAAGAAACATGTACGTACAAAATGAGTTCTCACGTGGAGTTTGAATGGCTGTGGGTATTGCGGTCCATTTTGCGTGCCTACTTCTTTTAAGATATTTGTAAAACATATGGAATAAATTTAGGTTCAAATATTTGTGTGTTAAAAAATTATGCATTCAAATGATGACCAGTAAATAAAAACAAGTAAATATAAACCTGTGTATTATATATATAATATATAGTAAAACATAATTAATAAAATATTTAAGATATTTGTGAAACTTAAGTAATAAAATTATATTCAAATATTTATGTGTTAAAAATACTCTCTCTGTCCCAGAATAAGTGTCTCAACTTTATACTAACTTTAGTGCAAAGTTGTACTAAAGTTGAGACACTTATTTTGAGATGGAGGGAGTACTATACATAAAAACAATCATTAGTAAACAAAACCATTTAAATATAAACCTGTGTATTATATAAAATATATTCAGTTAACAGACACTGAAAATGTTTATTAAAAATATATTTAATGAATCTAAAAACTATATAGACTTGCGGCTTATATTTAAATTATATGAAATGATGAGTACAGACATGAACTAAATATTTATGAACTTCACATGTGTATAATTTTTACTCATGACTTACATTCAAAAAGATTATATAATTTAAATATTAGCCATTATTAAATATTCATATTTTAAATTAGATCAACATCAAACTATAAAAATGTGCATATAAAAATAATAATTTTAAATTATATATTTAAAGCCAAATATGTAATATGCACATCTACGAAACACACATGTTTATATTATACTTAGGTGTATAAAATATTTACTAAATATTTAATATATAATACACAGGTTTGTATTTAAGAGTTTTTATTATTAATCATTGTGTATATGTATGATATTTTTAACACACAAAAATTTGAACATAATTATTACCTATGATTTACTAAATATTTTTATAATACATTGGTTTATATTTAAATATTTTTATTTACTAATCATTGTATGTACAAATATTTGAACATAACTTTATTACTTAGTTTTACAAATATATTAAAAAAATAGTTCGTGCGAAATGGGCCGCATTATCCGCAGCTCCACATGCATCCTAGTTTAGTACATATTGATTTTTGATGTTAATTTTTGCACATATGTGCAGTAGTGTGGTCGGGTTTTCTGTAAACAAAATAATAGTAGGCGGTTTTGTGCAAAAATGTCGTGGTTGTTAACTTTTTCTACGAACAAAAAAGTAGGAGAGTGTTTTGTATAAAAACAAATATGACACACCCAGCGCCACTTACTGGCTAATGGGCCATACACATGGATGCACCCGCATACGCGTATTGTGACCGTATCTGCACGCTTTAGTCAAGTTAGGTTACCCCAAATCCATATTTTTGATGTTCTAGCACCAAACCTAGCATGTGATGTAGGTTCTGTGACTCCCGGTGGTATTACCTCTATAAGAAACAATAAATCAGTGGCATTATTCTTACCCTTTAAGAAAAAAGATAAGAAAATAAATTATAAAAAAACTTGCACAAAACTTTACACCAAAATTGCACCTTTTCACGATATGCAAAGAGTACTCACATAATAGTGCAAATTTTGCAAATGTTTTATAGTATATGTGTGTATACATTTATAATCATCCAACATCTCAAAAAATACCTACAAAATAAAAAAACTGACTAGTAAAGAAAAACAAAAGCAAAAACAAATAAAAATAGTAAAATAGAAAGAACAAAGGGAGAGAGGTGAGGTCTAGATCGCACAAATAATGGCTTCAACCCATTAAGGAATTGACTGAGCCAAATATGTGGTGAGTCGAAAACCCTTAGCCCAAAACAACTCAAAGAACAGAACATGAAAAAAAAACACGAAACTCAAAGTAAAAATCAAGGGCCAAAAAAAATCGATTGACCAACAATCAATTGTTAGGCGACTTACATACAGTTAAAGTGATGCCAAAAATACCTATACCGTGAACTGAGCGCAACTCAGATGGTTAGGTTCCTTGTGGTGGAACCAACCCACCAATGTCCTAGGCTTGGCACTTACCAACGATGTTCATTCGGTGGAAGGAGAGATTCCAGTGTGCGTGTGTGCCTTCATAGGGTGATTGTATGTGCATGTATGCGGACATCTGCGATTGTACCATGTTTGAAAAAAATAGTTGTACCAAAAATACCCATAAAAGAAAACCGACTAAAATATATAAAAAAGGAAAAAAAAAGCAAAAACACTAGAAAAAAAAGCAATATGCAATGGGTTTCAAATCCAATAGAAAAATCGACTTACTCCAAACCGGGGCAAGTAAAATTTCAGCCTAAGAAAAAAAAACAAATACCCCAGACAGGGCAAGTAAAAGATCCAGCCTAAGAAAAAATCGACTAGAAGTCAAAAATCAACCTAAGAAGCCATATAACAGCACAAGAAAAATAAACGATTTAACCAAATTTAAAAATCCGTTGAGGAACTTGTGAGGTTTGTGGCCTCCTTCTCAGTCTCGACAAAGTTGGGATTATCTTGTGTGGCCCTTTTCGGTGACGGCTTCTCTGAGATGGTGATATATCCAGTTTGCAGTTGTCGATGTCTTCCTAACTGTTGCTTCTATAAGCTTCTGTGTTTCAAAAGATTGCTCTGGTAAGACAAGGTCCGGTTTTATTTATTACTCCCTCTGGCTTAAAATGTAGTGTCAAAAAATGTCTTACATTTTGGTTCATCTGCCTTTCACCGTTCCGCAAAAGGAAATAAAAAAGTAGGGAGAGCCAGCTGGGCATATAATGCTCAAGTAGAGGTTTGCTTCATCTGCTCGTACATGAACAACGGAAGGTCTGAAGGACCAGTTGCCCAATTTGCATATGGCACCCAGTGCCGTCCAGGGGGCTGTGCGGACTGTGCGACCTCACAGGGCCCCCAAATATCAAGGGCCCCCAGTTCTGGGCCAAACTTATATTTTTCTATAAAGCTATTTCTTCTGATTCGACGGTTTTGGGCCTGCCGGCCTGCTCTGACCGCTCGAGCTTCGTCCCGATCACTCTCCTAAAATCACTCTCGATCAGTTATATCGCTGATTCGTTTCCAGTCTTGCAAAATCCCATGCCCCCCTAGATCAAATCTGCTTGGATGTGCGGCAGAATTCCCACCACGAATTCGAGCAGAAACCAGCCAAGCAGATTCGTGGACAATAGGGGACAACACCGCCAATCAAAGCAGAACGCAACCGCTGGCCAAGCGGAAGGCTAAGGCCAGATCGATCGGGAGCTTTAATTTAGGCATCAGTGAGCAGTCCATGTACATCAGGTGCGCCAAGCCAAAGCAGATTTATGTTAGGTTATTTTCTTTCCAATATGACTAATGGGCACACGATACATGTGCACTGGTTCTCCGGTTATTTAACAGACCGGCACACGATAATTGTTCAGCGGTTGAATTGTGTGTGGGGAGATAGTTGGTATATTTGCTATTTTGTGAACATCGTGCTAGCTCTATAACTTAATATAAGACGTCTTTTGACACTACGACAATGTCAAAAAGATCTTAGATTAGGTTGTGGAGGGAGTATAAAATGATATATAATGTATGCGAAAGTATGATTTAGTTATAAGAATTTTTCAGATTTTAAAGCCCCATTTGCATTTCGCACCGGGCCCCGAATTTCTAGAGACGGCCCTGATGGCACCAAGAAATAGGCACTCACATGTCTGTAACCGATTGCTGGAGATAGAGCTGATGAGAATCGCCGCCTTGTCGCTTCTGTCGGATCCTAGCAAGGCAACAGCTAGTAGGATTTTTGTCACGCACGCTGCAAGCTCAATGTTTTTCTTTTGCAAACAAAGGACAGCTTAGCGTGTAGTATGCTTAGCATGATCCAAACTGGATATTTTTCAGATGGAGACTGAATCTGTGGATACTAAATTACTAATACTCCCTCCGTCCGAAAAAGCTTGTCTCTCAAATAGGCGCATCTAGCAGAAAGTTAGTGCTAGATACATTCATTTAAGGAACAAGTTTGAGACAAGTTTTTTCGGACGGAGGAAGTACAAAGGAAGACAGTACGAAGATACGACATGGCATGGGGTCAGTCAGGTTCATGCCTGTCGACATTCGCTCCCTGAATATCCCTTCGTCGGCACTTGGCAAAGACAATTCAAGTCCAGCAGGGCTCAAGCAAATCAGCTCGAGACACCACGCACACGTCTTGCACCCTTAATCAAATCTACACAAACCCTATCCACTAATACACAAACACTATCTACTAGCACAAGTGTGTGTATACAAGTGGTGCATTATTAGACCCAGGTGTCAAATCCCAAAACCGCCGATGACAGAGGCGCCCGCCCAATTGCAAGCACAGACACCCCATCAAACAAAGCCTCCACGGTTTGGAGCGTTGCATGCGCCGTTGCCAATGCTGACCTAAACAACGCCGCTTGTGGTTGGGGAGTTTGACACCTCAAAAACTAGCCCCAATCATGCAGCAAGCGGGAGGTCAGTCAGGGATGGATTAACTAATCCGCGGCTAAATCTAATGCATTATTAGCCATGACGCCACGCCATTGGCCCCCTCCTTCCTCCAGCTCCTACCCCTTCCAAGTCGACCATGATGGAATGATGTCACACACGCTTCCACAATCCACAGTCGCAGCTAGCTAGCTCCTCCCCTAGATTAACCTTCCGAGGCAGCCTAATCCTACTCTGAATCTCTGACTGTAAGCGTATTATAATGGAGATGCTGATAAAGCAACAAGGTGCATCCTTCCAAAGATTCAACGAGAAAGACGCAAGGATTGGTTCTATATGCACAATAATTGTCCAACTAGTCTCCATCTGTTTTCATTGCTCTTCTTTTTTTGATGGAATGGTGATCAAAGTCTTCTGCGTATTCGCTAAAACAAAGCCTTCACGTTGCTCTCACCGGCTTCGGATTTCAAATACAGCCTTTCGATGGACAGACGACCACGTCTTGGTCGACCCCTCCCTCCTATATAAACCATTCCACCCCTTTCCTCCCAACCTCCCAATTCCAAGCTTGCTACACCTTCTTTGCAAATTTACAACTAGCTATAGCCCGCGAGGTTCTGTGCACCATAGGCATGGCTGAGAAGATTTCTGTGGCCAGGAAGGCCGGGCTGATCACGAAGACGTTGGACCGGTGCCGGAGCACGACAACGAGGAACAAGCCAGCAGAGGGCTGCTTCTCGGTGTACGTCGGCGCGGATAGACAACGGTACGTGGTGCGGATGGAGTGCCTGAACCACCCGTTGTTCCAGGCGCTGCTGGAGGAGGCCGAGGAGGCGTTTGGGTACGCAGATGCAGGGCCCCTCGAGTTGCCCTGCAACATCGAGGCGTTTGCCAAGGTGCTAGAGAAGATCGGGGAGGAGAAGCATATGGCGGCCCGGAGGAGGCATGTCCTCCCTAGGGTGAACTCCTATCGGTCGCTTGGCACTGGCTGGCCTATGATTGTTGGCCGGTCGTAACATTTGCATTTGGATTGGATGATACCGACTACCGAGTTGATGAGCTCTGAGTTTCTGTTGAGCTTGCACCACTCATACTATCATGTACACAGTTGGAAGCAAACTTAGCTCCCAAGTATGGTATTGTCAACAACATCACCATATACTTGGCAATGTTAGATATTTTTCGTTCTTATTCTATTTTCTGTTTTTGTGAGAAGGCACTGTTAGATGTTAATGTGTGTTCTCCCCCTAAGTTGTAGTAACTGTCTGCGGAAGTGTTATACAGATAGAATTTGTAACTTTTCTGCCGACTATATATGGCGTAATACCATAATTCCGAAGTAGAATAGCGCACTTCTATTCTTCTCACATTGATTGCAAGTTGGAGCGTTTGTGTTTCTACTGTGTTTTTTCAGAGAAATGTGATTTAGATGAAACTATGCTAACATTGATCAGCCATATTGTTTTTCTGAAGTTCATCTGCTACACAAAATATCTACTGATTTGATATCCAATCAAATCCATTTACACACAGGATTACATAGCCTCAACTCACATGGCTAATTTTCAAATCTCCAAGGATGAATAGAAAGTTTGTCGAGTAGACACATGTAACACCAAAGGCAAAACTCGCTTATAGTTGTATTTTTCGACAAAGGAGCTTTTTATCGACACATAATATTACATCAAAAGAATACGAGCACAACGAGTACATGTCCGACTTCTGAATGACTAGAATGCACACACTCAATAAAGAAAAGAAGATCGGACCAACCTATGGTTGGATGGTTAGGAGGACAGTGATATCCCCACCCCACCAGAGTTCAAGTCATAGACTTGACATTGGTGCTCGCATTATTCCTAGATTTATTAGGCTTCTGGCGATGTTCGTTCAGTGGGAGGTGCTCATAGGTGTTAGAGTAAATCCAAGGCATACCGTCGATTATCCGAGGACCAAGCAATCACACGAGCACGACATCGAGATTTGTTAACGAGGTTCACCGATATGGCTACATCTTCGGGGTCTGACTACGGGCGCTCCTCCCCGTGACACCGTCACAATACCGCATCCGGTCGCCCTGGAAACCAGCACATGCCGCCGGCTTCCCCTGCGTTCCGGTGCTATTATGTTGGCATATGTTACATCGTGTGTCTACCCCCACTATATATGGGAGGCCTAGGATACAAGTGTCCTGTTAGGACATGACTCCATATCCTATGTAAACGCAATACAACTACAAGTCCAACTGTAACCTATCTTGTACACAATATTCGACACAACTCTAATAAACTTCACCTTGGCGAATATTCTCCACCACCTTGAATTTGTCCATGCATCAAACTTCCATGTACATTGAACTTGAGTTTATCCCATGAGCACCGCTGCTACTCCAAAGACTCCATATGACTCCACCTACAACTTGTAGTCCCTCTTTTTCTTGATCATAGTTAACACTCGAGCAAAATTAAGTTCTTGTTACTCTAGTTTGTGCTCCTACCGACCACTGACCTGCGTGAAAGTGAACAACTCACATATTGGATGTCACACATAAGAGTTACCTGAACTCAACATCACCACTCCTTTCTTAACCGCCTGTCTGAAACTTGAAGAATTTTCACTGTTGCTTGTAGTCATCCCGAGTCAAATTCGCAGTTGTCTCACCACATGTATGACCACCAGAGCCCTGGCCCGTCTCCATGTCCTGTGCATACCGCACGCCTCGCCGCTATTACCGCGTCGAGCCTCCGCTGTCTTGGTCGAGTCTCAAGGGTCGCGAACCCACACCTACTCAACCCCCACTGCAGAGTACCACCGATCATCACCGACCGATGACGAGTTTCACGCTTCCATCAGACCACTGGACTCCAGTCCGAATTGCGCGTCACTCGCTTTTTTCCCCTTTGCTGAATAGGCTTCGACTTCCTATCGACTTACGCCGTAGCCCCTCAATCAGCACTGAGTGAAGTCTTCCAAACTCCAGCTCCACCTTCAACATGACTACATGGTAGATGATCAATCCACCCATGCGCCTCATCGACTTTAAGTTCCGTGTATACACCACCTTGAATCAATCCCGCACCATAGTCTTGTCGAAGCCACACAAGCCCTCGGGCCTGCGCCACGTGTTTCCACGCCCAGAAGTCGGTCACCATCAGCATCATGCTCCTATGTCGTCGCCGCCGATCCCAGCACCGTCTTCTGTACCAACCGACTCGCGTCGATCCATCAGACTATCTAGTCCGACCCAGCCGAACTCGTTCGACTGTATGACACGCTCGAGGTTCTCAAATCGTCTGCCACGAATTTCCATCCATCAAATAATAATTCCATCTTAGCTGGCATGACTTCCCGCAACACCTTCAAGCATTCATGTTGTGCCAACAAATACTTCATTGTCTGCCATAACCCAAGGTTTTCAGTTCCGTGAACTTCTCCACCTCAAACCCGATGCCCAATGCCGTCATGATTCTTCGTACAGCTGACCTTGTGAAAAAAAATCAAGCTTCCAAACACATGCTTAAGTACACAAGATGCACCAGTAGAAGTTCGTACCAAAAATCATCCTTGTACTCACGTGTATTAGGTCCTAGGCACAACTTCCAATGCTAGTAATTGCTTTGCCAAAACCTCCTGCTACCCGATGGATATTTTCTGCTTCCTTGTGCTGTCATAACGAGTCCAAAACAAATCTCAGTCCGACTGCACGCACCTGCAACAACGCTAGCCCTGCCTGGGTCTCGTTGCCTTTTTTTTTGAGACAACCTCGCGAGACTTTTTATTTCAAACCGTCACAACGTTTACATGGACGAACGGAATCCCCACGGGATGGCCAAACCAAACATGGCGGCCAGGTCCCAAAGATAAAGCATGTCTCGCTAGGTTGTGAGCCTCAACATTTGAGCTCCTAAATTCATGAATAAAGAAACAAGAACTAAAAGTAGATTGTTGTTGCTTGATCTCCTTAATGATCGCCCCATAAGTAGCGGCACTTCCACTCTGAATTTCTTCTATCACTCCCTTGCAGTCTGATGCGAGTTGTATCTGCTGAATCTGTAGGTCTGCCGCCAAGTCCAGACCCTCCCGAATGGCCATCGCCTCCAAAATAGCTGGATCACCATTGTTGTACACTATAGCAGACGCTCCAAGGAATAGGCCAGCTTGGTCACGGCAGATAGCTCCCACCGCTCCAACATGACCCTGACGATGTACTGAAGCATCTACATTAAGCTTCGAGTAGTTTTTCAGTGGTGCAATCCAGCCTGATGGCCGCACCCGCGTGCTTCTTGTGCTTCTGCTCTCTGGCCGCAACAATCTTGTTTCATCCAAATATGAATTGATGAAACTATGGATGGCATACGGACTTTTATGAATATCTTCGTAGATAGCTTTTGGTCGGGCTCCCCAGATGGCCCAAAGGGTGACTCCCAATCTGATAAATGCCTCATCAGATAGAGCCTCTTGCGCTTCAAATAGCCACTTCTTTGCACACTCCGTCTTGTTTGAACTAAGGTAATCCAAGATCACTTCCGATGATAAAGCCCAGGTGCTCCGTGACGAGGGGCAATTGAAAAGTGCATGTCTCCACGAATCACAAACTCCACATAGATTACACGAGGGACGAGGTAGCCATGTTTCGTCGGTGCAGAAGATCCATTGATGGCATGGAATGCCGAGCCAGGCACCATAGGAACACTTTCACTTTGGACGGGATCTGAAGCTTCCACAAAGCTTTCCATTCTTTTCCTTCGGCATGTGTACTTGAGGACCCCCTCACTCCTCGAGCCATCCTTCTCTGTTAAACTTGGTCCGAACTAGCATATGGTATGCCGAACCAACTGTGAAGTTTCCCCTCGGCTCCTCACCCCATGCCCAAAAATCATCAACTCTTCGTGTGCACACCGGGATTTTCAGTATAGCTTCTGCATCGAAAGGAGTAAATACCGAACGTATGAACTGAGCTCTCCATGAAGCAGTTGATGGTTGAATAAGTTCGGAGACTGTCTGGGGCGGGGAGGGTACAAGTGAGGTGATCGGCCGTTTGTAGTTTTCTCTAGGGATCCAATTATGTCTCCAAATATTGGTGGTCTCACTGTGGCCAATCCCCTGAGCCAAAATATCTCTGCCATCGATCAGTGCTCTCCAAATCTGTGACAGATGTGACCCTAGTTCAGCTTCTAACAAAGAGCAGTTTGGATAATATATAGCCTTCAAGATTCGTGCACTCAATGACTCTGGTTCGGTCATTACTCTCCAAGCCTGCCTGGCTAGAAGCGCCAAATTAAAAAGCTCTAGATCACGGAAGCCCATACCTCCCATATACTTTGGTTGTATCATTACATCCCATGATACCCAAGCGGGCTTTCGTTTTCCTCTCTTAGAGCCCCACCAGAACTGTCTGATAATTGATGACACACTTTCACATAGGCCCCTTGATAGAGGGAAGCAAGACATGGAGTACACCTGGGTCTCGTTGCCTGGCTTCATACGCTCCATCCAGCTGGCCCATCTGCTCCATGACGCCCACACGTGGGCCTTGGCCTGCACAAGGCCAGCCTCCCAGCTGCCAGACGATCCCACGAGCACGTACCTGTGCCCCCTGATGCTTGCCCGATCGACCACGATCCATCCGATCGATCGCCGCACATCCCGCGTGCGCACGCGTTCCGCTGCCACGCCCCGCAGCCACGGCCACACGTATACTCGCCTGTTGTTGATCGCCGCAACTCGCCAAGATCAGTCACGTAACTCTTCCGATTGCCTTTTTCCGATCACACTGAGAACCACGTCGATGGCCGGCTGCATCTTAGATTCGATCCTTCCTCTAAATCAACAATCTGTAATCTTTGAACAACCTAGCTCATGATACCACTTGTTAGAATAAATTCAAGGCATACCGTCGATCATCCGAGGACCAAGCAATCACACGAGCACGACACCGAGATTTGTTAACGAGGTTCACAGATATGGCTACATCCCCGGGGCCTGACTACGGGCGCTCCTCCCCGTGACACCGTCACAATACCGCACCCGGTCGCCCTGGACACCGGCACATGCCGCCGGCTTCCCCTGCGTTCCGGTGCTATTATGTTGACATAGCTTACATCGTGTGTCTACCCCCACTGTATATGGGAGGCCTAGGATACAAGTCTCCTATTAGGACACGACTCCATATCCTATGTAAACGCAATACAACTACAAGTCCAACTGTAACCTACCTTGTATACAATATTCGACACAACTCTAATAATAGGGGTAGGGTGTAGGTATGTGTATTTATGGGGTTGAGTGTATGCTCGTGTATGTGAGCGACTTTGATTGTACTGTGTTAAAAAAACTAAAGAAAAGACGAGAAAACGAAAGGATCAACGCAAGACGAACGACCCCCTACAGTAACCGATCAACAACTACCACCACCGCCATTGACAAGCTTCCGTACTACGAGATGGTTCCTTAACAGCATCATCTTCGGAAAGGAAATAATGCATGGACATGATTGTTGCCGGATCCAACCACATAGGCTGAATCATGAGTTTTCACCCCGGGGGAGGAAGTCAAAACAAACTCGAGATTTCAACAAGAGAGCATAAACGACTACTGCTAGGTACAACTAGCTAGTGAAGGTTGGACCTAGGGTTTTCACCCAGAATTCAAGGAGCACCACCAAAGATGAAGTCTCTTGTGTTGCCGCCATGAACTTGCCAGAGAAGAAATCTTGCTCCAATACCTCGATCAACATGAAATCATGTATCAAGATGAACTGCACACATTGGGCATTTGTTGAGATGCTAGCTTTGCCATCGAAGACATCGAGCGCGCTAACATCTGCACCGATGTGGGGCACATTCTGACCATCACTAGAGCACGATGGATACATGTTAAAGAGTATCTTTGGCCAAAATCAATTGCTAGAATTTTTTCTTCATTGTCTGACTCCTTGTCATGCATGCTAGGTGTTGCCGCGATTGGTCTGGTGGTCATTGACCTGATGAATGTATACACGTGGTACGGTCGAATTGTTAGCCTTCTAGATTTCTTTTCTCTTCTGAGGGATTATCGATTCTTTTAACATAATAGCACTAGAACGCAATGTCTGAAGGATCAGTTCAGTTGCATGCCCAATTTGCACGTGGCGCAAAGAGATAGGTGCACACATTTCTGTAACCAATTGCTAGAAATAGAGCTGATCAAAATCGCTGCCTTGTCACTTCTATCGGATCCCTAGCAACACAGCAGCTAGTAGGATTTTGTCAAGCACGCTGCAAGCTCAATGTTTTTCTTCTGCAAGCAACGGCCAGCTTTTCCTTGCATACAATATTTTATTATTTCAACATGATCTAACTACTCCCTGGAGAACAGGGAGTAGATTTTCTCAGATAGACACTAGGAAGAGAGCACAGAGATACAACATGGGGTCAGTCAGTTTCATGTCGACATTCGCTCGCTGAATATCTCTTCATTGACAAAGACAATTCAGAATCCAACAGGCCTCAAGCAAATCAGTTCGAGACACCACACACACGTCTTGCACCCTTGACCAAATCTACACAAAACACTATCCACTAATACACAAAACACTATCCACCAACAAGTATATACTTGGTGCATTATTAGACCCAGGTGTGAAATCCCCAAACTGGTAATGACAGACACAGGCGAGGTGCCCAATTGCAAGCACGGAGACCCCATCAAACAAAGCCTCCACGGTTTGGAGCGTTGCATGCGCCGTTGCTAATGCTGACCTAAACAACGCTGAGTAAATTGCAGAAAACCATCACTTCGAGGGCAAGGTTTTCAGAAAACACTAGGTTACAGTTTCTTGACAAATTGCACCATGTCTTGTGTAATCTTTTTGCAAAAACCACTGATTGGTGGATCTGGCTCGGTTAAGTACGTTTATGACAGATGAGGCCCCTATTTTGCTGATGTGGCATAGCGTTTTACCAAAGACAGCATTAGGTGGGTAAAAAAGCGAAAACACCCCCAACAATTTTGCCAAAAAGCGAAAACACCCTCCCGATTCAGATCGGGATCTGCCTCTCCTGCTCCATCGCCGACCTGCCTCGCCTCGTTTTCTTGCGACCCTGCCTCCCGCCGACGAGCAGCACGCCGGAGTCGTTGCCCCGTCGCCGCTCCATTCCCCGCCGTCCCTGCGCATTCCGTCGCTTCGAGCCGCCGCTGGCGACTTCCTCTGCTTCGCCCCCTCTGCTTCGAGGGCAAGTCGTGCCACCGCCGCCAGGATGCTAGCCGCGCCACCGCCGCCTGCTCCGCCTGCGCCCGCCGCTCTACCAGGTGGACGTTGTTGCCGCCGTTCTTCTGGATGCAGGCGACATGAAGAACTCGGCCTTGGCCCGGAACTGCTTGAGCGTGTGAGCATAGTCACCATCGCCGCCGCCGGCGAGGAGCACCTTGGAGAGCAGCACCTGGACGCCAGCATACTTGTTGTCCCAGGAGAACTCGCGCACGGCCCAGCCGGTCCTGCCGAAGCCCACGGCGTCCCGGGATACGTAGTCGAGGTAGTCCTCGTCGCCGGTGGCCTCGTAGAGCCAGGCGGCGCCCCAGAGCAGCTCGTCCTGGTAGCCGAGGCGGAGGGGTAGAACTTCTTGGCGCACTGCAGGGAGTCGTCGTAGCGGCCCCGGAAGGATGTTGCCGCCGCCGTCGCGCCCCTGCTCCGGTGCGGGAATATGAGGAAGGAGATGGGAAGAAGGGGAGGCGTCGTGGAGCTGATTCCTTTTTTTCTTTTTGATTTAGGGGTGTCTGTGTAAAATCTATGGAGTAGTTTGTAAATTTAGACTAAAATTGATCTAGCACGAAATGTTACGCCACGTGAGCGAAAAAGGGGCCCATATGTCATAAACGCACTTAAACGAGTCAGATCCGCCGATCAGTGATTTTTGCAAGACCATTACGCGAGATGTGTTGTTTTCTGCAGCAAAAATGTATCCTAGTGTTTTTCGCAAACCTAGCCCTCAAAGTGGTGGTTTTATGCAATTTACTCAAACAACGCCCCTCTTGTGGATGGGGAGTTTGACACCTCAAAACTAGCCCCAATCATGCAGCGGAGGTCAGTCAGAGTGGGATTAACTACTCCGTGGCTAAATCTAATGCATTATTTGCCATGACGCCACGCCATTGGCCCCTCCCCCAGCTCCTACCCCCTCCAAGTCGACCATGAGGGAATGAGGTCACAGATGCTTCCACAATCCACAGTCGCAGCTAGCTAGCTCCTCCCCTAGATTAACCTTCCGGGGCTGCCAAATCCAACTAATCTCCATCTGTTTCCATTTTTTCTTGTTAATGGAATGGTGAGCAATGTCTTTTGCGTATTCGCGAAAACAAAGCCTCCAGGTCGCTCTCACCGGCTTCGGATTTCAAATACGGCCTTTCGATCAACAGACCACGTCTTGCCGATCTTGGTCGACCCCTCACCCCCTATATAAACCATTCCACCCCTTTCCTCCCAACCTCCCAATTTCAAGCTTGCTACACATTCTCTGCAAATTTGCAACTAGCCATAGCTGAGAAGGGGTTTTGTGCACCATGGGCATGGCTGAGAAGAGTTCGGTGGCCAGGAAGGCCGGGCTGATCACCAAGACGTTGGACCGGTGCCGGAGCACGACAACGAGGAACAAGCCAGCAGAGGGCTGCTTCTCGGTGTACGTCGGCGCGAATAGACAACGGTACATGGTGCGGATGGAGTGCTTGAGCCACCCGTTATTCCAGGCGCTGCTGGAGGAGGCCGAGGAAGCGTTTGGGTAGACGCAGGGCCCCTCGAGTTGCCCTGCAACACCGAGGCGTTCGCCAAGGTGCTAGAGAAGATCGGGGAGGAGAAGCAGATGGCGGCCCGGAGGAGGCATGTCCTCCCTAGGGTGAACTCCTATCGGTCGCTTGGCATTGGCTGGCCTATGATTGTTGGCCGGTCGTAACATTTGCATTTGGATTGGATGATGCCGACCGCCGAGTTGATGAGCTCTGAGTTTCTGTTGAGCTTCCACCACTCATACTATCATGTACACAGTTGGAAGCAAACTTAGCTCCCAAGTATGGTATTGTAAACAACATCACCATATACTTGGCAATGTTAGATATTTTTCGTTCTTATTCTATTTTCTGTTTTTGTGAGAAGGCACTGTCAGATGTTAATGTGTGTTCTCCTCCTAAGTTATAGTAACTGTTTGCGAAAGTGTTATACAGATGCACGATAGAATTTGCAAGTTTTCTGCCGACTACATATGGCGTAATACCATAATTCCAAAGTAGAATAACGCACTTCTATTCATCTCACACTAATTGCAAGTTGGAGCGCCTGTGTTTCTACTGTGTTTTTTCAGAGAAAAGTGATTTAGATGAAACTATGCTAACGTTGATCAGCCATATTGTTTTTCTTTAGTTCATCTGCTACACAAGTATGTTTTAAAAAAAAAAGGAGGATTGCCCCCGGCATCTGCACCCGAAAGATGCATGCGACCATATTATTAAAGCAGTTGCAACAAATAACAAGGTCTGGTATCCGAGTACAACTCGCAAAAGGAGCAAAGATAAATAAAAGCTAGCAAAGTAAATCATAGCCACAAACGGCTGGACAATAGGACATAGTGGCTAAACACCTATTCTATTATGCGACCGCCACCCAAACCGGTTGAAGATAGCCCGTGCTACCATATCCCATCGGTTGCACCCAGTAACCAAATGCTCCCTGGAGTCCATAGAAGTGAGTAACAAGTAATAACCACGTATGTATCCATGTTGTAGCTCTGAAAATAACCTGCAAGAAGTTTAAAATATTTTGTCTGTTAAAAATCATATCGTTCTTGCAGTTCCATATAGCCCAAAGT
Organism: Triticum dicoccoides; assembly: GCF_002162155.2. Classification (NCBI taxonomy): domain Eukaryota; kingdom Viridiplantae; phylum Streptophyta; class Magnoliopsida; order Poales; family Poaceae; genus Triticum; species Triticum dicoccoides. The sequence goes on along the minus strand of NC_041389.1, from coordinate 486,417,349 downwards.
AGTGCGCATATTCCAATCCGAATACATGACGCAATAGCAGGTTGCACTCCAGTTAGCCACGTCCCAAATAACGCATCTATGCTAGCTGGAAGAGTAATGTTAAAGGCTATATGAATGGTTCGCCAAACTAACTCCGCGAGAGGGCAATCTATGAAGAGGTGTTGTATTGTTTCGTCTTGATCACAAAAACAACATTGTGCACTACCTACACATCTTCGCTTTAGTAAATTATCTTTGGTAAGGATCACTTGCTTGTGGATAAACTACATGAAAATTTTGATTTACAAGGAAACCTTAATTTCCAAATATGTATCGTTTTTGGGGTTGGACCATAATTAATGAGATCCAAGTACATAAATTTAACCAAAAAAACTCCATTGCCCGTTAATTTCCAGTGAAAGGAGTCTGGTTGGTATGAGAGTTAAACATCCATCAACCTTCACACCAAGTGTAGCCAGGAATTCCATCGTTTCCCTACTAAAGACCTCCTGAACTGGATATTCAAAGGCACCGTTTATAATATTGTTGCCATGTAATCCTCCTTATGTTGCACAATATTATACAAAGAGGGATACTGAAGGGCTAGAGGCATTTCTCCTAACCATGTATCCTCCCAAAACCTTGTTGTCGTTCCGTCCCCAACAACGAATTTTGCCATATGAAAAAAAGATATTTTTTATTCTCATGAGCCCGTTCCAAAACGACGATAATTAGGTTTTACGGTAACCTGAGCCAGAGTTTAGAGTGTAAGTATTTGTTCCTTAAAATTTGTGCCCACGTGCCATCCAATTCTATGGATAACCTATATAGCCATTTGCTTAGCAGGCATTTATCTTTAATCTCGAGATTCTCAATCCAAAGACCCCCTTGGTTTTTGGATCGACAAGTAATTCCCATCTTGCCAAGCGATATTTTGTCTTAACCTCATCTGACTGCCAGAAAAAACGAGATCGATAGAAGTCTAGTGTCTTCTGTATCCCTTTAGGTACCTCAAAGAAAGATAGAAGGAACATCGGCATACTATTTAGTACTGAATTGATCAGCACCTACCAACCTCCATAAGACATAAGCTTACCCTTCCAACAACCTAGTTTTTTTTCAAATCGATCTTCGATGCATTTCCATTCTTTATTAGTTAATTTCCGATCATGAATTAGAATACCCGGATAGCTGGACGGTAGGGGTCGCAGTTCACAGCCGAATAATCGATAAGTGTCTTGTTCCTCTTTGGCCCTACCAAAGCAAAACAATTCACTCTTGTGAAAGTTAATCTTAAGTTCCGACAATTGTTCAAAGAGGCACAACACTAGTTTCATATTCCTAGCTTTTGCAAGGTCATGTTCCATAAAAATAATAGTGTCATCGAGTAACTCCCCGTCCACCAAATGGGGAACAAGACCCAAAAAATCCATTTACATACAGGATTACATAGCCTCAACTCACATGGCTAATTTCTAGATCTCGAAGGATGAATAGAAACATGTTTGTCGAGTAGACACATGTCACACCAAAGGCAAAACTCGCTTATAGTTGTATTTTTCGACAAAGGAGCTTTTTATCGACACATAATATCACACCAAGAGAATACAAGCATAACGAGTACATGCCCGGCCTCTGCATGACTAGAAGAAAAGAAGAGCAAACCAACCTGTAGTTGGATGGTTAGGAGGACAATGGTATCCCCAAACTCATCAGAGTTCTAGTCCTAAACTTGACATTGGTGCTCGCATTATTCCTGGATTTATTTCAGGCTTCCGGCGATGTTCGTTTAGTGGAGGAGACGTTCACATCGGCGCTAGGGGCTTGTGGTGACTTTGTAAAATCTTAAGATTCTATGTGACCCAGTATCTCAGAGGTGCTCGGGTGGGGTGTGGATGTGTGTGTTCTTAGGGGTGAGTGTATTCTTGTATATGTGAGTGACTTGGATTGTACTAAGAAAAATAAAGAAAAGAGGAGAAAAGGAAAGGATCAATGCAAGACGAACGAAACGCTACAGTAATCGATCAACAACTACCACTGCCGTTGACAAGCTTCCGTACGAGATGGTTCCCAATAGCATCACCTTCAGAAAGGAAATAATGCATGAACACCATTGTTGCCGGATCCAACCATATAGGCTGAATCATGGGTTTTCACCCCGGGAGAGGAAGTCCAAGCAAACTTGAGACAATATCTTCAATAAGAGAGCATAGACGACTACTGCCAGGTACAACTAGTGAAGGTTGGACCTAGGGTTTTCACCAAGAACTCAAGGAGCATCACCAAAGATGAAGTCTCTTGTGTTGCCGCCATGAACTTGCCATAGAAGAAATCTTGCTCCAATACCTCGATCAACATGAAATCATGGATCAAGATAAACTGCACACATTGGGCATTTGTTGAGATGCTAGCTTTGCCATCGAAGACATCGAGCGTGCTAACACCTGCACCGATGTGGGGCACATTCCGACCATCAGTAGAGCACGATGGATACCCGTTGGAGAGTATCTTTGGCCAAGATCAATTGCTAGAATTTTTTCTTCATTGCTTGATTGCTTGTCATGCATGCTAGGTGTTGCCGCGATTGGTCTGGGTTGATCACCAAGACGCTGGACCGGTGCCGGAGCACGGCGATGAGGGGCAAGCCAGCAGAGGGCCGCTTCTCGGTGTACGTCGGTGTAGATAGACAACGGTACGTGGTGCGGACAGAGTGCCTGAACCACCCATTGTTCCAGGCACTGCTGGAGGAGGCCGAGGAGGCGTTTGGGTACGCAGATGCAGGGCCCCTTGAGTTGCCCTGCAACACCGAGGCGTTCGCCAAGGTGCTAGAGAAGATCGGGGAGGATAAGCAGATGGTGGCCCGGAGGAGGCATGTTCTCCCTAGGGCAAACTCCTATTGGTCGCTTGGCACTGGCTGGCCTATGATTGTTGGCCGGTCGTAACATTTGTGTTTGGATTGGATGATGCCGAGTTGATGAGCTCTGAGTTTCTGTTGAGCTCACATTCTCATATTATCATGTACACAGTTGAAAGCAACCTTAGCTCCCAAGTATGGTAAAGAACATCACCATAGACCCGGCAATGTTAGATATTTTTCCTCTTTATTCCTTTTTCAACTTCTGTGAGAAGGCAATGTTAGATGTTAATGTGTGTTCTCCTCCTATGTTGTAGTAATTGTATGTGAAAGTGGTATACAGATACACAAATAGAATTTGTAAGTTTTCTGATGATTATATATGGCGTAATATTATAATTCCAAAGTATGTACATGCAGTCCTTCTGCATGGTTCAAAAGAATAAATTCCAAAGTATGTACATGCAGTACTCCTGCATGGTTCAAAAGAATAAATTCCAAAGTAAAATCGCACACTTCAATTCATCTCGCACAGAATGCAAGTTGGAGTGTCAGTGTTTTCACCGTGTTTTGGGAAAAGGTGATTTAGGTGAAACTATGCTAGCATTAATCAACCATAGTGTTTTTCTGTACTTGATCCGTTCACGAGTATGTACTAATTTTCTATCCAAATTTGTTTCAAATCCATTTACTCGCAGGCTCAACTCATATGGTCAATTTTTATCAAGAAAACGCTAAAAGACTTGTGTCTCAGCGCATTGCTAAAAAAGAGTTTGTACAAGCCAGAAAAGATGGGTGACACCCAAAATTACAACACGACCCCACTAAACGGTAGGCATTGTCCCCGTTCGTAGCCGTTGGCCATTGCCTAGAGCTTCTTGCTTGATAGTGTCAAGGAGACGGTCTAAGAAGAGTAGAGTGTTGTCCAAAATGACCGCTTTTGCTTCCAGATGCACCATGCCACCAACATGATGATCGAGGGCATGCCCTTCGTAGCAGCATTCTGGATGGAGTGACTTGCTTGTTGCCACTAGTCCACATGTCAATCGAATCCAAGAGAGCACCTCTTTCCACACTATGCGCGAGAAGGAACAACCGGCGAAGGTCGTCTCCCCCGACTAGTCCAAGCATGCACATAACTAGCTGCATTTTGTAGGTTGTGTCTCATCGGTCTCTAGGTGGTCCAACATCGTCCTTGACAGGCAAGCAACATGAAGAACTTGATCCTGTGGCAAGAGCGACAAAACTTCCTATTCAACTTCAAGGAGCTCGAGTTGACCACTCCTTGAAAGTGGGCATCGTAGAAGCTCTTTGATGTGTATTGATCGTTCGGTTTCCAACGCCAATGGAGGCACCATCGGCCTAACTTGGATGTACTGCCATAGGGCCACAGGGCTTAGGGCCCCCTGATGTCCGAGGTCCAATGATGGGCAGTCAAGGCCTCTCTGATGGTCTGCCATTTCAGTGCACAATGAGACCATAAGAAGAAGCTCACGTAAAAATTTAGAAATGTCATGACTGTCCAACCAATGATCCTCCCAGGATAAGGCATATGCTCTATCACCAATCACCATCTTGGTGGATGCAGGGAATACCTCATGCTCACTATGGGAGAATTGAAGGTCTAGACCCCTCCATGGACCGAGGGGTCCGTGCGCATCCTCCACAACCAACAGACCATGAGGCTAGTCGTCGCTCTACTAAGGTCCGGGATACCCAATCCGCCAAGCCTCCCAAGCAGAGTGACCTCCACACCTTAAACCATTTGATGTGGGAGCGGCTGCCTTGCATGGCCACTCTGCGAGCTAGAGAAAACCCCCTCAGGATTTTTAGATCTCAAAGCAACGCCGCAGAGCCTCCAAATATGGAGGCTTGCGGGCTTGATTTGGAGCAACTTCCATAAATTATGACTATCCAGGGTGGGATGACGAGTACGCTATAGCAGCATTTTCATCCAAAATCGTCAAACGGCTGGTTATTATGGCGAGCAAGCACATATGAAGACTCTGCTAGAGTTGCTCTTAAGCCAGTTGACATGACTGCCTTTTGTGACCGCTCTGCTAACCAGAGGAAACCCCTCAGGACAGGATTTTTAATCTCAAAGCAGGAATAGAAACATGTTTGCTGATTATACCCATGGCAGTATATGGCACATCAATGAAGGTTTGGCATATTAAGTGATCTAATATCAACACAAATTAACAACAGACGATGACCAAAAAATGGAAACTCGATTATATCTGTATGGCTTAAAGAGATGCAAAGAACAAATGAACAGTTGTTTAGTAGATGTTGTGTCCGAGAAGATATACTGCAACCGGCCATGGTTGTTCCATGGATTGATTGAATAAAAGGAATAATGACTGATATATCACAAGCAACCAAAGGGGCTCACATCAAGCTTCAAATCTAATTTATGCTCACTGTTACAAGGGAAGAGAACACAAAGATACGACATGGGGGTCAGTTTTCATGTAACCTGATGTGTCCACAAGACATTCGCTCCCTGAATGTCTCTAGGCAATGGCAACTCAAAGATCAGCAGACTCAAGCAACAAGCTCAAGACACAGCACACACTCACCTATAGTACTCCTAATTAAATCTATCCAAACAAGTAGGTGTCAAATTTCAGAGTGCTGATGACGTAAAGTCTCAAGTCTGAACCCATCAAACAAAGCCTCCCTGGGCACTGTCGGTTTGGAGCGTTGCATGCGCCGTTGCTACTGCTAACCTAAACAACTCCGCTTATGGTTGGGGAGTTTGACACCTCAAAACTAACCCCAAGCATGTAGCAAGCGCTGGGCAGAGAGGATTAACTAATCCGCGGCTAAATCAAATGCATTATTTGCCATGACGCCACGCCATTGGCCCCCTCCCTCCTCCAGCTCCTAGCTACCTCCAAGTCGACCATGATGGAATGATGTCACACACGCTTCCACAATCCACAGTCGCAGCTGGCTAGCTCCTCCCCTAGCTTAACCTTCGGAGGCAGCCAAATCGTACTCTGAATCTCTGATTAACATATCATTAAGCATGATTACCCCTGTACGCGTGTATCATGAAAGCGTATTATAACGCAAATGCTGCTAAAGCAACAGGCTGTATCCTTCCAAAGATTCAACGACTAAGGTGCAAGGATTGATTCTATATGTGCAATAATTGTCCAACTAATTCCATTTCTTTTTTGAACGGAATGGTGAGCAAAGTCTTACGTATTCGCGAAAAAAGAAAGCCTTTGGGTCGCTCTCACCGGCTTCAGATTTCAAATACGGCCTTTCGATCGAGTGACCACATCCTGCTTGACCCGCTTATATATATATATACCTTGCATCCCCGCCTCCCAATTCCAAGCTTGCTACACCTTCTTTGCAAATTTGCAACTAGCAATAGCCTGCGAGGTTTTGTGCACGATGGGCATGGCTGAGAAGGGGTCGGCAGCAAGGAAGGCCGGGCTGATCACCAAGACGCTGGACCGGTGCCGGAGCACGACGGCGAGGAACAACAAGCCGGCGGAGGGCTGCTTCTCGGTGTACGTCGGTGCGGGCAAGCAGCGGTTCGTGGTGCGGACGGAGTGCTTGAACCACCCGCTGTTCCGGGCACTGCTTGAGGAGGCCGAGGAGGCGTTTGGGTACGCTGACGCGGGGCCCCTCGAGCTGCCCTGCAACACCGAGGCCTTTACCAAGGTGCTGGAGAAGATCGAGGAGGAGAAGCGGATGACGGCGGGGAGGAGGCATGGCCTCGCCAGGGGGAACTCCTACCGGCTGCTCAGCACCGGCCAGCCTGCCATCATTGGCCGGTCGTAGCATGTCCATTTGTATTGGATAGGATGATGGCGAGTTGATGAGCTCTGAGTTTCTGTTGAGCTCATGTTTTCAGACTATCATGTACATATTTGGAAGCAACTTTAGCAATTCCAAGTATGGTAAACAACATCACGGTATACTAGGCAATATTAGATATTTTTCTTTCTTATACTCTTTTTTCTACTTTTGTGGGAAGGCACTGTTAGATGTTAGTGTGTGTTCTCATCCTAAGTTGTAGTAACTGCCGGTGAAAGTGTTATACAGATAGTCAGATACACAATGGAATTTGTAAGTTTTGTTATGACTATGTATGACATACTGCCATAATTCCGCAATAGAATCACACACTTCAATTCATCTCACACTGATTGCAAGCTGGAGCGTCTCCGTACTATGTTTCTCAGAAAAAAAGTGATTTAGACGGAACTATGCTAACATTAATAAACCATACTATCTTTCAGAAGTTCATCTGTTATGCAAGTATCACAGAGCCTCCACTCGACAACTCATTATGTCCAATTTTTAAATCTCAAAGCATGAATAGAAACTTGTTTGCCAACTAGACACATGGCACATCAATGAGTTTGGCGTCAATTAATTAACTAATCTAATATCAACAAAAACTAACAGCGGACTAGGACCAAAAAGGGGAAACTCGGTTATAGTCGTGTGGCTTAAAGAAATGCAAAGAACAAATGAACACTTTTTTTTTTGAACGAAAGGGGGTCACACCCCCCCTGCCCCATTTTATTGAAGCAGACCACGGAACCAGTTCAGAGATTACACGACCAGGACGACGATCATCCAGAGCATCAAGCTCAAAGTAAAAAGCAAAAACAACTAGAAAAGACTAAGAACCAAGTTCAGGAGCAAACAACGGAAGTTTTTGGCTAAGTTGAACGGAGGGGAACCAACACAAACACAGGACAACAAAAGTAGAACCTCCCCCTCCGATGTCCCTGATTTCAGTTGGTCTCCCCAAGCCTCATCTCCAGGCGATCCGGAGGAGTTCCCCACGTCGCTTGTCCAGCAGCAAGATGCATCGTTGTAGTAGGCCTGCCTGCCCATCGTCGCAAAGAACTTTCCACTGGTGCAAAAAGCAGCTTAGTTTTGCAAGAATGCAATTCACATTCCTCCACTTGCGCCCCTGAAAACAAAATTCATTCCTTAGTCTCCACAAGCTCCATAAGGTAGCAGATGTTACCATGTTCAGAACAGCTTTAATTTTATGCATATGCCAGAAGGTCACAACTTCATCAAAACAAGATATGTTTTCAATTTTGAAGAAATCTGCAACAAAACCCCAAACATGTTGGGCCACCACACAATCAAACATCAGATGTTGAACCGTTTCAGGTTCAGAACAGAACAGACAGGAAGGATCATCCACTTCCCTTCTTTTAGCCAGATTATCAGAACCTTGTTGTGAATACAAAGCCACAAGAAAATATAAATGTTCTGTGGACAAGGGATTTTCCACATATTAGTACTAACACTAGGAATCACACCCCCAAAGTTGATCTGTTTGTAAAAAGATTTAACTGAAAAGGCCCCACTAGTTTCTAGCCCCCAAATGGGGGTGTCCAGATCATCTAGTAGAGGGTATTGTTTAACCAAACAGACAAGCTAGTTCCACAGAATTATCCCAGATCTGTCAACACATCTCCTAAATGTTAGCTTCAACTCATCACCAACCCACACTTGAGCTACAGTACAATCCACTTGATTACAGATTTTGAACAAGTCCCAAAATTGCACTTTAAGGGAACACTCCCCCACCCACACATCATGCCAAAAACTAATGAGTTTACCATCACCCAACTTCCATCTATAGAAAGTTTTAGCAGCAGCCAGAGCCCAAGTAATGCTCTTTTAAAAGGTAGAGCCCCCTTCACTTTTAGCCCAGAGGAGATTTGGAGAATAACTAGAATACTAGGCCTGTAAGGCTTCCTTTTTTCTGGGTTTTTTGGATTTTTTTTACCGGCCTTGTCAATTTGACGCGTGTGACTAAGGGGCTATTCCCGCGTGGGCTTTTTTTACTCGTGAATAGTTTTGCATGTTCTGGTCGTCTCACCGCTTTGACCGAGCTTTCTGGTCTCATCTGTTCGCTTCTTGTTCCTTCTACGCTAGCCACGATGCTTCTTGTTAGGCGGTTGCCGCTTTTGCCGTATCTTCTAAATCGATCAGGTTGTCTCTCTAGGGAAAAAGATCTGACTGCCTCTTCCTATATATAGTTGATGCTACCCTTTTTTGTGAACAAACAAAGCTGCACCCCGCCGTCTCCTTCCGCCGCAATCCCGTCCCCGGCCACCACCTCTCTCACAAACAACGCTGCACCCCGCCGTCTCCTTCCGCCGCAATCCCATCCCCGGCTACCTCCCCTCTCCTTCACCTGCGCTAGGTCACAGGGGGTGATGGGGCATGCAGGAGTGCGGAGGCTATTTCTGTCGGATGTGGAACTTGGGCTGCAGCGGCATGCCCGCCCCGTCCTTGCCTCGAGGTCGCAGCCGCCGCGTTGTCCACGTCCCATCATCTCGGGTCGGTCAGCACGCAAGCCCTCGCAAGGAGTCGCTGAATCTTCCTGTCGATCCGCCTCGACGTGAACTGCATGACGGTGAGCGGACAACGGCTGTGTCTTCTCACTCTTTTGGTCGTGAGTCCTCCTACCCCTTGCTTCCTGCTTGCTCAGGTTGTTGATTCGTCACGTGCTTGCACGGCTTATGTGATGTTGCCTGTGGTGTGTGGGCTAGATGTGTGTGTACTAGCTAGGTGATAGTCTTACACTGGATGGTGTTATCCAATTGATAAATCTTCCTGATTTCTTTAGTGCCCCTCTGATGTGCGTGTACTAGCTAGCGGCAACGTGACACCTAACGAGGATGCGCGTTCGGCCATGAAGACAAGACCAGGACGGCACGATTGGAGGGACGACAACGCCTCAGAGTGCTGCGGCCAGCTGCTACCCTGTAGTCGCCGCCGGCCATGGGATCGACACGCCCCGTGGCTCCACTATGAGGTTGTGTTAACCTGGAGCTGTTGCGCGTGCGCGCACATCATGCAGTTTGAGCGGGCAAAGCTCCGGCAGTCCACCTTCTTCTCGCCAGCCCGTGAGACGCAAGTCTGCCTCTTCTCTCTGATTTCTCTCTTTTCCTGATGTGCTTCTTTGGTTCGTGATTGTACTTCCTTCTTTTTTCATGCTCGGTAGTTGTTTGTGTTAATGCCTATAAGGGGAAATCAAATTCCTGGTCATTTTCTTAGCTACAGTGAGTTTTCCAATTTGTCACTCATGGTTTAGTTTTCTAGAAACAAAATTTGGTTCTGCACAACGTATATGTATATCTTTTGATGTGCTCTCAAATCACGTTTTCTTGGGAGAAGTTTACATTTATCATGGAGAGATCAGGCTTTCTGTGAAGTGTGAACCAATAATTCATGGTTTCTGAATATTTTACCATCATGGGAGACCAATCAACCAAATTATTTCGAGATGATATTGTCTTTTACCCTATCCCCACATTACTGAACCATTATATGTACTTATGTACCAACCAATGTATTCATAATTTGTATCAACCAAACGCTGACTACATAAGTAATGCATTCAGGTGCACTTGAGTCTGTTCTCTTCATCAGGAAATTACATTTCTTAGGTTTGGTTTTCCCAGCAGCTATGGGCAGTAGTGGATGTGTGTGACCATTGGTGGATTGGTGAGAGATAAAAAAACCCACAGGACATCAATACCATAAATTGAAAGTGCAAGAGGCTACTTTCTTGCTGCGTAGCAGAAGACAATTGCAATGGCAACGACAATGTAAACAATACCCAATTTATTTTTCAGATTCAGATTCACAAACGTCTGCCTTTTCGAAGATAAAGAATAAAAAGCGTTGTAAAATAGTGTTGTGTCTGCTTCAGTGCAAAAATGTTGGAAATATAAAAATTAATGAAACATGATCATAGTTTGAGGTTCTAACTATTTATATCAATCAACTGTTTAATGTTTGCTCTGCGGCAAACCAACCTACATAGTTTCTTTCGCTTTTTGGGACAGGCTAATTGACTATTCATCTATGTAGTATTGCAGATCAGTGTTAACATGGAAAGCACTAAAAAAAATCCACCAAGCAAGCCATGCAGAATGCTTGCCATTCAACATGGTCATTTTTCTTGAGGGATAGGCGAGGCACGACATGCAGCCTACCCTTTCCTTGTATGGACTACTTTGCAACAAATCAAATCTTGCGATGACTTACCAAAAATTACAAAAATAACAAATAGCTTACCAATTCATGTGGCGCGGCGTGCCGCCGCGCACTACCTGCTAGTTAACTCTATATTTGTAGAGAAAAAGTTTAGCCCAATCAGATTCAGGGTTGGTAAAAAATCTTTTACCCCAAGAAGCCAATAGAGCCATATTATATTCTCTGATATTGGGAATCCCTAAACCTCCAAATTCCTTTTTCCTGGTAATCAAACCCCATTTAGCCAAGTGGTACTTATGTTGCTCACCCATATCCCCCCAGAAGAAATGAGCCATTTGATAATTAATGGCATTAATAGCCCATTTAGGGAATTTGATCACAGACATTAGGTAGGCAGGAATGCTGATAATGCAAGCACAAAGCAGTATAATTTTTCCTTTGTAAGTAAGATATCTCCCCAGCCAGCCAGAAATCCCTTTAATGATCCTGTCAATAACAGGTTGGAGGTCTTCTTTTTTCAACTTGTCATAGTGCAAAGGCACTCCCAAATACTTAATAGGGAAAGAACCTTTTTTACAGCAAAAGATTTGAGAAAATTCATTAGCAACTGTGTCATCTATATTTATAGTCATAAGATCACTCTTATGAAAGTTAATTTTCATACCAAATAGGTTTTCAAAGCATGACAGAAGCCACTTAAAATTTCTAGCTTTCTGAGTGGATCTTTCCAGGAAGAGTATGGCGTCATCTGCATATTGCAGACTAACCACACCTCCTGGGATTACATGGGGCAAAAGCCCAGAAATCAAATTTTGAGAAGCAGCTTTCTTGAGCATCTTTGTAAAAACATCAGCAACAAGATTAAAAAGCAGAGGGGAGTGTGGATCCCCCTGTTTGAGACCTTTACCCCCTACAAGGTATGGGCCAGTAGTGTCATTAATCCTCACACTGAAAATGCTATTGATAAGCGTGCTCTTAATCCAAGAAATCCACTTGGGGCCGAAACCTCTCGATTGGAGCATATCAAACAGGAAATCCCAGCTGACCCTATCATACGCCTTCTCGTAATCCAGTTTTAGAACCAGACCTTGCGAGCCTGATTTTTTGATCTCATGGATTACTTCATGGGACATAACCACGCTCTCTAAAATATATCTCCCTTTAATAAAGGCAGTTTGGTTAGAGGAAATCAACCTACGTCCCACAGGGGAGACCCGATTCGTCATAGCTTTAGAGAAGATTTTTATATCGCAGTTACTCAGACTAATATGGCGAAACTTCTTCATCTCCCTGGCATCTGATTCTTTAGGAATTAGGACAATCAGGGCAAAGTTCAAACGCTATAAATCTAATTTCCCTTCCTCAAAATCTCTGACCAGGGCCATAAAATCTTTTTTGATAACATCCCAAAACGACTGGTAGAATAAGAAGGATAGCCCATCAGGGCCAGGAGCCCCATGGGCGTACGAGCCAAAAATTGCCTCTTTAATTTCCTCCTCAGAAAAACTTTTTTGTAATTGATCATTTTCTTTCTGTGTAACTAATTCATCCTCCTCCGAAAAGGAAGGACCAAGACAGATATTGTGTTTGTTCTCAAAGCAGAACAGGTTTTTGTAATAGGAGGTAGCAACCTCCAACATATCCTGGGTGGTATACACAGGACCATTATCGCCAATCAGTTCAGACAAATGTTTTTTTTTCTGTGTCTATTGTTAGCCATAGCATGAAAATATGCATTGTTTTTGTCCCCATCCAAAATCCTACGATCTCTGGACCGCTGCCATAAGGCAGTTTCCTCCTTGCTCCAGATCAGGGCAAGTTCCTTCTTAATCTCTTCCATTCTAGTTTTATCACCGTCATCAATTTGATTCCTCTCGGCGAAAACGTCCAAGATGTCGAATTCGAGCAAAAGCTCCCCTTTCCTCTTCCTAATATCTGCTTCAACGTTAATGCTTCAGCCCTTGGCTTTCTTCCTAAAAAGCTTACTCTTATTCATCTAGATGTCTATGGCTGTTTTACCAGGGATAGGGGTATTCCACGTATCAGCCACCATTTTCTTAAAATCAGGGTGGTCAAGCCACCATTTTTCAAATTGAAAAATCTTCGGGGAGGTTACTCTCCGAGCCCCGGTGTCCAGGATCAACGGGGGGTGATCGCTACCCACACGGGGCAAAGCAATAACAACTAACAAAGGAAAATGTGTATCCCAGTTTAGAGAAACAAAAACTCTATCTATGGTTGCAAAAATGGGATTGTCTTGATTATTACTCTAGGTAAATTTCCTATTGGCTACGTTGATTTCCAAAAGACCCCATTTGTTAATCCAGTCATTGAAGAGGTAAGTAAATTGGTTGTTAACAACACCATTATTCTTGTCAGCAGTAGATCTGACAAGGTTAAAGTCCCCTCCCAGTAAAACTGGGTATTCGAGCCCATCCATGACATCATGCAATTCGGCAAAGAATTCAAGTTTAAGCTCACTGTAAGAAGTACCGTAAACAGCAACAAGTTGCCAAATAAAACCGTCCGATTTATTTTTCAAGGTGGTAATGATGCAGAACTTCTTATTAATAAAACCAATCACTTCAAATAGATCACTTTTAAGACCCACAAGGATCCCACCAGCTGTGTTTACTGCAGGTAAATAATGCCAATCAAATGCATTCCTACCAGAAATATTGTTGAGGACGTGATCATTAATGACCTCTTTCTTAGTCTCTGAAAAACAGAGAAAATCTACTTGGTTATTGCAGATAAAGTCTGCAAGGCACTGAATTTTACCAGGTTCTCCAAGACCACGAATATTCCAGAAGGCACCTATCATTTAAATTTAAAAGGATGGGATAAGCCACAAGGCTTTTTCTTGGTGTTCAAAGTAGGACAGACCACAACTGAAACATCAGTGCCAACTGAATCAGCATTTGGTGAGTCTTTTTGTTCAGAGTCAGAAAAATAGTCATTCGTTTCTATCAGGTCTAAATTGTCAGGGAGAACAATCTCCGGATTGTCATCAGCAAATTGCAAACATCTAAGTTTCTCATTGTTAATAATATCAAGAATGATATCATTCCTCTCTTCCTCATTGTTACCAATGCACAAGTCCACCCTAGAAGAATATGAAGCAAGTTCATTAGGGTCTAAGTTAGCAAATGATTTACCTTTGAAAGTAGCTGGAACCTCCAAATTCTTCTTCTTCATGTAAGCAGCTGCTTTATCCATAATCTTTACATCTCCATGGTTTCTGGTTTTTGGTTTGACAGCAAGCACTGGGCCCCATGTAGGTGAGTTCTTGTTGTTGATTTTTTTCTTGACCACAATGTCTGCCTTTTCCAGGGAATCAAGTAGGGATCTCTTAACAGAGGTCAATGCCAGAGTTAGATCTTCTGGTAAACATTCCATATCCATATTGACATTATCTTCTTCCCCCTCAGATTCTTCCATCTCAAATTTACTCAGTTGTTCAGAACAATAGTCTAGATGGACTGACAGCACATTAGATTTTCCAGATCCCAAACTTGGATCACTCCCTTCTTCACATATCTTCACTGGTGTTAAGTTCTCATAGCTCTCTGACATCAGAACTTGCATGTCATTGCCTGTGCTAATTGGAAGTTTTTCAACTGCAGAAGCAGCCCCCTGAGATATTTTTTTGTTCAAACTGGTTTGGTTGTTGGTCTTGGAAGGGAAATTGGCCCTATCTAATTCATCAATTGCCTCCTCCTCATCCTCTTCCATACCCTCTTTTTCTTCAGGATCTTTATTTTTATTTTCCTCATTTCCTTCTAGATTATCCAGCTCTGGGTCATCATCATCTCCATCATTGTTCTCATCAATCTGCTCAAAACCTTCCACTGTAAAAAACAGTAAGTAAAGTTTCTTTTTCATCTCCACCAGTCTCTCAAAGGGAATTTTTCTGGGGTCTCTACAGGAAATTTTAACTCGAACTTTTTCATAGAAGCTTTTGAAAATGCCATTCCAATCCACATCCACAAGGATGCCAAAGCAAGCAGCAATCTGGGCAAACACCTTCCATGCACACCATTTGGGTGGAATACCTTCAATCTGTACCCAAGCTTCAGTCAGGGCCCCAAATTCATCCAACATACCTTCCCATTCACAGATCTTAACTGACACTCCAGCAACAGGCAATTCAAAAGGAGGGAACTCAATCAGGTCATCCACATTTTTCCAAGGTGGAAACCTCAGCAAAAATTTCTTACTTTCCAACTCTCTGATTTGCCATGGCCATTCCTTATTCTTGCAGAAGATTCCATTTAACTGGGTCAGTAGTTCAGAGGCAGAGACCTCTCCCTTAACCACCTTAAGAACAACACCATTTTTGTAATTAAGCCAACTAGATTCAGCAGCAACAGGAACCTCAATGTGATAGAACCCTAACCCAGAAGCAGCACTACCAAAAAAAGTGGCAGCGGGCTGAGGTTTAGCCCAAGTAGCACAGTTGTTGACATTATGGTTCCCAGCACATATAAAACACTTTTTTGACTCCACACAGTTCCCCACATAATGGCCAGGCCAGCTACAATTAAAGCATATCATCTCCTTGTACTTAGGATCTAGAGGCTGAATTACTGGCGGTGGAGGAACAGGGGGTGGGGCATTAGCAACCGGGGGAACGACCTGGGCTTGGATCACCTGATTGGATTTGGTCGCCCCCTGTTGACCCAGCTTCCCCGCAGCGATCGAAGCCGCGGGAGAAGATTTCCCCTCCTGGGGGTTGGGCTTCTTCCCCGGAGGTGGCCGACGATTCCTTTGTGGCATCTGGCCACGGTTTTCCATCCCTTTCTTAACAACTTCAGCGAATGATCTAGGAAACCTAGGATTTTCAGTGGAGATCTTGAAGATGGTAGGGACAGGGTCAAATGGACCAATAGACGAGATCGGGAAGCAATCCTGGACCGAGAAGTTTCTTGATTGAAATAGATCTTTCCTCACCCAAAGCAATTTGGGGATAGCATACCTAGGGTTTGGAGGGAGAGGCCTAGGCTTATGTAGGCGGCGGCTATGGGACGGGGAGGGGATGACCCAGAGTTGGCCAAAAAAATTCGCCACCTCCTCTCCAAAGCCGTCAGCCTGTCCCAAAAACGTCTCACAAAAACCCGCCTTCCCCGCAACCACACATCCCATGATCAACGGCGACGGGGCGGGTGTTGGTTCGGCCGTAGCAGTCAACTGATTTGAACTTCGTCCCGCTCTCCTCGCACAAGCGAGTTCGTCAGAGATAGAACTAATCAACGGAAATGGAGTCTCAACCACAGAACGCGACGAACATGTCGAAGATGAGATTTCACAATGAGTAATCCACGGGGTAACCCCTCTAACCATATCAGATTCACGACTACCACGAATCCCTTTCTCCAGAAAAATCCGGGAACCCTCAATTGACTGACTAGCAGATCGAATAATAACAGATTCAGAGGAAGGATTGGGTCGATTTCTATGTACCTTAGGTTGGGGTTTCTCCCCGCGGTCACCTAGCCATGGCGGAGGTTCAAGGTTAGAACCCCTGATCCTCCTACGCCCTAGCACGGCGGGGGCACCCTGCAGAGCCCATGCGCCAGGCTGTTAAATCTTCACGGAATCCGGGGGAGCACGGTCCCCGGCGGCAGCTCCTTCGGCGGCAAGCGCGACAGCTGCAGCACCGGCGGGGGCGGATGTTGAGCCTTGAAGGGGAGCTCGATTTGAAACGCGCCCATCGCGCCGCCTGCCTCGGATCCGCCGACTCCGCCTCCTGAATCGCCCAGAAGATGAACTCGTAGTCCATCCCGCCGTCGTCGCCTGCAAAGCGAGCTCTCTCTTCGAATGTTGCACGACGCAGGATCTGCATGAAAATCTCGGGCCACCTGGAGTGGAGTGGGAATCTCGCTTCCACCACCCGACGCATCTCCGCAATCGCTTCCGGAGCCGACGCATCGACCTCCGGGAGCATCACCACTGCCGGCGGGGGCTGAGGCAGTGCTGCCACCCGCGCGGGTCGCAGCCGCCGTGCCCGCGCCCCGCGTCGCACTCCTCCGACCATCAGGATCGATAGATCTGGCCGTGGGGGTGTGGGATGTAGGACTCTCTCGGGGATGTGGGGGTGGGGGTTGAGGATCGGGGGGAGATAGGAACGAGGTGACAGTAATGGCGGCCGCGGCGCCATTACTGCTGGTAGGTGGGGGATCGCCTTTCTCGTCGCCCCTGCTCATGGCTACCCCTACTCCAAACAAATGAACACTTGTTCAGTGAGATATATAGCAACCTGCCATAGTTGTTTCATCGACTGACTGATCAGATAAAAGGATGATTTTCATAAATAATGACTGATACTATATTGCAAGCAATCGAAGGGACTAACATTAGGTTTTGAACCCTAATTTATGGACACTCGTACAAGGGAAGATAACACAAAGGTACGATACGCATGGGGCTAATTTTCATGTCAACTGATGTGTCAACAAGACATTCGCCCCCTGAATGTCTCAGTTAGAAGGGAAAGAGGGATTGGTGGAATAGTTGTTCGTTGTATTGCTTGAGCCTCATGGGCATATATATAGGAGTACATGATCTACTTGGAGTACAAGGCAAGCCGGAATATTTCCTAGTCTAACCTATGTTTCCTAATACAATCACGTTACTCAACATCCCCCCGCAGTCACAACGGTAGCGACGCAGACGGTGAGACTGGAGAAGAATCCGAAGGCAAGCCGACGAACACCCCCCCACAGTCGTAACGGTGGACGCATCGCGGAGTCGTGGTTGGAGTGGCAACCGACGAGGTTGCTCAAGTAAGGCGATAGCCCTTTGTGCCGTTTGTCGAGGTAGCCGAGAGCGTGGGTGGTGGAGCCGTGGTCGAGGTAGCCGTGCGAAGAATGCCGTGGTCGATGTCGAGTCGGGGTAGCCGGTGTCGAGGAAGTCGCCGTGGAACCGCGGACGCAAGGAGACGCCGAGTTAGTCGTGGGCGCAGTGGTGTCGAAGTAGTGGTGCGCCAGGAAGATGATGTTGTTGACGACGCGTCGCGGCGGGTTTGCCAAGCCCGGGGACACATCGTGGACGAAGGCACACACCGGTGTTGCCAGCACCAGGCATGCGTAGACGGACGAAGACGAAGTTGACGAAGCGCCGCGCCAGGCTTGCCAGGCCTGGGGACACATCGTAGACGAAGGCACGCGGCGGTGTTGCCAGCACCGGGCATGCATAGACTGGGACCTGCACAAGCTGTACGCCATGTCGAAGAAGTCGGAGAGGCTAGCAGAGAAGGACTCGACGACGGTTGCGGCGCCAATCGGCGCGGGGCCAATGTCGCCCGCGGTTGTCGGAGTAGGTCGGGGTAGATGACGGCGACGCTGGCGACGAGCTGGTGCTGGATGAAGACGAACGGGGTGGACGGGCGGCGGCGGCGGCTACGGGGGTAGCGGCGGCGGCGGCCGAAGAAGAGCGGCAACGGCGGCGGCTAGGTTAGGAGTGCGGCGGCGGTGCTCAAAGTAGGCGAGAACCCTGACAGTGCGACGAAGACCGGTGCGGACGGTGGCGTTCCCGCGCCAAAGGAGGTGGTGCGGCGCATGTCACAGGAGGTCGACGCGCGGGAACGGCGGTGGACCGCGGGCCGCGGCGCTACGGCCCAAAGGGGCGACGCAGTGGCAGCGGGCAGGTCGGGGTGACGACGAAAGACCTCGGGACGGTTGCAGGGACCGCGGGCCGCGGTGCTACAGCCCGAAGGGGCGGCACAGCGGCAGAGCGCGGGGTGGTGCAACCGCGTGGACGGCCTCGAGACGGCAGCGTGGACCGCGTGCCACGCTTGCTACGGCCCGACGGGGCGACGCAGCGGCGGCGCGAGGGTCGGTGCAGCCACGGGGACGGCCTGGAGCGGACGACCTCGGGGCGGCGGTAGACCGCGGGCCGCGGCACTACGGCCCGAAGGGGCGACGCAGCGGTGACGCGGGTCGGTGCAGCCAGGAGGAGAACCACGAGGCGGCGGCGCTGCGGCCCGACGGGGCGACGCAGCGGCGGTCCATTGCTCGATCGGTGGAGGGGCGCGCTGAACTCGGGACAATCTTCACGGGACCTGCGGAGGCGCGCGTAACCGACGGGCCAGGTCGGTCGCGCGGCGTAGATGAGGCGGATCGTGACGGCGAGCGGGTGATCAAGCCGATCACGCGCGAGGTCGGGGACGCCGCTCGATGGAGGTGTGGTGGCGGCGGAGTCCGAGATGAAGCCGGCGGCGGCAGGCGGCGGGGCGGCTATGATTGGCCGCCGCATGGCGTGAGGCCGCCGGGTCAGGGTGATGCAGGAGTCCCGGTCGGAGCAGGGCGGTGACGGCCGGCGCAGGGCGACGGGCGGACCGACGCGCGGACGACGGTTGGCCCTGATGGGCCGCCTCGGCGCGCGTGGCCGCCGGGTCGAAGGAGAGGCCGACGGGTCGTGCCGGGGTCGGAGTAGAGGCGCTCGGGGTCGACGGCGGCGGTGGGCGACGCAAACCGATTCAGTGAATCGGAAAACCAAAAAGTAGACGCCGATCAAAGCGACTGGCGAGAGAGAGAAAACCCGGACCAAAGGATCGGGAAAAAAAACTCTCTAGGGCAACCGACCAACACGGCCGGCGGACGAACCCTAGGTACGGGCAACGCGGCCCCCGGCGGCAGTCATGGAGGCCGACCGTCCCGGGGGCGGCGCGTAGGTGCGGAAGCGGCGGCGGCTAGGGTTTAGGATCGACTTGCGATAGATACCAAGTTAGAAGGGAAAGAGGGATTGGTGGAATAGTTGTTCGTTGTATTGCTTGAGCCTCGTGGGCATATATATAGGAGTACATGATCTACTTGAAGTACAAGGCAAGCCGGAATATTTCCTAGTCTAACCTATGTTTTTTAATACAATCACGTTACTCAACAGTCTCTAGGCAACGGCAATTCAGAGTTCAGCAGGGCTCAAGCAATAAGCTCAAGACACACCCCACACACACATCGAATACTATTAAACGTTATCCATTAATACACAACAATATCCAAACAAGTGTAGTTCGTGCATTATTAAGATCCAGATGTCAAATTTCAGGGTGTTAAGTCTGAAGTCTGAACCCATCAAACGTCCACAGGCCCCATCGGTTACGTCGTTTGGACACCGTTGCTACTTCTAAGCTAAACAGCCCTTGTGGTTGGGGAGTTAGACACCTCAAAACTAATCCCAATCATGCAGCAAGTGTAGGTCAGAGAGGACTAATTAGATTAGACCTGCAGCTAAATCTTATGCATTATTGCCATGACGCCACGCCTTGGCCCCTCCTCCAGCTCCAAGTCGACCATGATGGCATGATGTCACACACGCCAGCTTCCTTCCACAGTCGCCGCTAGCACCTCCTTAGGTTAACCTTTCGAGGCTTCCAAATTGCGCCCTAATTTATCTTTTTTAGAAAAGGAGGATTACCTCTGGCCTCTGCAAAATTGCACCCTAATTAACATACTAAGCATTACTACTGTAAGCATCTATCATGAAACGTATCATAGTGCCAATGCTACTAAAACAACAAGGTGCAGATCAATGAATAAGGTGCAAATCTTGATTCTATATGTGCAATAACTGTCTGATTAGTTTCCATCTATTTCCCTTTGTTCTTGAGTGAGTAATGAGCAAAGTCCTTTTGTGTATTCGCGAAAAAGAGAGCCCTTTTGGGCCACTCTCACGATCTTACCGGCTTCACATTTCAAGGGGTTAATTGGATAAATGCCACTCGAATTGTGGCGATTCCGAGAAACGCACTTTCCAGTGGCATTTTTTAAAGTTTGAAAATTGCAGTGGTGTTTCTTGCAATCGCCAAGATTTGAGTGGCATTTACCAAATTAACCCCATTTCAAAACACGGCCTTTCAACCAAGAGACCACGTCTTGGTTGATCTGTCTATATATGTCATCCCACCTCTCTCCTCCAATCCCCCAATTCCAAGCTTGCTCTATATTAATTGCAAACTTTTGCAACTAGCTACATGGCCTGCGAGGTTTTGTGCACCAAGGGGGTGGCTGAGGAGAGGTCGGCGACGGGGAAGGCCGGGCTGATCACCAAGGCACTGGACCGGTGCTGGAGTACGACGGCAAGGAACTGCAAGCCAGCAGAGGGCTGCTTCTCGGTGTACGTCGGCGTGGGCAGGCAGCGGTTCGTTGTGAGGACGGAGTGCGTGAACCACCCATTGTTCCGGGTGCTTCTGGAGGAGGCCGAGGAGATGTTTGGTTACGCAGACACAGGGCCCCTTGAGCTGCCCTGCAACTCTGAGGCGTTCGCCGGGGTGCTGGAGCAGATCAAGGAGGAGATGCAGATGGCGGAAGGGAGGAGGTACGGCCTCCTCAGGGGGAATTCCTACCGGCTGCTCGGCACCGGTCAGACTGTCATCATCAGCCGGTTGTAGCAGTATAGTGGATTGGCATTGAATGATGCCGAGTTGACGAGCTCCGAGTTTCTGCTGAGCTCGCATTTTCTCATGTACACATTTTGAAGCAACCTTAGCATTCCCAAGTATGATAAACAACATCATCATATACTGGACAATGTTAGATATTTTTATTTCTTCTTCCTTTTTCTATTTTTGTGAGAAAGCCAATGTTAGCTGTTCATGTGTGTTCACCTTATAAGTTGTAATAACTGTCAGTGAAAGTGTTATACAGATACATGATATGATTTTTCAATTTGCGATGTCTATATATGCGATAATGCAATAATTCCAAAGTAGAACCGTGCACTTCAATTCATCTCGCACAGATTGCACGTTGGAGCGGCTATGTTTGTAGTACATAATTAGATGGAACTACTCTAACATTAATCAACCATAGTGTTTTTGGTAGTTCATCGGTTATGATTTGCTATCAAAATTTACAGAGCCTTAACTCATATAAACCAATTTTTTAAATCTCAAAGCATCAATAGAAACATATTTGCTGACTAGACACATGGCACACCAATGGAGATTTGGGCACCAATTAATTAAGCGATCTAATATCAACAAAAACTAACAGCAAATGAGCAGCAAAAAGGGGAAACTCGGTTATAGTCGTATGGCTTAAAGAAACACAAAGAACAGATGAACGGTTGTTTAGTAAGATAATAGCAACCGGCCACGGTTGTTCCATCCATTTTGATCGAATAAAATGATGATTTTCATCTACATACTACAACATCACAAGCAATCAAAGGGACTAACATTAGGTTTTGAACCCTAGTTTATGGACACTCATACGAGGGAAGAGAACACAAAGATATGACATGGGGTTAGTTTTCATGTCAACCAACATGCCTTTTTTTTTTAGAAACGCTCTCAACACGCGCGCACACACACACATTCACCCATATGAACACGCACACCCCTCCAAGAGAGTGAACCGGTAGATCTTGAGATTGACAAAGTCGCCACAGACACCTCGTAGTCGACAAACACGTTGTACCACTGCAAAAATAGTGCCAGAAAACATGAAATAAATTCAGGAGATGTGCGAGCACTATTGCCAAATTTAGAACTTGAACATGGGTGGGCTGGTTTCACCCCAAGGAACCTAACTATCTAAGCTATGCTTAGTTCGTTTAAGCAATACACACCACACACACGCATCAAATACTATTAAACACTATCTCCTAATACACAACACTATCCAAACAAGTGTAGTTCGTGCATAATTAAGATCCAAGTGTCAAATTTCAGAATGATCACATAAAGTCTCAATTCTTTCTGAACCCATCAAACAAAGCCTTCACGGGTGCCGCCAGTTTGGAGCGTTCCATGCACTGTTGCTAATGTTAAGCTAAACAACCTTTGTGGTTGAGGAGTTAGACACCTCAAATCTAATCCCAATCATGCAGCAAGCGCAGGTCAGGATTAACTAACCTGTAGCTAAATCTAATGCATTATTGCCATGACGCCACACCATTGGCCCCTCCCCCAGCTCCAAGTCGACCAAATGGCATGATGTCACACACGCCAGCTTCCCTCCACAGTCGCAGCTAACTCCCCCTCCTTCGGGTAACCATCCGAGGCTGCCAAATCGCACCCTAATTAACATATCATTAAGCATTAGGCCTGTACGCACATATCATCAAATGTACTATTACAGCACTCAAATGCTACTATTATTAAAGCAACAAGGTGCATCCTACCAAACATTCAACGAATAAGGCGCAGAGATTTGGAGATTCTCAACATGCAATAATTGTCTGACCAGTTTCCATCCATTTACCTCTCTTTCTTAATGGAATGATAAAATGTCTTTGCGTATTCGCGAAAAAGAAGCCTTCAGGTCGCTCTCGCCGGTTTCGTATTTCAAATACGGCTTTTCGATTGATAGAACCCGTCTTTGTCGATCGGCCTATATATACCGTTCCACCCCTTTCCTTCCCACCTCCCAAATTCCAAGCTTGCTACACATTCTTTGCAAATTTGCAACTAGATATAGCCTACGAGGTTTTGTGCGCAATGGGCATGGCTGACAAGAGGTCGGCTGCAAGGAAGGCCGGGCTAATCACCAAGGCGCTTGACCGGTGCTGGACCACGCCGGCAAGAAACAGCAAGCCGGTGGAGGGCTGCTTCTCGGTGTATGTTGGCGCCGGGAGGCAGCGGTTCGTGGTGCGGACAGAGTGCGTGAACCACCCGCTGTTCCGAGCGCTGTTGGAGGAGGCCGAGGAGGTTTTTGGGTACGCAGATGCAGGGCCCCTCGAGCTTCCCTGCAACGCCGAGGCGTTTGCCAGGGTGCTGCAGCAGATCAAGGAGGAGAAGCAGATGGTGGCAGGAAGGAGGTTCGGCCTTGCCAGAGGGAACTCCTACCGGCTGCTCGGCACCAGCCGGTCTGTCATCATCGGACGGTCGTAGCATACGAATTGGATGATGGCGAGTTGATGAGCTCTAAAGTTTCTATTGAGCACTCCCATTATGATAAACAACACCATCATATACTGGGCAATGTTAGATATTTTTTCTTCTTCTTCTTCTTTTTTCTATTTTTTTGTAAGGTAATGCTGGATGTTGATGTGTGTTCCCATCCTAAGTTGTAGTAACTGTCGGTGAAAGTGTTATACAGATGCACATTCGAACCTGTAACTCTTGTGACGTCCATATATGGCACAATGTCGCAACTCCAAAGTGGAATCGCGCAATTCAATTCATCCCACACTGATTGCAAGTGGTTTAATGGAACTACGCTAAGATTAATCAACTATGGCGTTTCTCCGCAGATCATCTGCATGCAAGTATCCACTGATTTGCTACCAAATTTGTTTTAAGTCCATTTACACACAGGATTTACAGAGCCTCAACACAAATGTCAATTTTTTTTAATCTCAAAGCACCAACAGAAACATGTTTGCTGGCTAGACAATTGGCACATCAATGGAGTTTTGGCAGCAATTAATTTAATATCTACAAAAACTAACCACGGACAAGAACCATAAACAGGAAAACTCAGTTATATAGGTATGGCTAAAAGGTAGGCAAAAAACCAATGAGCAGTAGTTTAGTACTGCAGATGATGTAATCGGAAAGAGATATAGCAACTGACCCAGTTGGATGTGCAGCAATCAGGCCAAGCTTAACGGTTCCAGGTATTCTTTGACCCTTTCAGAGGACTGAAGAGCAGCAAAGCATGGGATCAACTATCAGTAAGGGGAAAACAAACACTGCAAATTACAGAGCATTAGAATTCACCAAAACAAATAAAAATAAACTGCTTGATCCAGCCTTTTATTATTATTTGAGTTTGCGACCAATCAGTTGAACACAGGTATCGTACAGCAACAATACTACCATAACTAAACATAGGGATATTCTCTGAATATCCAAAGACAAGGCAATAAATCATATATGATGTGTCTCGATAAACAGCCTTTACAGCCGTGACCATGGCCTTTGTTGAACTTTTCTGTCTCTTTACTCTATAGCATGGAGAAGCTAGAGCCATTAGTTTTGGCTCAAACTAATACTGGTACTCCAAGGGTTCCCGAAACGTAAACTCTAATCTCACTTTTATAAACTAACATTTTGTGCCCCCCGGGACAAATGGAACCATTAGGCAGATGCAGAGATCTTCATATCATATTGCCTTAACCATTGACTAATTAATCCAGTGCTAACTTTTGGAGGACTTGAAGCACCAACAAGAGTGCATCAGCACTAGAAAATGGGTTCAACGTTCATCTTAACTTGATCCCTCTAGAGTCAAAAGTTGGATCCATATTGTTTTCACTACCTCCAACTTATCTGAAAAGCTGGAGTCAAGAGTTTGGTGAAACCCCTGGTAAATAAAGTTCGGAAGCAAAACCAACATATCTTAAACATAATGGTTATGTAAAAGTGGATCGAACTTTCATCAGGCAGTTTTGGAGAGGAAAAGTCTAGACTATGGCAGCAAGTCTATAAGATGAAACTTATTATTGTACAAATGCTGCTAAAACAACAAGTCACATCCTTCTAAAGACCAATGAATAAGGTGCAAAGCTTGATTCTGTATGTGCAATAATTGTCTGACATTTTCCATCACTTTCCCACTTTTCTTTAATGAAATGATGAGCAAGTCTTTTGCGTATTCGCCTTTTAAAATAGCTTTTGGGTCACTCTCATCATCTTCATATCTCAAATACGGCCTTTCCATCGAGAGACCACGTCTTGGTGGATCCGTCTATATATATCATTCCACCCCTTTCCTCGTCACCTCCCAATTCCAAGCTTGCTACACTTTTTCTTCTTTCTGCAAAATTGCAACTAGTTAGCCTGCTAACTTTTGTGCACCATGGGCATGGCTGATAAGAGCTTGGCGAAGAGGAAGGCTGGGCTGATCACCAAGACGCTGGATAGGTGCTGGAGCACACCAATGAGGAACAAGCCTGCAGAGGGCTGTTTCTCTGTCTACGTCGGTGCTGGGAGGCAGCGGTTCGTGGTGCGGACAGAGTGCGTGAACCACCCGCTGTTCCGGGCGCTGCTCAAGGAGGCCGAGGAGGTGTTTGGGTACGCAGACGCAGGGCCCCTTGAGCTACCCTGCAACGCCGAGGCGTTCGCCGGGGTGTTGGAGCAGATCGAGGAGGAGAAGCAGATGGCGGGGGGAAGGAGGTGCGGCCTTGTCAGGGGGAAATCCTACCGGCTGCTTGGCACTGGTCAGGCTGTCATCATCGACCGGTCGTAGCATATGCATTGGATTGGATGATGCCGAGTTGATGAGCTCTGAGTTTTGTTGAGCTCGCATTCTGGGACTATCATGTACACATTTGGAAGCAACCTTAGCATTCCCAAGTATGGTAAACAACATCAGCATATACTGGGCAAATGAGATACTTTTCTTTCTTCTTCTTTTTCTATTTTGCATTTTTTGTGAGAAGGCAATGTTAGATTTTGATTTGTTTTCCCCTCCTAAGTTGTATTATCTGTCGGTGGAAGTGTTATACAGATATATAAAGAATCTATAAGTTTTTTATGCCCATATATGGCATCATGTTGCAATTCCGAAGTAGAATCGCGCAGTTCGATTCATCTCGCACTAATTGCAAGTGGTTTGGATCAAATTACGCTAAGATACACCTATAGTGTTTTTCCACAGACCTTCTCTTAAGCAAGCATCCACTAATTTGCTATCCAAATCTGTTTGAATTACATTTACACACTGGATTACAGAGCCTCAACTCATATGACAATTTTTTAAATCTCAAAGCACCGAAACATGTTTGCCGACTAGACACAGGGCACACTGAATGGAGGTATGGCATCAATTAGTCAAGTGAAATAAATCAACAAAAACTAACCACAAAAAATGGCCACAAATGGGAAAAGTCGTTATGTTGATATGGTTAAAAAGTAGACGAAAAACAAATGAGCAGCAGTGTAGTAGATGAAGTAATCAGGAAGATATATCCATTGATTGATCGAATAAATGATTATTTGGCATCTATAAGGATCAGTATATCTAATGTCTCGGAAATGGAAAAGGGCTAAAATAATGTTAGTTTAATACATTTGGTTGGATTGATCCCCAGGTACATAAATTTATTCAAGACAAAGCTATAGAATTAGTGCATTAATGTCAATAGTAGCATGTGGGTTACCATTTTCACTGTCAACTGATGTTTTTTCTCCAGCCAATACCGCTTGATGCTTGCTAGGGACATTTTTGCAGAACTGTAACTCCAGAACCAGTCAATGAGCAACTTCCTTTGATCCTGCAATCAGGGCAAGGTTAACGATTCCAGGTCTTCTTTGACTCATTCAGAGGACTGAAGATCACCAAAGCATGGGATCAAGTATCAGTAAGGGGAAAACAGACACTCCAAATTATTGGGTACTATATTATTCCTGCTGTTTGAACTTGCAACCAATCAGCTGAACCCAGGGACCGTATAGTAACCATACTAGATACTACCATGACTTAGGGATATTCTTTGAATATCCAAAGACAGAAATCGTGTATGCCGCGTCTCAATAACCAGCCTTGACCTGTGCCCGGTTTTGTTGAATCTCTGGCTCTATATTCTACAGCATGGAGAAGCTAGAGCCATTAGTTTGGCTCCAAGTAACACCAGTACTCCAAGGGTTCTCGAGACGCAAACTCTAACCTCACTCTAATATAATTGCCACTAGCATTTTCTGACCCCATGGACAAATGGATCCACTATCCAGATGCAGAGATCTGCATATAGTATTGCCTCAAGCATTGACTAACCAATCCAGTGCTAACTCTTGGAGGAGTTGAAGCACCAACAATAGTGCGGCAGCATTAGAGAGTATGTCAAATATCGATCTTAATTTGATCCCTGTGGAGTCAGAAGTTGGATTGTTTTCACTACCTCTAACTTGTTGCCTGAAAAGCTGGAGCCAAGAGCATGGTGAAAGTGAAACCCCCAGTAAATGAAGCCTAGAAGCAAAGCCAACATGTCTTAACATATAATGGTATGCAGAAGTGGATCAGACCTTCATCAAGCAGTTTTGGAAGGGGAAAAAAATTCTTATGGCAGCAAGAGCAGATACACTTTGAAATTGCCCAGCAGACCAAATATGAATGTTCTTGGCACAACCTAAAACCAAATACCTGTCACCTCTAAGTAAAATCTACCTGCAAATCACAAGTGTTCCTCCCAAATTCCTAGAGGATAAACTCCCCAGCATCAAGCACCAACCGAAATATCACTTTCGCCTATGCCTATGCTTACGTCTTAAGACGATCCAGAATGGGTCGCAAAGACCTAGCCGTGGGGATTAAAAGAAACACAGCCAAAAACGAAGGGAAAATCCACGAGAATCCATGCCGAGCACTTAGAACCAGAAGATGATTTTTGTTCCTGCGGACGGGGGTGCACGGTGGAAGGCTGCGACCCGCCGCTTCCCTCCGCCTCTTCGCCATGGCGCAAGGTTGGGGACAGTGGAGCGGTGCCTACGGTAATATTCGGACGCGCGAGGGGCTTACACGCAAAAGTTACCAAACGAATGGGCTACAGCCTTTTTCCGAACAGCTCACCACCGGAGCGAGCGGCCCAGACCAGTCCAGTACAATCCATTCCGGCCCACTTTTTCCTCCCCCATGTCCCCTGCGGCCCAAGAGCGACCCCCTAAACCCTAATCCAGGCACTGGACGGTGGAGGCCTCGCGACCCCGCCACACACCCCGCATCGGACGCTCAGGAAGCGTCCACGTCCCCCGGACGCCTCCTTTATAAAACTTCCTCCCCGCACCGAAGCGCCAGTCGGCCGCCTCCCCCCTCCACCTCCTCCCCCAGCGTCGCCTCCCGTTCGGAACCCCAAGCTCCCCCCGCCGCCGGCGAAATGGTACGTCCCAGCCGCCGGCCCGCTCCTAGCCCACGCCGTTCCACTGCGCTTCGTCCTCCTGGACGGATCCCGCGCGCTTCGTCTTTTCTGCGGTTTTTGATGTTTGAATCTTGCTCTAAGTGTGTGGATCGCGAATCATGCAGGCCCCGAAGCGAGGCGGCAAGGCGCCGGTGCCGGCGAAGAAGAAGGCGGCGGTACTGCACGCACTCCTCTGCTCCTGTTTGGAATCTCTCGGTCATGCGGCGTGTGTGATCTGACTGGGTTGGGTTGGTGTGTGGTTGCAGGACAAGGTGGTGAACCCACTGTTCGAGAAGAGGCCGAAGCAGTTCGGCATCGGCGGGGCGCTGCCGCCCAAGAAGGACCTCCACCGGTTCGTCAAGTGGCCCAAGGTCGTGCGGATCCAGCGCCAGCGCCGCATCCTCAAGCAGCGCCTCAAGGTTCCCCCGGCGCTCCACCAGTTCACCCGCACCCTCGACAAGAACCTCGGTATATACGTACAAAACTAGTCTGTTCATTCGTCATTTGACACGGAGTCCACAATGCCTGAGGACGTTTGTAGATGTACTCTATTATTTTGACTTGTGGGTATGCAATAGCTAAGTGAGCGAGTCTTTACTTCATCAAGGCAATGAAAAGAGTTGATGTGTGTGTTTTAAGGTTCCTGCTCTTAGGATACATTGGGAGCTCTCTTCTTGCATGATTAGGGCAAATGCATGCTGTTCTTCTACACACTTACTATGTTTCTTTACTGAATATATTAACATGCCATGACAGTATGAAGTAATAGAATGGCTAGCACAAGCTTTCACTTCTAACTTCTAAGGATGCCAGCAGTAGGAAGAAGCATTGTTGCTATGTTTGTACCTGAAGTCACCCCTTCTATATTAGCATTTCCTTTATGTTGCAACGTGTTTACTTGCTAGGTCATTAATTATGCTGTATTGTATAGCAACAAAAGCTGACAGTGAGTAGTTGACTAGTTTAAGTTCAATTCCTCTGCATACAGCGTCACTTTAGTTTCTGCAAAATCTTTGTTACAAATCTCTGATATGAATTGCTTGTTGCAGCCACCAACCTGTTTAAGATGCTTCTCAAGTACCGCCCCGAGGACAAGGTGGCTAAGAAGGAGAGGCTTCTGAAGAGGGCCCAGGCTGAGGCTGAGGGGAAAACCGTTGAGGCCAAGAAGCCAATTGTTGTCAAGTATGGTCTTAACCATGTCACTTACCTCATCGAGCAGGTACTGATACGAGTTACCTCTTTGTTTGACATAACTAATCCTTATTCTTAGCTTCTTTTGTGGCTGCAATAACCATTCTTGTGATTAATCCTTGTGTTTTGTACTGCAGAGCAAGGCTCAGCTGGTCGTCATCGCTCATGATGTTGACCCAATTGAGCTGGTTGTGTGGCTCCCAGCCCTGTGCAGGAAGATGGAGGTTCCATACTGCATTGTTAAGGGAAAATCACGCCTTGGATCGGTATATTTTCTCCTGCCACCTCCTGTTCCACACCTCTGAGATCTTTAAAAGTAAACTAGAAACAAATGCTCACTTTGTCTTGTCCCCTATAGATCGTTCACAAGAAGACTGCCTCAGTTCTGTGCCTCACCACTGTGAAGAACGAGGACAAGCTTGAGTTCAGCAAGATCTTGGAGGCTATCAAGGTATGTTGCTCATATGACCCTTGCTATGACCGATATGCAGTCCACTTGTTAACCGTTCTTAACAACTCCAATATCCGCTATTCTGCAGGCTAACTTCAACGACAAGTTTGACGAGGTCAGGAAGAAGTGGGGCGGTGGTGTCATGGGATCCAAGTCGCAGGCCAAGACCAAGGCCAGGGAAAGGCTCATCGCCAAGGAGGCTGCGCAGAGGATGAACTAAGCCTAGCCTTATATGCGAGAGCATATGCCATGTAGTTTCCCTTTCAGTGTGTCCTGATTTTGACGAGGAACTCGAACCCTTTTAGCAGCACTGTGGAATCGTATTGTGGTTTTCTGATTCTCTGTTCCGTTCTCCAGACTTATGCAAAGATCAGATGAGGTTTACCCATGTTTGGATTCTATATAGTTTTATGTCCTTTGTTGAGTTTGACATCTTCCTAACTTGGCTAGGTTTTGGTTAACATGCAATGACGACGAGCTCAATCTGTTTGTGAATTTGTGACACATCATAAGCAGGAAATTTATGATGTTGAGATCATTTCACGGAGGCAAATTTTGGTTAAATCAGGAGGGTGCTGAAACTGAGTTTGAACGTGTATTGTGCCCAATTTCCCTAGCATAAAAACATTAGTATTCTTTTTGCTATCGCTTTTATATACACTACCTCCGTCCGGGTTAATGGTCTCGTATGAGTAACCAACAGAAAGTGGAGTTCCGATGGACCATATGCATGTTTATATCTACTCCCTCCGTTCAATCTAAACTCTAAAATACGTGGTTCACATCGAGATCATCTTTAAAAAGACTCAGGGCAAGTGATTTGAAGCATGCACTACATCTGTGTGTAGTTCATATCGAGATCATCTTTAAAAAGACTCAGGGCAAGTGATTTGAAGCATGCACTGATTCATTGTACACATGCACAGAGCTTCTGGGAAGAGGCGTGGACATGGCTTGGTCTTTGCCTTCCCCCTCTCCACTCATCCGATGAACGTGCCAAGATCACTACTACCATGTGGTCATGGCATCCTAGGAACCAAATCAAACATGGCGGCGAGGGGAGAGACCCTATAGCAACTATCAGAAACATTAAGGAGTCTATCTCCCTCCTTCAGCTACCTCGTAAGGAAACCTTGGTTCTACCGGGTTACGGTTGGCGGCCCCCGGATGTGGGTTCGGTCAAGATCACAACCGACGGTGCTCTAATTTTGATGAAGGCTGGGGCGGTGCAGGAGGAGTGGCCCGATCATCCTCTGCACTACTGGGTTCTTGGTGCAAACCATACATGGGAGTTTCAGATCCCTTGATGATGGAGTGCTTGTCGCTGCTAGATGGAGTATGCTTGCTTGTCTTTGAGGATTTCCGCATCCGATGAACATGCCAAGATCACTACTACCATGTGGTCAATTTGGCATTCCAGGAACCGAATCAAACATGGCGACGAGGGGAGAGACCCTACAACAACTATCAGAAATATTAAGGAGTCTATCTCCCTCCTTCAGCTACCTCGTAAGGAAATCTTGGTTCTACCAGGTTACGGTTGGCGGCCCCCGGATGTGGGTTCGGTCAAGATCACAATCGACGGCGCTCTGAATTTTGACGAAGGCCGGGGCGGTGCAGGAGGAGTGGCCCGATCATCCTCTGCGCTACTGGGTTCTTGGTGCAAACCATACATGGGAGTTCAGATCCCTTGATGATGGAGTGCGTGTTGCTGTGAGATGGAGTACGCTTTGCTTGTCTTCGAGGATTTCCGCATGTGTGTATGGAAGTCGACTGTTTGGAACTGGTGAAGTTCTGGCAATCTCGCCACAATTCTCGTTCAATTGTGGCTCCTTTACTTTTAGAAATAGGAGAGCTCTGTACTAGTTTTTCTTCTTTTGACATTCGACATATAAATCAGGCGGCGAACGTTCCGGCACATCTGTGTGCGAAGCGTGCTTGCACACTGAATGTGACGGAAAGCTGGCTCGATGAAACCCCTAGCTTCTTGGTGACCAGCCTATTGGCTGACTGCACCGAGTGTGCTTTCAATGAATAAAGCTCTCTAATTTTCCCGCAAAAAAAAAGACTCGGGGCAAGTGATGGATGCTCTTCCGCTCTAAAAAGACAAACAGAGCACAAAGAGATGTCTCGATTTTGGAGGGATCACGGCTCCACAGGTGTCAAATTGACTGGTACGTGATGAGGATACAGGCCTGGGGTAGGGTCATAGGCCAGACCTACACGCCCTACCCAAGGTCACTACCCTAGAAGATAAGGAGTCCAAGAGACAGCTGGAGGCCCCCAGGCAAAGATGTCGAGTGCTATCCACTCGACAGTCGGGTCACTCGGGCATCCTCCCCCAAACTATCACTCGACCATCCAGAGAATCACTCGACCTATCGAAGGCCAGGAGTCACTCAGCATTGCAACGGGCAACACTTAAGGTTGGCGTTATCAGTAACGCCCTTACTTTATGTACATTAAGCCCCTTGTAATGGAGGATGGCTGGGGTCCTGGCGCACTCTATATAAGCCACCCCCTCCTCTGGGACAAGGGTTGGCACCCCTTGTAATACCACACGCATAATCCAATCGTCCGCCTCCGGGCACCGAGACGTAGGGCTGTTACTTCCACCGAGAAGGGCCTGAACTCGTAAATCTCGTGTGTACACCTTCACCATAGCTGAGATCTTGTCTCACCATACCTACCCCCCTTTCTACTATCAGTCTTAGGACCACGATAGTTGGTGAAGTTGCAAATTTTACCGATCGTCATCGTCATGGTTTCCGGCGGCGGATTGGCTGAGGGCCGCGAGATCTGTCTCGGCGCGCTCGTTTTCATCGCCGACGACTCCGCGTGGCTTCAAGAAGCTCCCCTGGAAATTGAGGTGCTCCCCGCCCGAGGGGCGACGCACTTCCGAGCGTGTGTTCGCGGCGTTCTCCTCCGGTAGCCGTCGACTCAGTATCAGTCGGCTCCAATGGTGTTTTCACTCCCCGCTGTTCGCCGCCGCAAGCGGTCCGGTCGATCACGGCTTCAGCGGTGGGTGAAGCACGTGATGGCTCGGCGTTCGGCCACCCATCAAGTCGCGGCAATCGAGCCCGACGAAACTCTCCATGGCCTGTTCGATCTGTCAACTGGCTCCGTGGAGACCGCATCCAAGTGCGATAGCAACGACCCTGCGGCTGAAGTCTTGATGGTCGA
Source organism: Triticum dicoccoides (assembly GCF_002162155.2). Lineage (NCBI taxonomy): Eukaryota > Viridiplantae > Streptophyta > Magnoliopsida > Poales > Poaceae > Triticum > Triticum dicoccoides. The sequence continues at coordinate 486,383,903 of NC_041389.1, read as the reverse complement.
CGGGCCTCACAGCCCACCTGGTTTCCGCCGTAAGGACGGCGGAGACGGGGGCGGCGATCCGTCGCACGTCCACGAGGAATACCGATCGAAACCCTCTCTTCGCAACAGTGGGAAGAACTTCGTCGCCGCAACATGGATGCACTCCACGCGCCCATCGTTGGAGAAACCCCCGAGGCCCGGGCCTTGGAGGAGGTGCGCCTAGCTAATTTGGCTGAGCGCACTCAACTGGATAACCTTCAGCGCGCTCTCGACGAGCGCGCTCAGGAGCGGATCCATGAGTCCAGTCGACGACAGCTTTTTCCGCCTCCACCTAAGGTATACTGTACTCCGATCCAGAACCTCACATCTGCGGCCCGAATAGCAGAGTCAATCCAACCTTCCCAGTCGGAGGCCGGAAGAGGGTTGATGCAGATCTGGGCCTTGCTTCGGGCAGCAGGAGAGCAAAACACAGCAGTCTCTCAGTCACGGAATAGGATTCACAGCAGGTCCGTTGTAGCGGACACAGTTCAGTCGGCCCACAGCCCAAGATCGCCCCTGCGACATGAGGGCCGCGGACAGTATGATCATCCACTCGACCGCGACAATCATCGTCGAGGACCCACGCCTCCTCCGAGGAGTGCGTCATTTGTGCCTCGGCGGAACGATGACAGACGCCGTCACAGTGGCGAGCGCAGAGCCTCAGTCCACCCAAGGGAACCAGGCTTTGACGCGAGATCCATCCTCGTTCAAGGCCTGGTCGACCAGAACAAGGCACACAGAGAAGACCCTGGCAGAGATTGTCCAGGCGGCAACAGAGTGCATGTTTCCGGTCCGGAGTGTTTTAGCAGGGCCATCAGGGCGGCGGTGATTCCTCCCAACTTCAGGTTGGCGACCCGAGTCAGCAAGTTCACTGGAGAATCCAAGCCTGAAACTTGACTTGAGGATTACTGAGTGGCTGTGCAGATTGGCGGTGGAAATGATGAAGTAGCAATGAAACATCTCCCTCTGATGTTGGAAGGCTCAGCCCGAGCGTGGTTGACTCAGTTAGCCCCGAGCAGTATATACAGTTGGGAAGAGCTGGCTCGAGTATTCGTCAGGACCTTCGAAGGCACGTGCAAACAACCTGCAGGATTGACTGAGTTGCAACATTGTGTGCAGAAGCCGAGTGAGACCTTGAGAGATTTCATTCAGAGGTGGTCCACTCTGCATTACACCGTTGAAAATGTATCAGAGCATCAAGTAGTGTGCGCCTTCAAGGAGGGCGTTAAATACCGACAATTAGTCCTGAAATTTGGTCGAACTGGTGATATGACTCTGACTCGGATGATGGAAATAGCCACTCGGTACGCTAACGGGGAAGAAGAGGATCGACTCCATAGCGGAAAGAGTAAGCCAGTCGGCCAAGAGACCGATGGGGGTAATTCCAATCGGAAGCAGAAGCGCAAGGCCGAGCCCACTGCACCCTGTGAGATCACAGTGGTGGCTCAAGGAAAGTTTAAGGGAAAACCTAAGGGACCCTGCCCCCCTAAGAAAGTGAAAGATCAGGCGGGAAATGATGTGTTGGATTTACCGTGTCACATCCACATGAAGAAGGATGAAGAGGGGAATCTGATTTACCCTAAACACACTACTCGACAGTGTTGACTCCTGATCCAGCAATCCCGAGGAGATCAACCCAGTGAAAAAGGAAAGGAGTCGGATAGAGACGAAGATGAGGAAGAAGACGACGGTTATCCTAAAGTCAATTCAACCCTGATGATTTTTGCTGACGTTGAGAGCAAGAGTCGATTGAAAGTCATCAACAGATAAGTGAATATGGTCGCTCCGGCGGCGACGGCCACATACCTGAAATGGTCTCAGACATCCATCACATTCGACCAGTCTGACCATCCTGCTCATGTAGCCACCCCCGGGAAGCAAGCACTGGTGGTCGACCCTGTGGTTGGAGGTACTAGACTGACTAAAGTACTGATGGACGGTGGCAGTGGTCTGAACATCCTTTATGCTGAAACCTGGGATGTGCATTCTGATGTCCAAACTTAGCGAGAGCAACATGAGTTTTCATGGTGTTATCCCTGGAAAGAAAGCCGAATCACTCGGCCAGATCACCCTCGACGTGGTTTTCGGTGATTCCAAACATTACCGTAAGGAGAAGTTGACATTTGAAGTCGTGGATTTCCAGAGTGCTTATCATCCATTCTGGGTAGGCCATCCTATGCACATTTTATGGCTCAACCATATGTGTATCTCAAGCTGAAGATGCGTGGCCCCAAAGGTGTGATCACGGTTACTGGCAATCGGCAGAATGCAGAGGAATGTTTCCATAAAGGTTCCAAGATCGCCAATGCGCAGATGGCAGCAGTTGAATTCCAACAGTATCAGAAGTGTGATCACGGTTACTGGCAATCGGCAGAATGCAGAGGAATGTTTCCAGAAAGGTTCCAAGATCGCCAATGCGCAGATGGCAGCAGTTGAATTCCAACAGTATCAGAAGAATGCAGATCTGAGTGATTTTCTCCGAGCCAAGAAGCCTACTACAGATTCTGCATTTCTGTCGACTGGTGAAACAAAGCTGATTCATATTCACCCGACCGATCCCAATGCTGCACCGACTCATATATCAACAACACTCGACAACAAATAGGAAGAAGCGCTCATCCAGTTCCTCCATGAGAACTGGGACATCTTTGCATGGAAACCCTCTGACATGCCGGGTGTTCCCAGGGGACTGGCTGAGCACCGTTTGAGGGTCAATCCCAAGGTAAAACCCGTCAAAGAGCATCTTCGGCGGTCCGCCGTGCAGAAGAGGAAAGCAATTGGCGAGGAGGTGGCTCGGCTGCTAGCAGCAGAGTTCATCCGTGGGATCTACCACTCCGAGTGGCTTGCCAATGTCGTCATGGTCCCTAAGAAGGACGACTCACTTCGTATGTGCATTGATTTCAAGCATATCAATCGGGCCTGCCTGAAGGATCACTTCCCTCTCCCCCGCATCGATCAAATTGTCGACTCGACCGCGGGGTGCGAGCCCTTGTCTTTTTTGGATGCATATTCTGGGTATCATCAGATCCGACTGTATGGTCCCAATGAAATAAAAACGGCTTTCATCACCCCGTTCGGGTGCTTTTGCTATGTCACCATGCCATTCGGTCTCAAAAATGCCGTAGCCACATTCATGAGAATGATTCAGAAGTGCCTGCTCACTCAAATTAGTCGGAATGTGGAAGCATACATGGATGACATTGTGGTCAAGTCTCGCAAAGGTTCCAACCTACTGACTGACCTCATAGAAACCTTTGCCAACCTAAGAAGGTACGATATCAAGCTTAATCCATCGAACTGCACGTTCGGAGTTCTAGGAGGAAAGTTACTCGGTTTTCTCGTTTCCGAACAAGGGATCGACGCTAATCCGGAAAAAGTTGATACCATCCTCCGAATGAAACGCCCTGTGCGAGTGCATGACGTTCAGAAGTTGACTGGTTGTTTGGCCACCTTGAGTCGATTCATTTCTCGTCTCGGTGAAAAGGCCTTGCCCCTTTACCGACTGATGAAGAAATCTGATAAGTTCGAGTGGACTGAAGAAGCTGATGCAGCATTTGCAGAGCTCAAAACCCTGCTCTCCACCCAGCCGGTGCAAGCTGCACCAATCAGCAAAGAGCCCTTACTGATTTATATTGCAGCCGCTGGACAAGTTGTCAGTACACTACTTACGGTTGAGCAAGTAGAGGAAGGAAAAGCTTACAAGATTCAACGCCCGGTTTATTTTCTTTCTGAAGTTTTGACTCCATCCAAGCAATGATATCCAGATTATCAGAAGCTTGTCTATGGAATATACATGACCATGAAGAAGGTTGCACATTATTTCTCCGATCACTCCATTACAGTCATCAGCGACACACCACTATCCGAGATTCTGAATAACAGAGATGTAACCAGTCGAGTGGCAAAATGGGCGATTGAAATCCTTCCATTGGATGTCAAGTTTGAGGCAAAGAAAGCTATCAAGTCCCAAGCAATCGCAAATTTCCTTGCCGAGTGGATTGAGAAACAATTGCCGACTCAAGTCCAATCGGAGCATTGGACTATGTTCTTCAATGGCTCCAAGATGCTGAATGGTTCAGGTGCCGGGGTAGTACTGGTATCCCCCTGTGGAGACAAACTTAGCTATGTTCTCCAGATTTATTGTGATTCTTCCAATAATGAAGTCGAATATGAAGCGCTTTTATACGGGTTGCTTATGGAAATTTCACTCGGCGTCCGTCGCCTTATGGTCTACGGTGACTCAGTTTTGGTGGTTAATCAAGTAATGAAGGAATGGGATGTCAGGAGCCCGGCCATGACTGGTTATTGCAATGCAGTAAGAAAGCTGGAAAAGAGGTTTGAAGGATTGGAGCTTCACCATATACCCCAACTAAAAAATCAAGCTGCAGATGAGTTGGCAAAGATAGGTTCAAAGAGAGAGGCCATTCCTCGCAATGTGTTTTTGGAACATATTCATTCACCTTCAGTTCAAGAGGATCCTTTCACTGAAGAGTCACCACAACCCAACAGCGCTACAGATCCGACTAAAGTCGAAGTCCCATCCGTGGTCGACTTGGTCATGGAGGTTTTGGTCATCACCCCTGACTGGACAGTGCCGTACATCGCATACATCCTTAGGAAAGAACTTCCGGAGGACTAAGAAGAGGCTCGACAGATCGTCCGACGGTCTAAAGCCTTCACCGTGATAAGAGGTCAGTTGTTTAGAGAAAGTGTAACTGGAATCTGCCAGAAGTGCATCACGCTAGAAGAAGGCCGAATGATCCTCAATGATATTCACTTGGGGACCTGTGGTCACTGAGGGAGTCCTGGATTAGGGGGTGTCCGGATGGCCAGACTAAGACCTTTGGCCGGACTCCTGGACTATGAAGATACAAGATTGAAGACTCTGTCCCGTGTTCGGATGGGACTTTCCTTGGCGTGGAAGGCAAGCTTGGCGATACGATATGAAGATCTCCTCCCATTATATGTGTAACCCTAGCCCTCTCCGGTGTCTATATAAACCAGAGAGTTTTAGTCCGTAGGACGAACAACAATCATACCATAGGCTAGCTTCTAGGGTTTAGCCACTCCGATCTCGTGGTAGATCTACTCTTGTACTACCCATATCATCAACATTAATCAAGCAGGAGTAGGGTTTTACCTCCATCGAGAGGGCCCGAACCTGGGTAAAAACATCGTGTCCCTTGTCTCCTGTTACCATCCGCCTAGACGCGCAGTTCGGGACCCCCTACCCGAGATCCGCCGGTTTTGACACCGACATTGGTGCTTTCATTGAGAGTTCCTCTGTGTCGTCGCCTTTAGGCCCGATGGCTTCTTTGCTCGTCAATCGCGATGCGGTCCGGGATGAGACTTTTCTCCCCGGACAGATCTTCGTATTCGGCGGCTTTGCACTATGGGCCGACTCGTTCGGCCATCTGGAGCAGATCGAAAGCTACGCCCCTGGCCATCAGGTCAGCTTTGGAAGCTTAAACTACACGGCCAACATCCGCGGGGACTTGATCTTCGACGGATTTGAGCCACGACCGGGCGTGCCGCACTGTCACGATGGGCATGATTTAGCTCTGTCACCGGACAACACCCAGAGCATCGCTCAGGTGTCCGCTCCGACCATTAGCTCGGATCCCACTGCACCAGTCGGGGACGGACGGTTGGACGCCGCCCGGGAAGCTGCAACCTCTACGGCGATAGAGCCGGATACCAGCCTAGTCCCTCGCAAGGCCCGTGACTCCAAGGTACCGGACTCCGATCCGGACTCCGTAAATCCCGCACCTCTTCCGATTAAGCCCGATTGGGCTCCGGTCATGGAGTTCACCGCCGCGGATGTCTTTCAGCACTCGCCTTTCGGCAATATCCTGAATTCGTTAAAGTCTCTCTCTTTGTCAGGAGGGCCCTGGCCGAACGACGACCAGCACGGTTGGGATGCGGACGACGAAGAAATTCGTAGCCCACCCACCACCCACTTCGTAGCCACTGTCGACGATTTAACCGACATGCTCGACTTTGACTCCGAAGACACCGACGGCATGGACGCCGATGAAGGAGACGATCAAGAACGAGCACCTATAGGGAACTGGAAAGCCACCTCGTCATATGACATATACATGGTGGACACCCCTAAAGCGGGGGATGGCGAGGAGAAAACGGAGGATGACCCCTCCAAGAAGAAACCCAAGCGCCGACGTCAGCGGCGCCGCTCTAAGTCCCGCCAAAGCAAAAACGGCGATTCCGGCACCGGAGATAACAACACGCCGGACAGTGCCGAAGACAACCCCCTCCAGCAGGATTCAGTGTAGGAGGACGAAGGAGCCAGCCCTCATGAGAGAGCGGCCGACAAAGAGGATGAGGACGACAATTACATGCCTCCCTCCGAAGACGAGGCAAGCCTCGACGACGACGAATTCGTCGTGCCAGAGGATCCCGTCGAACAATAGCATTTCAAACGCAGGCTCGTAGCCACGGCAAGCAGCCTCAAGAAGAAACAGCAGCAGCTTAGAGCTGACCAAGACTTGCTAGCCGACAGATGGACCGAAGTCCTAGCGGCCGAAGAGTATAAACTAGAACGCCCATCCAAGAGCTGCCCAAAGCGCAGGCTGCTACCCCAACTTGAGGAGGAAGCAACTAAACGTACATCACCAGCGTACGATGCGCCCGATCGGCCACCCCGTGGCCGCGATAGAGAGGTCTTCAGGCCCTCAACCCAAGCCGCACCCCGACACCGCTCAAAACATACCAGAGTACGGGGAGACGCAATAGACCTGCAAGACACATTGGAGAATAAGGCAAGGCAAACAAGATCGATCTATGGATCGCATGGGCGCCCTGCTTCACGTGACGCTAGCCATCACGCCGGACACAATAAGTATGGCCCGACCGAATACAACAGACCAAGCTCGTCTGAGCTGCATCGTGATATAGCCCAGTACAGGGTGCCGCACACCCACTATGCTTCACAGACGAAGTAATGGATCATCAAATCCCCGAGGGCTTCAAACCCGTAAACATCAAATCATACGATGGCACAACAGATCCTGCGGTATGGATCGAGGATTATCTCCTTCATATCCACATGGCCCGTGGTGATGATCTACACGCCATCAAATACCTCCCGCTCAAGCTTAAAGGACCAGCTCGACATTGGCTTAACAGCCTGCCAGCAGAGTCAATTAGTTGTTGGGAGGACCTGGAATCCGCATTCCTTGACAACTTCCAGGGCACGTATGTGCGACCACCAGACGCCGATGACCTAAGCCACATAATCCAGCAGCCAGAGGAATCGGCCAGACAATTCTGGACACGGTTCCTAATCAAGAAAAACCAAATAGTCAATTGTCCAGACGCCGAGGCCCTTGCAGCCTTCAGGCACAACATTTGAGACGAATGGCTTACCCGACACCTAGGACAGGAAAAGCCGAAGTCTATGGCAGCCCTCACGACACTCATGACCCGCTTCTGTGCGGGAGAAGACAGCTGGCTAGCTCGTAGCAATAACATAACCAAGAGCCCCGGCAATTCGGTAACCAAGGATAACAACGACAGGTCATGTCGCAACAAGCATAAGCACCGCATTAACGGTGACAATACTGAAGATACGGCAGTCAATGCCGGATTCAGAGGATCTAAACCGGGTCAGCGGAAGAAGCCATTCAAAAGAAACCCTCAGGGCCCATCCAGCTTAGACCGGATACTCGATCGCTCGTGCCAGATACACGGCACCCCCGAACAGCCAACCAATCACACCAACAGGGATTATTGGGTGTTCAAGCAGGCAGGCAAGTTAAGTGCCGAGACCAGAGACAAGGGGCTACATAGCGATGACGAGGAGGGGCCCCAGCCGCCGAACAACAAAGGACAGAAGGGATTTCCCCCGCAAGTTCGGACGGTGAACATGATATACGCAACCCACATCCCCAAAAGGGAGCGGAAGCGTGCTCTCAAGGACGTCTATGCGCTGGAGCCAGTCGCCCCAAAGTTTAACCCATGGTCCTCCTACCCGATCACCTTCGATCGAAGGGACCATCCCACCAGCATCCGTCACGGCGGATTCGCCGCACTGGTCCTAGACCCAATTATCGACGGATTTCACCTTACCAGAGTCCTAATGGACGGCGGCAGTAGCCTGAACCTGCTTTACCAGGACACAGTGCGAAAAATGGGCATCGATCCTTCAAGGATTAAACCCACAAAGACAACCTTCAAAGGTGTCATACCAGGGGTAGAGGCCAGCTGTACAGGCTCGATTACACTCGAAGTGGTCTTCGGATCCCCGGATAACTTCCGGAGCGAGGAGTTAATCTTCGACATAGTCCCATTCCGCAGCGGCTATCACGCCCTGCTTGAACGAACCACATTTGCAAAATTCAATGCGGTGCCGCACTACGCATATCTCAAGCTCAAGATGCCAGGACCTCGCGGAGTCATCACGGTAAACGGAAACACCGAACGCTCTCTCCGAACGGAGGAGCACAAGGCGGCCCTGGTGGCGGAAGTACAGAGTAGCCTCTCAAGGCAGTTCTCCAATCCAGGCGTCAAATGTCCGGACAACGCCAAGCGAGCCCGAAGTAACCTCCAACAAATCCAGCTGGCACATTCCGAGCAAGCATAGCAGTGCGGCCCCAACCCCAGCCCCCGCCAAACGGCGATACTGGTACCACGCATACATAATTATGCCTTAGAGATACCATGGGCATATGGGAAGGGGCACAACAATGACACGCCCAGAAGGCGGCTCAACCGCACTAAGGGGCTCCCTATTTCGCCGTTTTCCTTTTTACACACTTTCAGGACCCAACTATTCGGAAGGCCTGTCCGGCAATACACTCGCCGAACCAACGATGCAACAGCCAGGGAGGGAGCAAGCCACGTCAAAAGTCCAGGTGGTCTCTAAAACGAGTTTAATACCTGTTTTACTTACAATCCCGCAGCTTGCCCCTGGAGGGGAATATGTCAAATACTCCCATCTCTTGCTTACCGCACTTCTTGTATCATTCTGCTTTTGCAGCAGCCCTTTTTTAATAAACAATATATAGCTCTTACCTATTATTGTACTTATCTATTTTTATATACAAATATGTTCAGTCATGACATTCTGCAACCGTACACTTTGGTGCGGACAATACACCAGGGGCTTACAACACCCCATAACATGGTGTGAGAAGACCGAACACTCTCATGAGTGCGGCACCCCGAACTTATAGCACTATATGCATCGGCTCCGAATCATGTCTTTGGTCAATAGTTGGGTTTGCCCGGCTCCCATGTTTTGGTACCTTACGTTCCGCATTGTTGGCTAAGGTAGCGCTGGGAGAACTACTGCGATTGTGCCCCAGTTTAGCTGGGTTAACACCTCAGTAGAGAAAGCTAAAACTGACTGTCATGATAGTGCGAGAGACCGGTCGCTGTTTGCAAGGTTTCTTCGAGTCCTTAAAGACTTATGCCGCTTCGAGCGAGGAACCGGACTTATCCGGCCTAGGCGTGGATAGCGCCCCGAACTCGGTCTTCCGAATACTAGGGGCTTCGCCGAAATTTAAAATTATAGAATTCTATGGCTAAGTGAGAGTGATAAAGCATTATAAGTCCGACGGCCTGGTTCGTTGTGCTGAACGCCTCCCTAGATGGACCCAAGAATGGGAACAAGAGCGCTCAGGTTTATCCCGAACACCCCAGCACTCGTGGCATGGGGGTCGAAGCCGATGACTTGCATCTCTCAGATTTGATAAACGGCCACACAGAAGGTAATATTTTAAATTAACAAGCGTTTCTTAACGCATATGAACAAAGCTTCAGCGTACAGGATAACAAATGCGAGTCTACTAAAAATTACATCTTTGGAGCACTCATCCGCTATACGGCGGGCACCCTTCAGAACGCCATTATAATACATCTGGGGTGTACGATACTCCTTGCCCGGCGGTGGCGCGTCCGTCAACAGCTTCTCCGCATCTAGCTTGCCCCAGTGCACCTTAGCACGGGCAAGGGCCCGACGGGCACCTTCAATACAAATGGAGCACTTGACGACCTCAATCCACGAACACGCGTCCACCAGCCGCCGCACCAGACCGAAGTAGCTCCCAGGCATGACTTCTCCAGGCCACAGCCGAGCTATGAGGCCCTTCATGGCCTGTTCGGCCACCTTGTGGAGCTCGACCAGCTACTTCAGCTGGTCGCTCAGGGGCACCGGATGTTCGGCCTCAGCATACTGAGACCAGAACACTTTTTCCATCGAGCTCCCCTCTTCGGCTCGGTAGTATGCGGCGGCATCAGACACACTACGGGGCAGATCGGCGAACGCTCCTGGAGAGCTCCGGATTCTGGTAAGTAGCAGATAATTAACTTTTATATTTTTGCTTTGCATAAAGAATGCCTTACCCGCCGCTATCTTCTTCATCGCCTCGATCTCCTGAAGGGCCTTCTGGGCTTCGGCCTTAGCGGTATTGGCACTCTCAAGAGCCAAGGCAAGCTCGGACTCTCGAGTCTTCGAGTCACGCTCCAAACTCTCGTGTTTTTCCATGAGAGCCTGGAGCTCTTGCCGCACCTCCGCCACCCGCGCCTCCTGCTTCTCTCGCTCGGTGCGCTCCAAGGCCGCACTCTTTTCGGCCTCAGAGACCGCCTCTTTCAGGGTCACCACCTCGGTTGTGGCTCCTACAACATTAACGTTGGTCCTGTTCTTATTTTGCAACCAAGTATTTCTATATACATTTACAGGAGGTACTATGTACCCTCTTTATCCTCGAGCTGCCTCTTGGCACGGCCGAGCTCGCTCTCGGACCGCTCGAGGCTTTCCTTCAATGCATTGACCTCCGCAGTCAGTGCGGCAGAGGTCAGCAGCGCAGCCTGCATTCCCATATTGACATATTTCTATTAAACTCCTGCGTATATCTTTTTAGATCCTCAGCTCGACTTTTCTTTCCGAACACTGAACTGAGCATCAGGGGCTACTATCTATGCGGTAATATTTTTTATAAATGTTTTTGAACACATACCTCAAAGCCCGTTAACAGGCTTGTGCAGGCTTCCGTCAGCCCGCTCCTGGCGGACTGAACCTTCTGAATCACCACACTCATAACAGTGCGGTGTTCCTCGTCGATGGAGGCACCGTTAAGCGCCTCCAGCAAATTGTCCGGCGCTTCTGAGTGGACGGAAGTCGCCGGCGTCGCAGGCTTGCCCTTATTATGAAGGCGCCGCCTGTCGGACTCTGGAACCGCTGATGGTTCCGAAGCAGTGTCCGGCCCGGGGCCGGACTTAGATCCCTCCGGAGCTTTAACCCCTTTGGGCCTGGAGTCCGGACGGTCGCCTTGTGGCGCCTCCAGGACCACCTCCTACTGGTTTTGTCCCCTACGGGACTCCACCTCAGCGTCATCTGTAGGGAGAGGGGAGGAGGCCGTCGGAAGTGAAGCGCTATTCACGTCCGACGAATTCAGAGAGCCGCTCAACGAATCGCCAAGCTGAGCTCTGGGTGGACTGCATGATTAGATTCGGCGTTAGAAGCTATCGAATAATAAAGAAGTGCAATAAGTCATTCGGGTAGCCGGACACTTACGATTTTGCCAGGGGCTTGACCTTGGATGGCCATTCCCCCCCGCCGTCTTCGGCGTCGGGGGCGTAGTCCGGCAGAAGGGTCTTCCCCTTCTTGGACCCTCCAGCTTCCCCAGTTGGGGCGGCCTTTCTTTTCTTTCCTCCCCCCGCTGGAGGGGGAGAGGCATCTTCTTCTTCTTCTTCCTCCTCGTCTTCAGAGGCGGAGGGTGCGTTGGGGTTGTCGGGAAAATCCGATGCCACCGGGCACCGGGAACTCTTTCGGGTCCCCGCGGTCTTATCCTTGGCCTTCTTCTCTGGCACCACGTGAGGTGCCGGAACTAGTAGCTTTGCTAATTGCGCGTCTGCTGGGCCTTCGGGCAAAGGAGCCGGATAGTCAAACTGTCCGGATGTCCTCTTCCAGTCCTGTCAAAGGAACGGGAGTTTAGATCCCACATAAAGTCACACTATGAAATTTGGGTATCCCGTAAGGGACTAAATGTAAGCTTACTTCGGAGGCTTGACGTTTGGCGCAGAATCCGCGATCCTCGGTGACGGGAGGGGAGACCTCGAAACTCTTGAAAAGCACCTTCCAGGCGTCCTCGTGCTTCATTTCGAAGAGCCGGGATAGAGTCTGGTGCTGGGCCGGGTCGAACTCCCACAAATTGAAGTCCCGTTGTTGACACGGGAGGATCCGGCGGAAGAGCATAACCTGGACCACATTGACAAGCTTGACCTTCTTGGTCACCAGGCCTCGGACGCAGGTTTGGAGTCCGGTCACCTCTTCCGGATTGCCCCACGACAGGCCCGTCTCTTTCCAAGATGTGAGCTGGGTGGGGATGCCGAATCGAAATTTGGGGGCCGCTGCCCACTTAGGGTCACGCAGCTCGGTGATATAAAACCACCCCGATTGCCATCCTTTGATGGTCTCCACGAAGGCACCCTCGAGCCAGGTGACGTTGGCTATCTTGCCCACCATGGCACCTCTGCATCCCGCCTGTCTGCATTCCGCTTGTCGGCCTTTCACAACCTTCGGCTTGACGTTGAAGATCTTCAGCCATAGGCCAAAGTGGGGCTGGATGCGGAAGAAGGCCTCACACACGACGATAAACGCCAAGATATTGAGGATGAAGTTCGGGGCCAGATCATGGAAGTCCAGGCCGTAGTAGAACATGAGCCCCCGGACGAACGGGTGAAGAGGAAAACCCAGTCCGCGGAGGAAATGGGGAAGAAAAACAACCCTCTCATGGGGCCTGGGGGTGGGGATGAGTTGCCCCACATCTGGAAGCCGGTGCTCGATGTCGTTAGACAAGTATCCGGCCTTCCTCAGTTTTTTGATTTGCCCCTCCATGACGGAGGAGGCCATCCATCTACCTCCCACTCCGGACATGGTTGGAGAAGGTTGAGGTGGGAAGTGCGGGCCTGGGCGCTGGAGCTCGAGCGCGCAGGGACGGATAAGTAGAGGAGGAGGAAGGCGTGAATGGAAAGGGCGGATTCTTATCCCCTTATATGGGCGGCCAAAACTACGAGCCCCCCACCGGCCTAATAAAACTCGCTTATCTCCCAAGCGCCGCGGTTAATGGCGCGGTTGGGTTACCCACACCCGTATTGATGAGAATCCCGGAATAAGGGGACACAATCTCTGCTTTGACAAGACGTGCCAAGGAAACCGCCTCGCTAAACACGCTGATGTGGAACAATAAAATGAATAAAAGCCTGGCCGTGGCATGATGTCATGCCGCGGAATACGTCAGCAGATCCGATTAACGCAAATATTATTCTCTCTAAGGTGGAATGTGGAACTTATTTTGCAGAGCCGGACACTACCTTGGTGTTCAACATCTTCTATGAAATATTCGGAGAAGGAACCCGCCTTGCAATGCCGAAGACAACTTGCACGCCGGACTCGTCGTCATTGAAGCCTGGTTCAGGGGCTACTGAGGGAGTCCTGGATTAGGGGGTGTCCGGATGGCCGGACTAAGACCTTTGGCCGGACTCCTGGACTATGAAGATACAAGATTGAAGACTCCGTCCCGTGTCCGGATGGGACTTTCCTTGGCGTGGAAGGCAAGCTTGGCGATACGATATGAAGATGTCCTCCCATTGTAACCGACTCTGTGTAACCCTAGCCCTCTCCGGTGTCTATATAAACCGGAGAGTTTTAGTCCATAGGACGAACAACAATCATACCATAGGCTAGCTTCTAGGGTTTAGCCACTCCGATCTCGTGGTAGATCTACTCTTGTACTACCCATATCATCAATATTAATCAAGCAGGAGTAGGGTTTTACCTCCATCGAGAGGGCCCGAACCTGGGTAAAAACATCGTGTCCCTTGTCTCCTGTTACCATCCGCCTAGACGCACAGTTCGGGACCCCCTACTCGAGATCCGCCAGTTTTGACACCGATAGTCACCATGCGTCATCTCGGACCATCGTGGCCAAAGCATATCGAGCCGGATTTTACTGGACACGTGCCAATGAGATGGCAAAGGAAATAGTGGACAAGTGTGAAGGTTGTCAATTTTACTCCAACATGTCCCATAAACCTGCATCAGCTCTGAAGACTATTTCACTCATCTGGCCTTTTGCTGTTTGGGGATTGGACATGGTTGGGCCTCTGAGGACCGGCAGGAGCGGATTTACCCATGTGCTAGTGGCAATCGACAAGTTTACCAAGTGGATCGAAGCCAAGCCCATTAAAATCCTCGAGGCAAGTACTACTGTGAGTTTCATCAGGGAATTGATATTCAGATATGGTGTTCCGCACAACATCATCACGGACAACGGGTCGAACTTCGACTCTGATGAATTCAGAGCCTTTTGTGCTTCCCAAGGCATGAGGGTCGATTACGCCTCGGTTGCTCACCCTTAGTCGAATGGGCAGGCTGAGCGAGCGAATGGATTGATTCTCAAAGGACTGAAACCCCGGTTGATGCGTGACCTCAAGCATGCAGCAGGTGCTTGGGTTGATGAGCTCCCGTCAATGCTTTGGGGATTGAGGACGACTCCCAATCGGTTGACTGGACGGACTCCATTCTTCTTAGTCTACGGAGCCGAAGCCGTACTCCCAAGTGATTTGCTCCACAACGCGCCCCGAGTCGAACTCTTCTCAGAAGAGGAAGCAAAGCAGGCTCGGCAAGATGCAGTCGATCTACTAGAAGAAGAAAGAGAGATGGCCTTGATCCGGTCGACCATCTATCAGCAAGACTTGCGTCGATTCCACGCCAGAAACGTAAGGGGACGGGCATTTCCAGAAGGAGACCTGGTTCTCCGAGTGGACCAGCAGAAGCCACACAAGCTCACTCATGCTTGGGAAGGCCCTTTTGTCGTCACCAAAGTGCTCCACAATGGAGCATATCGCCTCTTCAACGTCGAGCACAATAAATATGAGCCACACGCTTGTAACGTGGAACTGCTCCGCCCTTTTTACTCTTAAGTGTTTAGACCAATGAGATGTAATAACAAGTACCTTTTAGTTTGATTATCAAGAAACATGACTTTACAGTTTTCTGAATGATTGTTGTTCATTTTCTACATGTTTTTTTTTAAATCACCCAGTGGGTGCCTTAGGTGCGAATCCGTTTCGCCTAAGTCTGAGAAAAAATCCTACCGAGTGAAGAGTCCGCCTCTCACTAGGGGGCTTAGCTGCAAATCCGTTTCGCCTAAGTCTGAGAAAAAATACTATCGGGTGAAGAGTCCGCCTCTCACTCGGGGGCTTAGCTACAGTCCAGTACTCGCCTAAGTTTGAAAAATCCTACCGAGTGAAGAGTCCGCCTCTCACTCGGGGGCTTAGCTGCAGTCCAGTA
>NC_041389.1:486323777-486368171 GCF_002162155.2 Triticum dicoccoides | reverse complement strand
TGAAAAATCCTACCGAGTGGCGAGCAATCCTCTCACTCGGGGGCTTAGCTGCGGTCCAGTACCCGCCTAAGTTTGAAAAATCCTACCGAGTGGTGAGGAACCCTCTCACTCGGAGGCTTAGCTGCAGTCCAGTACTCGCCTAAGTTCAAAAAATTCTACCGAGTGGTGAGCAATCCTCTCACTCGGGGGCTTAGCTGCGGTCCAGAACTCACCTAAGTTTAAAAAATCCTACCGAGTGGTGAGCAATCCTCTTACTCGGAGGCTTAGATGCAGTCCAGTACTCGCCTAAGTTACAAAAATCCTACCGAGTGAAGAGTCCGCCTCTCACTCGGGGGGCTTAGCTGCAGTCCAGTACTTGCCTAAGTTTGGGAAACCTTCCTGAGTGAAAATTGATCTTTTCACTCGAAGGCTTATCAAAGTGCGGGTCGACCATTACCCTCACTCCAGAGTTGCACCATCAAGAAGAAGGGCGAGATTGAGTGTGTTGCCTAGGCAAGCCACTTTCAGGAACGTCAAGACCATTGCTGAATGCCTCGCTGATGAGCTGATCAATGCTATTTAGAGCTCGTCCAACCAGTCGACTGGCTCCCCCCCGGGGGCTATGCTGTCAAGAAGAAGGACGAGATTGTGCGCCTTGCCGATGGCAGGAACGTCAAGATCATTGTTGAGTGCCTTGCTGGTGAGCTGATCAATGCTGCTCAAGGCTCGTCCAACTGGTCGACTGCGGATTCTTTTTCAGAAGCCGCGTCGAATAAACAAAAACCAATCCAAGATAAGAACGGATTTCAATCGAAGATAAGAGCAACATGTTCGAAGATAAATCCAAAGATTCCTAACCGCCGATTAAAGTACTCAGGCATCAGGCCCGAAGGAGTTTTAACGATTACAAAATCACTCGGCATTCCGAGGCAAATAAAAGTGATGCATAATGTTTTTCAGTCACTCGGCGGGAGAAGGACTGGCAGGATCGCAGAAACTATCGAGGTCGATGCTGTCGGCAATACGAGTGGCTGCCTCGAGGAAGGTGTCCATGAAAGACTCGAAGGAATGCTTCTTAGTATTCTCTACCTTGAGGGCGGCCATCTTGTCTTCCTTAGCCTCCTTGCAGTGCACTCGAACCAATGACAAGGCAACATTAGCACCACAACGAGCAGAGGTCTTCTTCCACTCTTGCACTCGGTCGGGAATCTGATTAAGTCGAGTCATCAGCGACTCGACGTCTTGAGAAAGTTCAGCCCGAGGACAGAGCTCAGCATCCACTCGGGTCATCTCCGCCTTCAATCGAGCCAGATGAGCGACTGCACCATCCAAGCGTGACTCCAACTGCAGCAGGTTCATCGCAACGTCATCTTTCATAGGACAATTGATGGCGTTGAGACCTGTCTTGACCCGCCCGGTTTCAGCTTCAAAGTCCTAACAAAGTTCTGTCCCATCGCGAAAAGCAATGAGTCGACAATGTGACAACAAACTTGAGTCGACGACAAGTTAACTTCAGTCGAATGATCATACCTTCAAGCTTCAGAACAAGTTTCACGGCGAGTTGCTCTAGATAGGACTCTAGCTTGTTTGTCTTGGTTCTGAGGCCGCCGAATTCAGTGCTCAGATTTTCCTTGTCCTTCCTCAGCTGCTCGACTTCTCGATTAGCGTCCGAGATGGCGGTATTCAAATTTGTGTTCTCCTCCTCCAATTTGCCGACTGAAGCTAGCTTCTAGTCCGCAAGCTTCGTCTTCTCACGTGCTTCCTTCTGAGCAGCCGCCAGATCCAGATCCTTCTTCTCCAAAGCCTCCTTCATCCTCTCTAAAGAAACAACACTCTTCAGATGGGACTGAAGTTGGCGATTTTCACTACGCACATCTGCTTGTGTGAATTCACTCGGTTCAAAGAAACTGAAAATAAAAGAAGTGGGAAGTGCGAGCTACAAGACGACTAGACAGTCGAACGATTACCTCCCATGATGGTCGTTTCTTGTTAGGCGGTCTTGAGGTTCTTCTTTGCGAGTTCAAGGTCAAGTTCAACGCTGATGTGCTCCTTCTTCAACTCAGAAAGTCGAGCTCCAAGATCACACGACCTCTGCGGTCAGCAGGAGAGATTTGTCAGTCGACAGGAATAAGAGCAAGTGACAATGAAAAGTTACTCTAAGACTATTGCTAAATCAAATATTCAACAATAGTCTCGAGGACTACACCCAGTGGGTGCACTTAGCGTGCCCCCACTGGTTCAGATCAATACTCAGCGGGGCCTGCCCAGCGTGAGTCCAAAAAAAAACAACACAACAGGAGTACATTCTAAGACCTTAGTCGACTGCCAGCAGTCGACCGTGGTCTCGGGGACTACACCCAGTGGGTGCACTTAGCGTGCCCCCACTGGTTCAGACAATTTATTAAGACTCAGCTTGAGTCGAGTGGAGTGGAAGGTTTCCTGATCTCTATGCAAAGAAACACCCCAGTGGGTGGTCGGATATAACTCAACATTCAAAAGTTCACTCGGTGTTTTGCTGACCTGAACATTGGTCTGAAGGGCAGTGCTGGCATTGTAAGCCACCTGACTAGCGTCGTGCATCACCTTCACCTGCTCCATGACAAGGTTCACCTAGCGAAGAGCCTCCCTGGCAGCACTCGGCGAGTCGTCTGGGGTCTGATAGGCAGCGAAGAGTGATGGTTGCAAGGCAGTCGAAGCGGTTACTGGGTCAGACGCGTGGAGTTGCACCGGAGCAACAGGAGTTGGAGCAGCCGATCTCGATGGACGATCAGTCGTCAGTGGCTCGGCAAATGTGACGTTGGTCTGAACCGGCTCCTCGGAACGTTCGACCACCGCCTCAAGCACCGGCATCGACTGAGGGACCTGGACTTCGAGTCTCTTTCTGCTCGAACCTCCACTCCTCTTCCTCCTCTCCTGCAGAGGCGCTTCTTCTTCTTCTTCATCATCGGGGAGTACGATGACCTCCTGTGGAACTACAGAAAGAGCGAAATATCAAAAATCCAGCCGATTGACGATCCACTCGACTAAATGAAACCTGGTCGAACGAACTTACCAGCTCGAGAAGTGGCCTCTGTTGGGGAACGTAGTAATTTCAACAGTTTTCCTACGTACACGCAAGATCATGATGATGACATAGCAACGAGAGGGGAGAGTGTTGTCCACGTACCCTCGTAGACCATAAGTGGAAGCGTTATGACAACGCGGTTGATGTAGTCGTATGTCTTCACGATCCGACCGATCCAAGCACCGAACGTACGGCACCTCCGAGTTCAGCACACTTTCAGCTCGATGACGATCCCCGGGCTCCGATCCAGCAAAGCTTCGGGGATGAGTTCCGTCAGCACGACGGCGTGGTGACGATGATGATGTTCTACCGGCGCAGGGCTTCGCCTAAACTCCGCGACGATATGACTGAGGTGGAATATGGTGGAGGGGGGCACCGCACACGGCTAAGGAACGATTCGTAGATCAACTTGTGTTGTTCTCCCGAGAGGTGCCCCCCTGCCCCCGTATATAAAGGAGCAAGGGGGGAGGGGGCGGCCGGCCTAGGAGGGGCGCGCCAAGGGGAGTCCTACTCCCACCGGGAGTAGGACTCCCTCCTTCCTTGTTGGAGTAGGAGAAGGGGGGAAAGAGGGGGAGAGGAGGAAGGAAAGGGGAGCCGCACCCCTTGTCCAATTCCGACCAGAGGGGGGCTGCGCGCCTCCTTCCTTTCGGCCTCTCGCCTCTATTCCCGTATGGCCCAATAAGGCCCATATACTCCCCGGCGAATTCCCGTAACTCTCTGGTACTCCGAAAAATACCCGAATCACTCGGAACCTTTCCGAACTCCGTATATAGTCGTCCAATATATCGATCTTTACGTCTCGATCATTTCGAGACTCCTCGTCATGTCCCCGATCTCATCCGGGACTCCGAACTCCTTCGGTACATCAAAACTCACAAACTCATAATAAAACTGTCATCAAAACCTTAAGTGTGCGGACCCTACGGGTTCGAGAACTATGTATACATGACCTAGAACTATTCTCGGTCAATAACCAATAGCGGAACCTGGATGTCCATATTGGTTCCTACATATTATCCGAAGATCTTTATCGGTCAAACCGCATAACAACATACGTTCTTCCCTTTGTCATCGGTATGTTACTTGCCCGAGATTTGATCGTCGGTATCCAATACCTAGTTCAATCTCGTTACCGGCAAGTCTCTTTACTCGTTACGTAATGCATCATCCCGTAACCAACTCATTGGTCGCATTGCTTGCAAGGCTTATAGTGATGTGCATTACCGAGAGGGCCCAGAGATACCTCTCCGACAATCGGAGTGACAAAACTTAATCTCGAAATACGCAAACTCAACATGTACCTTCGGAGACACCTGTAGTATTGTGACGTTTGGTAGTACCCAAAGTGTTCCTCCGGTAAACGGGAGTTGCATAATCTCATAGTTACATGAACATGTATAAGTCATGAAGAAAGCAATAGCAATATACTAAACGATCAAGTGCTAGGCTAACGGAATGGGTCATGTCAATCACATCATTCTCCTAATGATGTGATCCCATTAATCAAATGACAACACATGTCTATGGTTAGGAAACATAACCATCTTTGATTAATGAGCTAGTCAAGTAGAGGCATACTAGTGACTATATGTTTGTCTATGTATTCACACATGTATCATGTTTCCGGTTAATACAATTCTAGCATGAATAATAAACATTTATCATGATATGAGGAAATAAATAATAACTTTATTATTGCCTCTAGGGCATATTTCCTTCAGTCTCCCAGTTGCACTAGAGTCAATAATCTAGATTACATAGTAATGATTCTAACACCCATGGAGTCTTGGTGCTGATCATGTTTTGCTCGTGAGAGAGGCTTAGTCAATGGGTCTGCAACATTCAGATCCGTATGTATCTTGCAAATTTCTATGTCTCCCACTTGGACTTGGTCCCGGATGGAATTGAAGCGTCTCTTGATGTGCTTGGTCCTCTTGTGAAATCTGGATTCCTTTGCCAAAGCAATTGCACCAGTATTGTCACAGAAGATCTTCATTGGTCCCGATGCACTAGGTATGACACCTAGATCGGTAATGAACTCCTTCATCCAGACTCTTTCATTTGCTGCTTCCGAAGCAGCTATGTACTCAGCTTCACATGTAGATCCCGCCACGGCGCTTTGTTTAGAACTGCACCAACTTATAGCTCCACCGTTTAATAAAAACACGTATCCGGTTTGCGATTTAGAATCGTCCGGATCAGTGTCAAAGCTTGCATCGATGTAACCATTTACGACTAGCTCTTTGTCACCTCCATATACGAGAAACATATCCTTAGTCCTTTTCAGGTATTTCAGGATGTTCTTGACCGCTGTCCAGTGATCCACTCCTGGATTACTTTGGTACCTCCCTGCCAAACTTATTGCTAAGCATACGTCAGGTCTGGTACACAGCATTGCATACATGATAGAGCCTATGGCTGAAGCATAGGGAACATCTTTCATTTTCTCTCTATCTTCTGCTGTGGTTGGGCATTGAGTTTGACTCAACTTCACACCTTGAAGCACGGGCAAGAACCCTTTCTTTGCCTGATCCATTTTGAACCTTTTCAAAATTTTATCAAGGTATGTGCTTTGTGAAAGTCCTATTAAGCGTCTTGATCTATCTCTATAGATCTTGATGCCCAATATGTAAGCAGCTTCACCTAGATCTTTCATTGAAAAACTTTTATTCAAGTATCCCTTTATGCTATCCAGAAATTCTATATCATTTCCAATTAATAATATGTCATCTACATATAATATCAGAAATGCTACAGAGCTCCCACTCACTTTCTTGTAAATACAGGCTTCTCCAAAAGTCTGTATAAAACCATATGCTTTGATCACACTATCAAAGTGTTTATTCCAACTCCGAGATGCTTGCACCAGTCCATAAATGGATCGCTGGAGCTTGCATACTTTGTTAGCACCTTTGGATCAACAAAACCTTCTGGCTGCATCATATACAACTCTTCTTCCAGAAATCTATTCAAGAATGCAGTTTTGACATCCATTTGCCAGATTTCATAATCATGAAATGCAGCAATGACTAACATGATTTGGACAGACTTAAGCATCTCTACGGGTGAGAAAGTCTCATCGTAGTCAACCCCTTGAACTTGTCGAAAACCTTTTGCGACAAGTCAATCTTTATAGACAGTTACATTACCATCAGCGTCAGTCTTCTTCTTAAAGATCCATTTGTTCTCAATGGCCTGCCGATCATCGGGCAAGTCAACCAAAGTCCATACTTTGTTCTCATACATGGATCCCATCTCAGATTTCATGGCCTCTAGCCATTTTGCGGAATCTGGGCTCATCATCGCTTCCTCATAGTTCGTAGGTTCGTCATGGTCAAGTAACATGATTTACAGAATAGGATTACTGTACCACTCTGGTGCGAATCTTACTCTGGTAGACCTTCGAAGTTCAGTAGAAACTTGATCTGAAGTTTCATGATCGATATCATTAGCTTCCTCACTAATTGGTGTAGGTGTCACAGGAACCGATTCATGTGATGAACCACTTTCCAATAAGGGAGCAGGTACAGTTACCTCATCAAGTTCTACTTTCCTCCCACTCACTTCTTTCGAGAGAAACTCCTTCTCTAGAAAGGATCCATTCTTAGCAACGAATGTCTTGCCTTCGGATCTGTGATAGAAGGTATACCCAACTGTTTCTTTTGGGTATCCTATGAAGACACATTTCTCCGATTTAGGTTTGAGCTTATCTGGTTGAAGTTTCTTCACATAAGCATCGCAGCCCCAAACTTTAAGAAACGACAATTTTGGTTTCTTGCCAAACCACAGTTCATAAGGCGTCGTCTCAACGGATTTTGATGGTGCCCTATTTAACGTGAATGCAGCCGTCTCTAAAGCATAACCCCAGAACGATAGCGGTAAATCAGTAAGAGACATCATAGATCGCACCATATCTAGTAAAGTACGATTATGACGTTCGGACACACCATTTCATTGTGGTGTTCCGGGTGGCGTGAGCTGCGAAACTATTCCGCATTGTGTCAAATGTAAACCAAACTCGTAACTCAAATATTCTCCTCCATGATCAGATCGTAGGAATTTTATTTTCTTATTACGATGATTTTCCACTTCACTCTGAAATTCTTTGAACTTTTCAAATGTTTCAAACTTGTGTTTCATTAAGTAGATATACGCATATCTGCTTAAATCATCTGTGAAGGTGAGAAAATAACGATATCTGCCACGAGCTTCAACATTCATCGGACCGCATACATCTGTATGTATGATTTCCAACAAATCTGTTGCTCTCTCCATAGTACCGGAGAACGGTGTTTTAGTCATCTTGCCCATGAGGCACGGTTCGCAAGTACCAAGTGATTCATAATCAAGTGATTCCAAAATTCCATCAGTATGGAGTTTCTTCATGCGCTTTACACTGATATGACCTAAACGGCAGTGCCACAAATAAGTTGCACTATCATTATTAACTCTGCATCTTTTGGCTTCGACATTATGAATATGTGTATCACTACTATCGAGATTCAACAAAAATAGACCACTCTTCAAGGGTGCATGACCATAAAAGATATTACTCATATAAATAGAACAACCATTATTCTCTGATTTAAATGAATAACCGTCTCGCATCAAACAAGATCCAGATATAATGTTCATGCTCAACGCTGGCACCAAATAAAAATTATTCAGGTCTAAAACTAATCCCGGAGGTAGATGTAGAGGTAGCGTGCCGACCGCGATCACATCGACTTTGGAACCGTTTCCCACGCGCATCGTCACCTCATCCTTGGCTAGTGCTCGCTTATTCCGTAGTCCCTGTTTCGAGTTGCAAATGTTAGCAACAGAACCAGTATCAAATACCCAGGTGCTACTGCGAGCTCTAGTAAGGTACACATCAATAACATGTATATCACATATACCTTTGTTCACCTTGCCATCCTTCTTATCCGCCAAATACTTGGGGCAGTTCCGCTTCCAGTGTCCAGTCTGCTTGCAGTAGAAGCACTCAGTTTCAGGCTTAGGTCCAGACTTGGGTTTCTTCTCTTGAGCAGCAACTTGCTTGTTGTTCTTCTTGAAGTTCCCCTTCTTATTCCCTTTGCCCTTTTTCTTGAAACTAGTGGTCTTGTTACCATCAACACTTGATGCTCCTTCTTGATTTCTACTTCCGCAGCTTTTAGCATTGCGAAGAGCTCAAGAATTGTCTTGTTCATCCCTTGCATATTATAGTTCATCACGAAGCTCTTGTAGCTTAGTGGCAGTGATTGGAGAATTCTGTCAATGACACTATCACCAGGAAGATTAACTCCTAGTTGAATCAAGTGATTATTATACCCAGACATTTTGAGTATGTGTTCACTGACAGAACTATTCTCCTCCATCTTGCAGCTATAGAACTTATTGGAGACTTCATATCTCTCAATCCGGGCATTTGCTTGAAATATTAACTTCAACTCCTGGAACATCTCATATGCTCCATGACGTTCAAAACGTCATTGAAGACCCGGTTCTAAGCCGTAAAGCATGGCACACTGAACTATCGAGTAGTCATCAGCTTTGCTCTACCAGACGTTCTTAACGTCGTCAGTTGCATCAGCAGCAGGCCTGGCACCCAGCGGTGCTTCCAGGACGTAATTCTTCTGTGCAGCAATGAGGATAATCCTCAAGTTACGGACCCAGTCCGTGTAATTGCTACCATCATCTTTCAACTTTGCTTTCTCAAGGAACGCATTAAAATTCAACGGAACAACAACACGAGCCATCTATCTACAACAAACATAGATAAGAAAAATACTATCAGGTACTAAGTTCATGATAAATTTAAGTTCAATTAATCATATTACTTGAGAACTCCCACTTAGACAGACATCTCTCTAGTCATCTAAGTTATCACGTGATCCAAATCAACTAAACCATAACCGATCATCACGTGAGATGGAGTAGTTTTCAATGGTGAACATCACTATGTTGATCATATCTACTATATGATTCACGCTCGACCTTTCGGTCTCCGTGTTCCGAGGCCATATCTGCATATGCTAGGCTCGTCAAGTTTAACCTGAGTATTCTGCATGTGCAAAACTGGCTTGCACCCATTGTAGATGGACGTAGAGCTTATCACACCCGATCATCACGTGGTGTCTGGGCACGACGAACTTTGGCAACGGTGCATACTCAGGGAGAACACTTCTTGATAATTTTAGTGAGAGATCATCTTAAAATGCTACCGTCAATCAAAGCAAGATAAGATGCATAAAGGATAAACATCACATGCAATCAATATAAGTGATATGATATGGCCATCATCATCTTGTGCTTGTGATCTCCATCTCCGAAGCACCGTCGTGATCACCATCGTCACCGGCGCGACACCTTGATCTTCATCGTAGCATTGTTGTCATTTACGCTGTCTTTTGCTTCTACGACTATCGCTACCGCTTAGTGATAAAGTAAAGCAATTACAGGGCGTTTGCATTTCATACAATAAAGCGACAACCATATGGCTCCTGCCAGTTGCCGATAACTTCGGTTACAAAACATGATCATCTCATACAATAAAATATAGCATCACGTCTTGACCATATCACATCACAACATGCCCTGCAAAAACAAGTTAGACGTCCTCTACTTTGTTGTTGCAAGTTTTACGTGGCTGCTACGGGCTTAGCAAGAACCGTTCTTACCTACGCATCAAAACCACAACGATAGTTTGTCAAGTTGTGTTGTTTTAACCTTCGCAAGGACCGGGCGTAGCCACACTCGATTCAGCTAAAGTGAGAGAGACAGTCACCCGCCAGTCACCTTTAAGCACGAGTGCTCGTAACGGTGAAACCAGTCTCGCGTAAGCGTATGCGTAATGTCGGTCCGGGCCGCTTCATCTCACAATACCGCCGAACAAAAGTATGACATGCTGGTAAGCAGTATGACTTGTATCGCCCACAACTCACTTGTGTTCTACTCGTGCATATGACATCTACACATAAAACCTGGCTCGGATGCCACTGTTGGGGAACATAGTAATTTCAACAGTTTTTCTACATACACGCAAGATCATGGTGATGACATAGCAACGAGAGGGGAGAGTGTTGTCCACGTACCCTCGTAGACCGTAAGCGGAAGCGTTATGACAACGCGGTTGATGTAGTCGTGCGTCTTCACGATCCGACCGATCCAAGCACCGAATGTACGGCACCCTCGAGTTCAGCACACGTTCAGCTCGATGACGATCCCCGGGCTCAGATCCAGCAAAGCTTCGGGGATGAGTTCCATCAGCACGACGGCGTGGTGACGATGATGATGTTCTACCAGAGCAGGGCTTCGCCTAAACTCCGCGACGATATGACCCAGGTGGAATATGGTGGAGGGGGGCACCGCACATGGCTAAGGAACGATCCGTAGATCAACTTGTGTTGTTCTCCCTAGAGGTGACCCCCTGCCCCCGTATATAAAGGAGCAAGGGGGGAGGGGGCGGCCGGCCTAGGAGGGGCGCGCCAAGGGGAGTCCTACTCCCACCGGGAGTAGGACTCCCTCCTTCCTTGTTGGAGTAGGAGAAGGGGGGAAAGAGGGGGAGAGGATGAAGGAAAGGGGGGCCGCACCCCTTGTCCAATTCGGACCAGAGGGGGGCTGCGCGCCTCCTTCCTTTCGGCCTCTCTCCTCTATTCCCGTATGGCCCAATAAGGCCCATATACTCCCCGGCAAATTCCCGTAACTCTCCGGTACTTCGAAAAATACCCGAATCACTCGGAACCTTTCCGAACTCCGAATATAGTCATCCAATATATTGATCTTTACGTCTCAACCATTTAGAGACTCCTCGTCATGTCCCCGATCTCATCCGGGACTCCGAACTCCTTCGGTACATCAAAACTCACAAACTCATAATAAAACTGTCATCGAAACCTTAAGTGTGCGGACCCTACGGGTTCGAGAACTATGTAGACATGACCTAGAACTATTCTCGGTCAATAACCAATAGCGGAACCTGGATGTCCATATTGGTTCCTACATATTCTCCGAAGATCTTTATCGGTCAAACCGCATAACAACATACGTTGTTCCCTTTGTCATCGGTATGTTACTTGCCCGAGATTTGATCGTCGGTATCCAATACCTAGTTCAATCTCGTTACCGGCAAGTCTCTTTACTCGTTACGTAATGCATCATCCCGTAACCAACTCATTGGTCACATTGCTTGCAAGGTTTATAGTGATGTGCATTACCGAGAGGGCCCAGAGATACCTCTCCGACAATCGGAGTGACAAAACCTAATCTCGAAATACGCCAACTCAACATGTACCTTCGGAGACACCTGTAGTACTCCTTTATAATCACCCAGTTACGTTGTGACGTTTGGTAGTACCCAAAGTGTTCCTCCGGTAAACGGGAGTTGCATAATCTCATAGTTACAGGAACATGTATAAGTCATGAAGAAAGCAATAGCAATATACTAAACGATCAAGTGCTAGGCTAACGGAATGGGTCATGTGAGTCACATCATTCTCCTAATGATGTGATCCCATTAATCAAATGACAACACATGTCTATGGTTAGGAAACATAACCATCTTTGATTAATGAGCTAGTCAAGTAGAGGCATACTAGTGACTATATGTTTGTCTATGTATTCACACATGTATCATGTTTCCGGTTAATACAATTCTAGCATGAATAATAAACATTTATCATGATATGAGGAAATAAATAATAACTTTATTATTGCCTCTAGGGCATATTTCCTTCAGCCTCCTCGTCTCCTAGAGCCTTGTCGATGTCCATGTCGATAGCAGCAGAGGTGGGACTGGAGAGATGCATGATCCAATCGGTCAGGACGGGAAGTTCAGTCGGTCTACATAAACACAAGTGTGATACTCACCCCGAAGCCACAGGGACGTCCATCTTGATCCGTGGCAAAGTTTTCCGAGCCCTGGGAGGAGCAACCTTGGGCTGCTTGGCGATCTTCTCTGCGGGCTCCGGAGTCGACGTTCGAACACGCTTCTGAGCGTGGGGACCTGGAGCCACGTTCTTTCCACGCCTGCCTGCCGGGTCATGTTGCTGCTTGGATCGATGCTCAGAGCACGGAGGCGAGTTTACTTCCACCTCCTCGTCCGACTGCTCGCTCTCCTCCTCCTCCTCTTCATCCGAGGACTCCCATTCACCGCTTTCCTCTGCACTGGCCTCTCCTTCCTGATCCTGCACCAGAGCTTGTTCGCCATTGGGCATCGAATGCATCTCAGTGAATACCTATGGGACAAATCAGTCAGGTAAGGGTCAGTCGACATCAAATGCAGTCGGAGCGTGAGCATGAAACAGTGGAACGAAGAGCATAGCTTGTCAGGTGGATTACCTTCATTGAACGGAATGACTCGCCTAGATCCTCTGGGGTTGTCCTGATTGCCTGTGATGCTCCTCAGCCACAAAGCCACGGTCTTGGACGACACTTCTTATGGATGGACTCGAGCGGTGTCGTCCAGCCCAAAGTATAGCCACATGGGATGATCGCGAGCCTGAAGAGGCTGGATACGTCGACTGAGGAACACCTCCAGCAGATCCAGGACGGTGACGCCATCATTAATAAGCTAAACCACTTTCTCTACCAACATCTTTGTCTCCACGCTCTCCGCAGCAGTCACTTTCAGTGGGGTAGGAGTCTAAACACGATCGAATGAGAAGTGGGGAAGACCAGTCGACTGACCTTGAGCTGAGATGTCCTGGCAGTAGAACCAGGTCGACTGCCAGCCTCTAACAGATTCAGGGAGAGTCATGGCAGGGAAGTCACTCATATGCCTCTTTTGGATTCCTAAACCCCCACACATCTGAATGACATGGGTTTTTCAGTCACTCGACTTTGCTTTATTGACCGACTGGGAGCGAATGGTGAAGATATGTTTGAAAAGGCCCCAGTGCGGTCGACACCCTAAGAAGTTCTCGCACATCGATACGTATGTGGCCAGATACGTGATAGTGTTGGGAGAAAAGTGGTGGAGTTGCGCACCGAAGAAATTCAGGAATCCCCGGAAGAAGGGGTGCGGAGGAAGTGAGAAACCCCGGTCGACGAGGGTGGCGAGTAGGACACACTCACCCGATCGAGGTTGAGGCTCCATCTCCCCCTCCGGCAGCCTGGCCGCTCCCTTGGCGATCAGGCCGGACTCCGCCAGCTCGTCCAGATCCTCCTGCTGAATCGAAGACCGGATCCAATCGCCCTGGATCCAGCCCGGTGGCAGCCCCGTGCGCGAAGATGACCCGCGGCTCTTCTTTTTGCCTGTCGCCACCCCCGTCGCCTTCTTCACACGCTCTAGCACTGCCGTCTTGTCCTTCACCATGGCGGCGGAGCGGCGGCATCGAGAGTGGAAGAGCTGAGCGCGGTGGAGAAACAGAGGAAGAAGAAGGAGGAGCGGGCATGCACAGTGCAGATGCCTCGGCCCCGTCGCCTTATAAAGAGTTGCTTCCGAGTGACTGACGCGTGGGACTAGGCAATCCTGTCAAATCCCGCAACAGTCGGACACAACATACGTGGCGAAAAAGGTGGCACGGAAATCAAGGCATCGCTGTTTTATCCGCTCCGCCTATTTCTGCACTCCCCGTCCCGCGCGCTTCCCCGAAATTTTGCATCCCGCGAAATCCGGGATAAGCAGTAGTCAATCACGCCCAAGATCCTGCACACTAATAAAGCACTCGACGCATGATGCCACAAGTTCAATCGACAACTCCCTGAATGGATCAAGGCGGCTGAGTCGACACCAAAGTGCCAACGTGAGCTCTCCGTTTTGCAGAAAACACTCGCGAAGGCGCAAAACTCAGAACAAGTTCAACTTCAGCCGAACCTTAATCCATTCGGGGGCTACTGATGAGGATACAGACCTGGGGTAGGGTCATAGGCCAGACCTACACGCCCTACCCAAGGTCACTACCCTAGAAGATAAGGAGTCCAAGAGACAGCTGGAGGCCCCCAGGCAAAGATGTCGAGTGCTATCCACTCAACAGTCGGGTCACTCGGACGTCCTCCCCCATACTGTCACTCGACCATCCAGAGAATCAGTCGACCTATCGAAGACCAGGAGTCACTCAGCATTGCAACGGGCAGGAGTTTACTCCGTAGTATTTAAGGTCATTAATAGCACTTAAGGCTGGCATTATCAGTAACGCCCTTACTTTATGTACATTAAGCCCCTTATAATGGAGGATGGCTGGGGTCCTAGCGCACTCTATATAAGCCACCCCCTCCTCTGGGACAAGGGTTGTCACTCCCTGTAATACCACACGCATAATCCAATCGACCGCCTCCGGGCACCGAGATGTAGGGCTGTTACTTCCACCGAGAAGGGCCTGAACTCATAAATCTCGTGTGTACACCTTCACCATAGCTGAGATCTTGCCTCACCATACCTACCCCCCTTTCTACTGTCAGTATTAGGACCACAACATTACGCTTGTTATCATCCTTTTTTTTGGTAAAGTGGTTTATTTAAATACCCAAAAATGGCCTCACCAGCTTCTCTCTAAAATGGATGGACCCGTGCTGACTGCTCACGTAAAAATCCTACCTCATGGTAAGTCATCCGTCCATTTTCTGATTTCATTTGTTTTCTGGTCATCTCATAAAAGGTCATGAGATTAAAAAAAATGGGAGGACGTAGAATGAGGCCATTCTTCGTGATGGAACCACATGTGTGATCAATAGTCTCTATACAGTGGAACCGAGGGGGCCTCCTCGGTGCCCTGATAGTTCGTTCGCTTCTGGATATCAAGAGGTGGCAATACCGCATTCGCTTTGTGTTAGAATTCCTAAATGATAATGGATCATGGAACTATGAGTTGCTACAAAGGTACTTCCAACCGGCGGACATGGCTGAGGATGATACACTCGCTTGGGGCCCCGAGAAGTATGGTACCTTTTCTGTTAAGAGCGGCCATCCTTTTGCATTTGAAGAGGCGCATAGAAGTTCGGTGACGGGGTCAAGCACTAGACCAGATGGGCGTCGATCGTGTTGGCAACTAATATGGTCATGCGATGTACCTCCTACACTCCGCAACTTTGCCTGGAGAGTGGCTACTAATTTCTTGCCCACATGGCAGAACAAGCATGCTAGGGTCTTGAAATTGTTGACGTATGCCCTGTTTGCTCTGTCGAAACTGAGGACAACTTGCCACGTTCCTCCTCCCTAACATCGCGCTAATGGTGTCCGTCCTGTTCGTGATGGTTCTAGGTCCCTCCAGCGAACTGAGGTCTGAGTTCTGGCTAGTTCGGACGAGATCGATTCCTTCTAGCTTCAATCATCCTCATGCGCACACACCATTCTATCCCAATCTCAATCTCAATCATGCTCTCACAGATCTGGTGTATTGATCTAGCAGGCTACTGCTTCTCAACGAGCCTGGTTCCTCTTCTCAACCATTGATAGAGCTCTCAAGAATCTCTCTTTCCTTTCCCACTTTTTCATCCACCAACAAAATCCTTTGTGTTCTAGCTAGGGCATGCATTTGAGTTCTTCTAGAATCCTAGTTGGGAGGAGTTTGGCGGCGGAGGATAGGTGGAGTAGGGTGTCACAGGAGGCGGCACGCAAAGGAGGCGGTGATTTGCACATGCATCTCCCAAGGAAAGAGTCCAGCTTCAGGATGGAAGGAGTTGACCGGATTAAAGACATTGCAACTATATGAAGCTGAAAGAAGAGTGGTAAAGATCAATAGACGAAGTAGCAGTTCCTCATTCAATGAGAAGCCACAAGCCATTGGAAAACTAATGTCAAACAGGCCGGATAGAGTGGATTCCCTGGTAAGCACCCTGGGCTGGATTTGGTGTCCATTCAAAGGAATAGAGTGTAAAGGTTTGGGAATGAATAGATTCCTATTCACCTTTAGAGAAGAGGGGGGATGAAAGCTCTAACTGTGGCCCTGGATGTTTAATAAATCATTGTTGGATTTAGAAAATTTCAAACCAAGCAAAACTTTAGAGGAGTACCAATTCAAGTTTATCCCTTTTTGGGTCAGAGCGGGTGATATCCCAATGGGCATGATCGACAGGGAAAATGGAGAATGTCGGGTGGTATGTGTGACATATGCCAACGGATGGCTTATCATTGTGGGAGCCAGTAAGACATCGCCGGTGGCTGGAAACGGGATAAGGCAAAGACATGCACGCCGGCGGATCTTACCCAGGTTGGGGGCTCTCCGTGGAGATAATACCCCTACTCCTGCCTTGCGGGGTCTCCGCATGATCACTAGATCAGTAAGAAGCTACAAGAGGCTCCTTGAGCTGTACGGTGGGGGGAAGAAGAAGGGCAAGGCTAGCTCTCTTCTCTCCCTATGGTGGTGTCTAAAACTCTATGAGATCAACCCTTTGCATGGGTGTCCCGGGGGGTTTATATAGGCCTACCCCCCGGGGGTACAATGGCAATCTGGCTGGTCGTGGGTCCAGGCCGTCAGCGTCTGCGTCCGCCAGCTTCTCCGCCGGCTACTGGGGCCCGCCGACTGGTGGGTCCCGCCGGCTGGCGGCCCATTGGTCGACAGGCCAGCCCCACCACTTGGGGGGTGTTGTCGGGGGCTGGTTACTGTTGCCTCGCCTATGATGACGAGGGCTTTGTCGAGGTAAGCATGGCTACAGTGCTGCCGCCTTGCGGGCTCTCACTGTAGCCTTACTTCGTCCTTTCTGCTTAATGGTGGGCACGCCCCGAGGAGGGGAGCTAGCCGGCTATAGGAAGCCGGCCCGGCCTCAGGCCGACTGGGAGAGGTCAGGCCGCCTTCGGATGTCTCTCTGACCGAAGGGGCCCGCCGCCTGCGGGCCATACTGGCGACCCGTCATGGATGGCGTTATAGTCTGTATGGCAACAGTGCCTCGCCGGACAGGAGATGGCTGCCCTGTATGGCGTACTGTAGCCATGCGTGTTCCGGGATTCAGGGGTGGGAGGGGCCACTGTAGCCACGCCCTGTCCCGTCACCGTTATGGAGGGTGGACTTTTAGGGCGCGGCCCACGGCCGTCTGCCAGGGGCCGGCTTCTTGGAGTCGGTCCCTCATGGGTCGGCTTCTTGGAGTCGGTCCTTCAGGGGCCGGCTTCTTGGAGTCGGCCCTATCGGGGCGTCCTCCAAAGGCTCTTTATGGCCGGGCCGCCTTCCGCCAGTAGGCCTATGTGATAGCCGGCCGGAAGAAGGCGGCCCTGTGTCTTGGTTGCTTCAGGGCTCGGTCGTCCCATTGTTTTTTTCTGAGGGCCAAAGGGAGCCGGTTAGGCTACCCGTGGTCATTTACTCCGACAGTAGTCCCCGAAGCTGGTTGGGCTTCGCGGCTGAAGGGGGAATCGAGAAGCTCGGCCAGCTTCCTATCCCGAAGAGCCGACAGCTAGGAGTCGGCCTCCCTTGCGCGTGCCTTCTCGGCGACGCCTCCTCAAAATCCGAAGGCGGGAACCAGCTGGCGCGCTGGCCAGGCGGCGGGCTGACCGCCCGCCACCCGCACGCCATGTGGCACCCTTCGGCTGGAAGGTCCTGCCAGCCCACACGCGTGACGGGACGCCGCCGCAGGCCGGGCCCGCCACTTCCACGCCTCGGCCCGCACGCGGATCCTCTATGGCCTGAACCGACTGCACATCTTCCGGCGGTGGTTCCCACTCGTCATAAAGGCGCGATAATCGTGGGTCATGGGGGAGTGGGCGCAGTTAATCCCACGCCCCCTCGCGCCTCGCCTCCTCGGCTTCGCCGCACGGGGCTATAAGTAGGGGCGGGGAGGGGGAGCGGTAGTCGTTCGCACGCTCGCCCTTACTCCGTCCCTTCCCTCTTCTTCTTCTCTGCAGTAGCGCTTCACCGTGCTTCCGCCCTGCCACTCTCTCTTCTTTCAAGCACGCCACAAGCTTGCTGCCTCCGTGCCGGGCGCTTTCCGCAGCCGCGTTCACCGTCATGGCCCCGACATCGAGCTCCTGGGACGGCTCCACCGTCCGTGATGACCACATCGATTTTCTCCGCAAGATGCGGCGGCTGCCGGGTAAAGATCTTGTACGGGCCCGCCTCACGCTAGCGAGGGAGGTTTCGCCAGCGCCGGAGGAAGGCGAGCGAGTGATCTTCTACTCGCATTGCCTGCGCGGCGTCGGCCTCCCCGCGAGCGGCTTCTTCCGCACGTTTCTCGACTTCTATCATCTCCAGCCGCACCACCTCACCCCCAACACGGTGGTGCTGTTGTCGGCCTTCGTCACCTTGTGCGAAGGTTTCCTCGGCGTCCTCCCCACCATCAAGCTCTAGGGGAGTTCTTTCAATCCAAGCTCGGCACGGTCGTCGCTGGCGTGCCGGCTCCGTGTGGCGCCTTCATCGCCATGAGGAGGTCCACCACCGACAATCCGTTCCCTCCTATCGCGCTGATCCAGTCGGTGAAGCTCTGGCAACGGTCTTACTTTTACGTGAAGAACGTTGCCCCGAACGGACTACGTCAACTTGCCGGCTTACATAGCCGGCCCGCTGCCTGGGAGGCAGCCTTCATGGTCCTTCCGGGCTAGGTAGCTGACGCCGGCTGGAGCTGGAGCCGTCGCCCGGCTTCGGGTGCTGATCCAGTCGGAGCGCCTAACTGGGCCTGACTTGATTGCCGCCTTCGTCGAGCGCCGAGTGCTCCCGCTCCAACGCCGCCCTCATCTGATCTATCAGATGAGCGGCCGCTTCGATCCAAGCCGACTCAGCACCAAAGAGATGCCTCACGACGAGGTATGTTATCTGGTGAACTACATCGCCAACTGCAAGCTCACCGAGGAGTGGCAGTATGGCAAGGAACCATACTCTCGCGCCAACCCCCCGCCCGTGGTAAGCCTGCTCTTTCCTTTCTTCCTTTCTTGTTGCCGAGTTCTTTTCGGTCGGCTTCTGACCAGTTGGCCTGTCTTCAAACAGAACCCCCTTCTTCATCCTTCGGCCGGGACCACGGGGCCGGAGCGCGAGATCGTCCCCGACCGCGAGGCGGACGACCTTGACGACCCCGACCTGGGGGCGGCAGCCCTGGACGACGACGCCGTTGGGGGAGGCGGCGAGACAGGCGGCTCCGGCTTCACCGCCAGCTTTGACGACAGGCTCGATGATGACGAGGCCGATCCTATTCCGCGCCGCCAACCGGCAACGGACTCCCAAGGCGCTGGCCCGTCCGGCGGGCCGACCATACGAGGTGGCGCGCAGAAGCACCGGGCGGCACCGAATCTCTTCGGCGGCCGTCCGAAGAAGCCCAAGGGATCAGCGACGGCCACCAAGCGGGACGAGGCGGCCCGCTTCCGCAAGGTGGTGAAGCAACCGCAGGCGGTCTCAGCGTAAGTCTTGTCCTTACGCACTTTTCTTTCTTTCTTTAGTTGATGTTCTTCTAAGTCCTTTCTCTGTTTCGTCATCAGGGCCCCGCTCTCTCTTGAGCGGACTACCGCCGCCTCCATAGTCGGCGGAGCGGGAGGATCTGCGGGTTCCTGCCGCATAGACCCCCGCGCCGAGCTTCAGGCGGCGACGGAGCGGAACGCGCGGGAGGCGCGGGAGGAACGGGAGGCGAAGGAGTGGAGGGCGGCCGCCACCGAGTCACCCCGGGAGACGACGGCGGAATCGGCCGAGGCGTAGGCCGACGCGGCAGCCAGGGCCTAGTAGGAAGCCGAGGCCGCGGAGAGGGCGGCGGAGGCCCTGCGCAATCAGCCTCCGCAGCTGGTCATCCCCCTCCGCTCCGCAGCCCCGGACATCTCGGTGCCTCCGTCGGAGGAAATCGGCCGTGACCCACCGGCGATGGAGAGGGAGGGGGCGACATAGTCGTCCCGGAGGGAGAAGTGGTGCCACCTCCGTCGGCCGGGACCGGCCAAGGCGGCCAGCCCGAGGTGCCGCCTGAGCAGCCGGCTGGAGGAGAGCCGACTGCAAGGACGGATCTTGTGGTTTTGTCATCGACTCGTCGGCGCGCGGGAAGGGCGACTTCAGAGTCGGATCCGCAGGGGCCCGCCGGCTCCAGCTTGTTGTCGCATGATCTGGAGTCGGCCACCGCCAACTCGCCAGGGTGGACGTCGGGCGGAAGGACAGCCGCGTTGAACTTGGCGGCGCAAGATGTCCGTAGACGGCTTCAGGCTCAGGCCACCGTGCTGCAGCAATGTACCTGAGAGTTTCTTGCGACACGGGCGGTCGTTCGGGTGAGTTTTCTTGCTCTAGATTTCTTCCGTGGGGGCGCGTCAGCGCACCCACTTGGTGTAGTCCCCGAGTTCCGAGCCGGCTACTGAGCAGGCGGCTTGGAACTTCTTCGAAGACTTTGTTTTAACGGCTTGCTCTTGCTTGCTTCTTCATCCTGTTTGTAGGATTATCACAACCTCCACGCTGCTACCTTTAACTTCCAGGTCCGGGAGGTGAACCAAAAGGCCGCCGACCTGTCGGAGAACCGGCGTGAGTGTCTTTGTCCTTCTATCTCATGTGGGGGCGCGTCAGCGCACCCACTGGGTGTAGTCCCCGAGATTCGGGACGACTGCCGAGCAGTCGGGTCGGATCTTTCTTGCCGACTTCTTTCTTAATTTCTTCTTTCCATATTGGCAGGAGCCAGCGCCGACTTAAGGCAGCAGCTGGGTGTGGCCCAGACTGCCCTTCGCACCAAGGAGGGTGAGTTCAGCGCCTTGGCTCAGGAGCGTGACCGCCTGGTCAAGAAACTGGCCGACCAGGAGGTAAGCCATAAGGCAGCCCTGGAGGCGGCGCAGGACAGCGAGGCTGGCCTCAAAGCCGAATACGAAACCGAGGCAGCGAGCTGGGCCGAGGCAAGGCAAGCTCTGAGCGAAGGCTACGGCCGAGTCGAGGATTTGGTTGATGGTAGGCCGCCATCTTCTTCACTCTTTGCTTGTCCTTGTAAGCCAGTTTATCTCCTGACTTGCTCTGTTTCTTTCTTCTTTGTGAAGAGTACTTTCCTGGCTACTCCGTCGTTGCCAACCAAGCCATCGAAGCTCACCGTGAGGCCCGGCGGCAGGCTGGGGTTGAGATCGCACCGGATGCCAACCGGTCACTTGAGGAGCAGCTTCTGGCGATCCAAGCCCGCCTCCAGCCGGCCTACCGCATGCTCCACCGGCTTCAGCGTGCCGGAGCACAGGTGCTGGCCGCCCTTTGGCCTGGCGAAGTAATTCCTCACACCCCAGCCGTACTGCCGACTGGCTGGAGGTGGCAGTCGGCCGTCTCGAGGCCTGGAAGGCTTCAGCAGCTCGGTCTGGCGCCCGACGGGCGTTGGAGTTCGTCCGGGCTTGGTACCCTGGGCTGAACTTGGACCAGCTGCGCACCTGGCGGCAGGAGGATGACGAGGAGCTGGAGGCGGTGCGGCCAGCTATCATCCAGCACGCATCGGCGATCGCCGACTTCACCAACACCAGCGCCTTTGCTCCTGAGGTGAACTAGGATGGCGTCGCGCAGTCGGAGGAATGGTTCGGGCTGAACCCGGCCGACGGTGAAGACTCAGCGGAGGAGATTGACTCCACCGACGAGGGTGAAGAGGAGGAGGAGGAAGACGGCGAAGACGTTGTGCCGAATGTCAAAGCAGTCGACCAGCCTCAGCCTGACCATGCCTCCAGCAACGAGGCACGCGCAAATGCTCTGCCTGCCACCGGCGACGACCAGGTCGAGACTCGCCAGCCGGCCACTCCTCCAGCCAACATCGCCATCTCCACCAATCTTCCTGACGCTCCAGGCGCTCCCTTGGCTTGATTCGCTGTTTTTGCTTTCCTGTTTGTCACTCTTTGAACAGATTTGTTATCTTTGCGCAATTCCACCCACTGGGGGTGTATTCAAACTTCGTTGAATGCCGACCTCTCGAAGGCCTTTGGTTTAAATATTATTATGCATGTGTTTGGCTTCCATTCCTACTTGCCTTTAATCTTTCGGCTTTTTTCCTTTGCCGCCTTCCCTTGGTTGCCGCCTTCCCAGCCGGACAGCTTCTCTGCAGTCTGTGGCCGGGTAAGGAGTTCGGCCGTCTGGGAAGGCAAGTACTCAAGCTCTTTTAGATTGTAGCAGAGTAGGAAGGGAAGCCGGCCAGCCGGCTACTTCGACAGCCGGTTGGCGAGAGGGGAGCCAGCTTGTGTTATGTAGGTTCATTAGTCCTTAGCCGTTTTTCATGTGGGCATCCTTTCCGCGTTTGGCTCTTGCTAGTCGGACAGCCGATTCTTCGAGTTGTGACTTTAGCAAGAGAGGGCTTGGGTACAGGCACATTACTTGTCTGACTGCAGGTAGAACTTGGACATAACTCAAGGCAGCAAGTCCCTGGGCAGACTAGTCGAACCCGGTGCCGGACGAAGAAAATGAATGTAGTGGCGTAACCATGGGTATGATACCCGACATACATAGATAAAATAGGGTACTCCCCGAGAGCTCCTCGGGGAGCCTGTCGTGGAATTGTCACGGCAGATGTCCTTAGTGTCAGGACTTAGTCGCGAGGCCAACACATCTATGTGGTAGCTTGAGAGGGGTTGATCGGGACGAGAGACGCAACAGACAAGACAAGGATTTAGACAGCTTCGGGCCCCGGGAAACATCATCCGGAATAGCCCTACATGCTGTTTGAGGCTAGGTCTCATTATGCTCATCGAGAGTCGCCGCATAAGCCGGCTCCCCCTTTGTGTCTAGCTCTAGATATTGTTTTTTGTTCCCTCCTTGGGGAGCCCTGCCCCTCCTTATATAAGTTAGAGGGGCGGGTTACATGTGGAGTCCTAGTAGGACTAGGACTAGTCTATCTTCTCTTACAAGTTAAATACAAGTCCGGGTCTTGCTTCCTCATAAAGGAAATATTTGTCATCCCTTTCCTCTTAAGCCGGCCCATCATAACGTGAGCCGGCCTTCTGGGCTTTGGGCCTTGTTGTCCATCTGACCCGCCCGCCGGGTTACTAATGAGTCGGCAATATTGGGCGGGTTATCTGTGAATCGCCAAGCTCCAGGCGGGTCACCAGTGAGTCACCACGCTCCAGCCGGGTCTTCTGGTGAATCGCCAAGTCCGGCCGGGTCATAACTCCGGCCGGTATATCCCCGACATTAGCCCCCAGTTTAATTTGGATTTATCCATGTTAAACTGATCCTGCAAAATAAACACTAGAACAACTTTGATAGGTTGTACTCCGGGTTAAAAATTCTTGTAAACCGGCACCTGATCATCCTTAAATCCTTGTCATTTCTTCCTTCTAAAAAATCCGAGTCAATAGACCAGTTTCATAACCAATTTGCTTGTAGAAAATATTTTGTAAATAAAGAATCCTCTTGAATCGGCCTTGAATGCTCTGACTTGACAAAAATATTGGTCTTCAAATATTCAACTGATGTTCAGCCGGTCTGAAGATGTAAAACTTGCCGGTTTAATATTACCAAAATTGTCGGGTTATAAAAATTGATAATTTCGGGTCATGATTGTTGCCAACGCCAGTTCATGTTATTGATGACGCCGGGTTGCAGACACAAGGTCGTAATGGTTGGTGACGCTGGGTCAATCCGGTTTGCTCAAAACAGAGAATTTGAAAATAGTTCTTCCATAATAATGTAATACCTGTAGCCCCCAAGTCTTGAGTAGAACAAAGTGATGTCTTAAGACTTGTTTCAATATAAATACTGCCACTTAAGAAGAAATCCATGTTGTTCATCCCAGTCACTTAGTAAAAACTGAATACTCCATACTATGTAGCCCCCAAGTGTCGGGTCATTATGCAATAATAAGCAGGGAGTTTGTAGGTATAATCATATAGATTTGGGCAATGATGTGTAGCCCCCAAGAGCCGGCTCAGTAAGATAATATTGAGCTGGGACTTGATATATACTTCAATGAAAATAACATCATATGATGTAACCCCCATCATGGGACTTGAATCCACGTCCACAAGGTTAAGAGCCTTGTGCTGTACCAATTGAGCAGTGGACCCTTCAATATAATGAATAAAAAGCTTTGTACCTTCAATTGTTGACAGGAGCAATTGGTAGCCCCCAAGGGTCGACTCATTATAATGTGATGAGTCGGGTCTTCAATAATATGAGCAAAAAATTACTTTGCATGAGCCACCAAGTGTCATGGTGCCTGCTTGCAGCGACATGAGACTTGCATATTTGATGTAATCGCAACTTTAAATAATGTAGCCCCCAAGTGCCGGGTCGTAAGCCTGCAGCAACTCGGGACTATTCCTTCAATTGTAGAAAAATCATATCTATTGATAATATGATAGCCATTGTGCTAAAGCGACTTTATAAACCTCAATAATACTGATTATTAATAACCATGATAAAATCCAGCCATGTTGGCTATTCAAGATAATATAATCTGGTATGAAAACCTTATTCGTTCAGTATCATAATGAAAATTCAGCCAAGTTTGGCTATTTAAATAATATAACACAATGATTTATAAGCGCATGATTCCAATGGCGCAATCCAAATATATACTGGCGACTTACAGTCCCAAGCCAGGCCGGTTTAATAAACACCGGATAATTTTTCATCATATACTAGCGACTTATCGTCTTAAAGCCAGGCCGGTTTAACAAACACCGGATAATTTATCATCATACTGGCGACACATAGTCGAAAGCCAGGCCGGTTTAATAAACGTCAGTGATTTATAATCATGATTTATTCAACCTGTTTCTGCATACAACAAGTTTAAAGTGTCCTGGCGGTTTACCGCCGGACGGGTCATAATGCCCAACATATAACCTGAGTTTATAACCAAGGTTGCACTTAAGAATAATCAAATATGAAATATATCATACCTGTGATATTGAATCACATTGCTGGTTTTACCAACTTTTTGTAGTAAGAGTGATAACCCCAATCTTGAGTAATGATAACTCCTTTCATACTGTGCCGGTTGATGATAAACCGTACCGGGTTGTGATAAACACCGGTTTAACCATATATAATACTAGCGACTCGTAGTCAAACCAGACCGGGCTGATAGTCTCCGGATTATAACTTGATCCTGTATTGACAACTTGTAATTGAAAGTCAAGCCGGGTTAATGAACGCCGGTTTACTCCATAATAGGATGGTAATAGAAAATCAAACCGGGCAGATGGCCTCCGGATTAAGATTTGACCGTGTTCCGTCAATTTGTAATTGACAGTTGAACCGGATTAAAACGTTGTCGCAACAAAAATCGAATAACAGTTATGAAAAAAAATATGGAAGCAAAGGCAATGATAAAACTGTTTGCAAAAAAGGAGGCTTTACTGAGCCGATCAGATGGTGTTACCATGGTCGGACACGACCAAGCTCCCAATAGGTGTAGCTATGGTTCAAGTCAGCCAGGTCCCCAACTGAAACCGTGGCAGTATGCCGATCAAGTGGCGT
This sequence comes from Triticum dicoccoides, assembly GCF_002162155.2. Classification (NCBI taxonomy): domain Eukaryota; kingdom Viridiplantae; phylum Streptophyta; class Magnoliopsida; order Poales; family Poaceae; genus Triticum; species Triticum dicoccoides. The sequence continues at coordinate 486,342,902 of NC_041389.1, read as the reverse complement.
GGCAATGGTTCGGGTTCGACCAAGCCCCCAAGTGACTCTGTGGCCTTAGGCCGATCAAGAGGCGTGACTGGTTCAGACTTGACCATGTCCCCAAGTGATCTGGTGGCTTTCGCCTATCAAGAGGTGTTGCATTGGTTCAGACACGACCAAGCCCCCAAGTGACATAACATGGTGCTTTGAAAAGCTAACCCAAGAGGTAAACCAGAGGCCGCTTTAAGACAGAACCTCCGTGTAACCACGCATGATGTAAAAAAGAACAGAGACCCCGCTTTATGAAGCAGAAGCCCCCATGTGATCAATAATATGTTAGGCCAATAAGGCAGGATACCCATGTTTGAACCGTGCATCATGGCAGCAGGTCCTCTTCGGTAATTTTTAACTTTTTTGCAAGAGATAAATTCTTCTTGAACCGGGATCTTGAACCGGATATTGAGAGCTTCAAAGCTTTGTGGGAGACATCTTTCCCTTGACCCGGATTTTAAACCGGAATCTTCATTTTCAGCCGGAAATTTTCTGACGGCCTTTAAACTCGAACTTGCGAGAAGTTAATTCCTTTTTGAACCGGACATTGTTAAACCGGATTTGGGCGCTTCAGAGCTTTGTGGGAGAACAGATTTCCCTTGAACCGGATTGTAAACCAGATATTTGAGAGCTTCAATGAGACTGACTTCCCTTGAGCCGGATTTTAAACCGGAATCCTTTCTGATGACCCGGATCTTCTTCATTGAGCCGGGATTTTGTAACTGTCATATACTTTCTAAGCCGGAAATTTTCTGACGGCCTTCAAATAACAGTAGCCTCCTGGACCGGGTTATCTTTCCCTCCATCGTCCTGGGGTTCTTAAATTTGCTGAAACTAGCAAGATTTGCTGAGTCATGTCATCGTAGCCCCCGAGTCTCAAGGTGACTCGAGGAGTTGGCTTGAAACTCTTCATATTTGACCATGATATAAACCGACATAACTTGTATATCATTGGTGTTGATAGCACGATGTAAATCCACAGAAGGTTGAGGTGACTGCGGCAGGTTATAAATGATCTCGTATGAGCCGTGTCAGCAACTCGGCCAATGGTTCCTTCCAACTGGCGATTTGAAGTTAACCAAACTGTAGTGGCGGCGACTTGTGCGCCTGCCCATTGAGCCATCCAGTGCAAACAGCGATTGATAGTATATGATAATTTGCCTCCTTTTTGTTGAAAGAAAACCGGGCTACCCAAGCTATGACTTGCTCATACTCAATAAACAGCTCATGCAGACAGGTGCGGCCCGGTATGTTGATGTAGACCAGGCCGCGAGAGACGGACGACAAAAACAACCGCAACATCAGAGGCAGCTCGGATAGATGAGTCGGCCGTGGCATTGTAAACCGGTGCGGACGGGGAAGATCGGCACCAGTGTCGTAAACCGGCACGGACGGGCGAGTTAATCACGTCATTTTGATGTAGTGAACAATTGTCCTGCATCAACAATATTGCAGACCAAGGCAAAGATAAACTGCTTTTTGACAAAAATAATATGTGCCAATAAAATATATTTAAAATGGATATCACCTGATGTGCCAGGCCAGAAATAATCCGCCATGAAGTTGATGATCACTAGGTTAAGTTGAAATCACTCACGAGTGAGTCGGCCGTGGGAGCAGACAGATGAGCCGGGCGCGGCGTTGTAAGCCGGCAGGGACGGGTGAGTCAATTGTAGGCGCAGTAAGCCGCGTGGACGGCGAGTCGATCTCGAGCATGGTCCCAACGAGCTGACGTAAACCGGGCCACAAGGGTGGTGACTTGTGCATGTTCATTCACCGGGTGGTATGACACAGACGAAACGCCGGTGCAGAACGCTGCTATCGCGTGCTCCGTACCCGTAATATAATACCTCATTAGTAATGAACAATTGTCCTGCATCAAAAATATCGCAAGGCATAGTAATTGTTCACACAAAAATTAATATGTGCTGAAATAAACCGGACGGATATCACCTGATTCATCTGGACGACAGATGATCCGTACACAGGGTAGGAATTAACTTAGATATATGAGTCACCAGCACTTCTTCCCTCTTTTTCTATCTTGATAGTGGCTCTTGACCTCTTCGTGAGAGGTAGCACTTGAAGACGAAGCAGTAGTTAGCCTCCTTTTTTTTAGCTGCACGTGACATGTACACAGTGTAGATGCATGCCAGTATTTTCTTTCTTGCTCTTCACGTGGAGTGTCTTGTTGTTCTTGAAGCAGTAGTAGTGGCGCGCGGCAGCTCCAGCTTGTACGGCTCGGGGATCCACGAGGAGAGCGTTTCAGACACAGAGCCAATCCGGCAGATGAACAAGTCCAGGCCTCCAAGTAGAAAAAATATTATAATGGAGCAGCTAGCGTTGGCAACTTGATCGATTGATGTAGATGTACCCCGACGCGACAAGTGCGGCTCAGGGAGGCAAAGTGAGACAGCGACTCGGATGGGAGACGGGGCGCGGCAGCGACCCGGACGGGAGGCGGGGTCCAGACCAGCCACAGGTCGTGGCCGGCTTGGGCTGCAGCTGGCCCGGGCGGCCGCGTCTCGGAGACGGCGGCTTCTCAGCCGAGACCGAGAGGGAGCGTTTCGGCAATTTAGAACCAGACGCGGAGACGAGTCCCTGGCTTCATCCACGCGTGTACTGCCTCAAATAGTCCTTTGCAGTTGTATCTGTTGTCCTTGGATCAATGCACCGAAAACTTGCATGCGGCGGCGCACATGACAGAACCCTAATTTCCGTTGAATTAATCTCGCATAAACTATAAACTGGACTGATGACTTGAGGCTGACCAAGCTCCTTCCAAACCGGCTCTTCTTCATCCGGAAACTTGCGAACTTCTTGAAACCCTAGAAGAGATCCCTTCAAGAACTCAACACCACCGTGCGCATGCCCCACGGTGGGCGCCAACTGTCGTGGAATTGTCACGGCAGATGTCCTTAGTGTCAGGACTTAGTCGCGAGGCCAACGCATCTATGCGGTAGCTTGAGAGGGGTTGATCTGGACGAGAGACGCAACAGACAAGACAAGGATTTAGACAGCTTCGGGCCCCGGGAAACATCATCCGGAATAGCCCTACATGCTGTTTGAGGCTAGGTCTCATTATGCTCATCGAGAGTCGCCGCATAAGCCGGCTCCCCCTTTGTGTCTAGCTCTAGATATTGTTTTTTGTTCCCTCCTTGGGGAGCCCTGCCCCTCCTTATATAAGTTAGAGGGGCGGGTTACATGTGGAGTCCTAGTAGTACTAGGACTAGTCTATCTTCTCTTACAAGTTAAATACAAGTCCGGGTCTTGCTTCCTCATAAAGGAAATATTTGTCATCCCTTTCCTCTTAAGCCGGCCCATCATAACGTGAGCCGGCCTTCTAGGCTTTGGGCCTTGTTGTCCATCTGACCCGCCCGCCGGGTTACTAATGAGTCGGCAATATTGGGCGGGTTATCTGTGAATCGCCAAGCTCCAGGCGGGTCACCAGTGAGTCACCACGCTCCAGCCGGGTCTTCTGGTGAATCGCCAAGTCCGGCCGGGTCATACCACGGGGTATATCCCCGACAGAGCCCGTTGTCTCATACTTAATACAAAAGGTAGCGTGATACATACTGCATTTCAACTGTAAAATCTTCGGAGAAGATTGGCATTCCACGGACGCTCCGACTCCTTGCCGGAGTCGTCTCTCTTGCGCGCCTTCGGCTTCTGCGCGTCGATTAGGTAGTAGGAGTCGTTTCCCAGAGCCCGGCTGATGACGAAGGGGCCTTCCCAAGGAGCCGAGAGCTTGTGCTGGCCGGCTGTTCGCTGTATCAGCCGGAGCACAAGGTCTCCCTCTTGGAAAGCTTTTGGCTTGACCCTCCGACTGTGGTAACGGCGCAGACCTTGCTGGTAGATGGCGGACCGGCTGAGGGCTAACAGCCGGCTTTCTTCCAGCAAGTCGACACCGTCTTCTCGTGCTTCCTTGGCCTCCGCCTCTGTGTACATGGTGACCCGAGGTGAGTCGAACTCGATGTCAGTTGGGATGACCGCCTCGGCACCATATACAAGGAAGAAGGGGGTGAAGCCGGTTGACTTGTTTGGGGTAGTGCGCAGACTCCAGAGGACGGCCGGCAGCTCGTCGAGCTAGCAGCCGGCCGAATGCTCCAGTGGCACAACCAGTCGGGGCTTGATGCCGGAGAGGATGAGGCCGTTTGCTCGCTCGACCTGGCCGTTTGACTGCGGGTGAGCAATGGATGCTAAGTCCAGTCGGATGCCCTGTGTCGCGCAGAAACGTGTCAGTGCTCCCTTGGCAAAATTCGTGCCATTGTCGGTGATGATGCTGTGTGGTACTCCATACCGGGTTGTAATGTCTGCAATGAATGTCAAGGCAGTCGGCCCGTTCAGTTTCTTGATCGGCTTTGCTTCAATCCATTTGGTAAATTTGTCCACGGCGACAAGCAGATGTGTCATGCCGCCGCGCGCTGTCTTGAATGGGCCGACCATGTCCAGCCCCCAGACAGCAAAAGGCCAAGTGATGGGGATGGTCTTGAGTGCAGAAGCCGGCATGTGTTGCTTGGAGCCGAAGACTTGGCACCCTTTGCAGTGTTTGACTAGTTCCTTGGCATCCTCCAAAGCAGTCGGCCAGAAAAATCCATGGCGGAAGGCCTTGGCGACGAGCACCCTAGAGGCGGCGTGGTGGCCGCATTCGCCTTGGTGGATGTCTTCGAGGATTGCTATGCCTTTCTCTGGCTCGACGCAGCGCTGGAAGACTCTGGTAGCACTGCGCCGAACTAGCTCTCAGTTCATTATTGTGTAAGCTCCGGCTCAGCGTTGGACTTGTCTTGCCGAGATCTCGTCAGTCGGCAGCTCTCCGTTTATCAGAAAATGGAGGATGGGTTGAGCCCATGATGGAGCTATGACTTCTTCGATTTCCAAAACGGCTAGTGCAACCAGGGTGGGCGGGCTGGGTTGTGAGGAGTTGGAGTCGGCCTCCGCCTGCTGTGTTGCTATAGTCCCGGGCCGGGTTCGACTATGGCAGTCCCCGAGCCGGCTGCCGAAGTCCCCGGGCCGCCTGCTTGGTCCCCGAAGTCGGATCCGACTGCGTCGGGGTCAGGCGGCACGAAGATGGAATTGGATTCCGGAGACGGCTTGACAGATGGCTTGAGGAGGCGTTGGAGGGTGACGCCGGTTGGTATAGCTTGTCGGGTGGAGCCTATTCGTGCCAGGGCATGTGCTTGTTCGTTGTCGGCCCGTGGCACATGAAGGAACTCGCACCCCTCGAAGTATTCGGTGATCTGCTAAACGAGGAAATGGTAGCTTGCCATGTTTGCATCCTTAGCGTCCCAGTCGCCAGATGACTGCTGAACCACCAAGTCCGAGTCGCCATAACACAGGATCCGGCGGATGCCGAGTTCCTTGGCTAGCCGGAGCCCGTGTATGAGCGCCTCGTACTTGGCCACATTGTTGGAGGCAGCAAAGTGGATTTGCAATGTGTATCTGAGTTTGTCGCCCTTGGGAGAGGTGAGGACGATGCCGGCTCCCAAGCCGGTGCACATCTTGGATCCGTCAAAATGCATCCGCCAATGACTGGAGTCGGGGGCTGGTGGCAGGTACAGGGTCTCGGCCCAGTCGACGAGGAAGTCGGCCAATGCTTGGGACTTGATGGCGGTGCGGGGCTGATAGTAGATTGTGTAAGGAGCCAGCGCAATGGCCCATTTTGCCACTTGGCCGGATGCATCCCGGCTGCCTATGATCTCGGCAAGCGGGGCAGTGCATACGATCGTGATGGCATGTTCTTGAAAGTAGGGCTTGAGTTTCTTGGAGGCAAAGTACACACCATAGCACATTTTCTGGTAGTGCGGGCAGTTCTGCTTTGAGGTGGACAATACTTCGCTCAAATAATATACTGGCCTCTGGACTAGCTGAGCTCGGCCTTCTTCTGGACGTTGGACCACGATGACTGTGCTGACCACCCGGCTGGTGGCGGCAATGTAGAGGAACATGGGCTCCTTCTCAGTTGGGGCCGCCAAGACAGGCGGGGTGGACAACATCTTCTTCAACTCGTGGAAAGCTTGGTCCGCCTGGTCATTCCACCCAAAGTGAGTGGACTTCTTCATGAGTCGGTAGAGGGGGAGCGCCTTTTCTCTGAGCCGGCTCATGAAGCGGTTCAAGGATGCCAGGCATCCGGTGAACTTTTGGATGTCTCGCAGCTTGGTAGGAATCTTCATTCTCTCTATGGCCTTGATCTTCACTGGGTTGCATTCGATGCCGTGTTCGGAGACCAGGAAGCCCAGAAGCTGGCCGGCTGGTACCCTGAACACGCACTTCTCCGGGTTGAGCTTGATCTGAAACCGGCGCAAATTCTCAAAGGTCTCCTTGAGGTCTTCCAGCAGGGTGCCTCGCTCTTCCGTCTTCACCACGACATCATCTACGTAGACGTTGGGCATTTCTATCGAGTTGCTTGAGGAGGCATTTCTGCATGCAACGCTGAAAGGTGGCACCGGCATTTCTCAAGCCGAATGTCATGGTCAGGTAGCAGAAAGCTCCGAATGGGGTGATGAAGGCGGTCTTCAAGCGATCAGCTGGGTCCAACTTTATCTGGTGGTAGTCTGAATAAGCATCCAAAAAACTCAACAGCTCACATCCGGCTGTGGAGTCTATCACTTGGTCAATCATTGGCAGGGCAAATGGATCTTTAGGGCAGGCTTTGTTGAGGCTGGTGTAGTCAATACACATGCGCCATTGCTTGTTTTTCTTCAACACTAAGACTGGGTTGGCCAGCCATTCGGGAAAGAACACTTCCATAATGAATCCGGTTGCTAGGAGCCCGGCTATCTCTTTGCCGACAACTCTTCTCTTCTCTTCTGACAGGCGGCGCAAGGGCTGCCTGACCGGCTTGACGTTAGGTCGGACGTGTAGTTTGTGCTCGGCGAAATCCGCCGGAACACCCAACATGTGTTTGGGAGACCATGCAAAGATGTCCCAATTCTCACGGAGGAAATCGGCGAGCTCGCCTTCCTATTTGCTGTCAAGGCCTATGCCCATGACAGCGTACCTCTTCGGGTGCTCCGGGTCTAGGGGTATCTTCTTTGTCTCCTTGGCCGGCTGAAAAGAACCTTGGGCTTCACATTCTTTGGGGTCAGGAGACAGGGTCGGCTGCTTGCCAGCCAAGGCCACAACTCGATTCAGCATCTTCTTCTCTTCGGCGATCACGAGGGACTCGGCCAGCCGGCTGCTGGCTGCTGCGCACTCAGAAGACTTTTTATAGTCTCCGGCTATGGTGATAATGCCCTTGGAACTCGGCATCTTCATCTTGAGGTAGGCGTAGTGGGGCACAGCCATAAACTTGGCCAACGCTGGTCGGCCAAGCAATGCGTGGTACGGGCTCTCCAAATTCACTACCTCAAACCATATTGCCTCTCGGCAGAAATGATCTTTGCCCCCAAAGAGGACATCCATCTTGATCTTGCCGATTGGTGAGCAGGACAGGTCGGGTACGATGCCATGGAACACAGTCTGGCTTGGCATGAGTTGCTTCAGCTTGATGTTGAGCTTCTCCATTGTATCTCAGTACAGTATGTTGATACTGCTCCCGCCATCTATCAGCATGCGGGAGAAACGGGCGGCACGCCTTTCTGTCACCAGGGTGGCATCCAAAACCAAGGCATAGGAGCCAGGAGACGGCATCACCTCTGGGTGGTCGTCCCGGCTCCAGCTGATGGGCCTCTCCGACCAGTGCATAAACTCGGGGTTACTGGAGGCGACCGCGTTGACTTCTTGCTGCTGTCGGCGCCGGGTGCGCCAATCTTCTGTCTGGCTGGTGAACACGACGTAGGCGGCTTGCTCATCGAGGAACTCGTCTTGGATAGCTCCGACTGCTGGCCGAGCAATCGGCTGCTGCGGTGCAGGAGGCGGCTGGCCTGCAGGCAGAGGCGGCAACAACCCCTCGCCCTTGGAGATTCGGGTGAGCCAATGGCACTTCCGAGTTGTGTGGTTGGACGGCTTCGCACCGCTGTGGAACTTGCAAGGGGCGTCGAGAGTTTGCTCGTAGGAGAAAGCCGGCTGCCAAGCCAGCCTGCCGCCCTTCTGCTTTTTGGGAGCCAGCTGTCCTTCGGGCTGCTCTTCTTCGAGCGTAGCCACCTGCCGGCTTGTGGAAGGCGGCATAGGGGCCTTGCGATTGTGGTCGCTTTGATACGGGCGCCGGCTTGATTCTCCAGCCGGTGTCTTGGGAGCCGGCGCCAGCACCTTTCCCGAGGCGTCTACCCGAAGCTCAGTCTTCATTGAAGAGTCGGCCGTGGTATACTTGTCCGCGATAATCAGTAGCTCGTCGAGGGTTGCCGGCTCGTCGCAGAGGAGTCGGTGCTTGAGGAGAGTGCCCTCGCGGCACCCGGCGGTGAAGTACTCTATGGCCTGAACCTCGTGCACCCCTTCGCAGGAGTTGTGGAGCTCAGCCCAATGCGTGAGGTAGTCGCGTGTCGATTCGTTGGGCCCTTGTATGCACAAGGAGAGCGGTCGGGGCTTGGGAGCCCGTTTGTAGGTGTTGGTGAAGTTGCGTATGAAGGCTTCGGTGAAGTCCAGCCAGTTGTTGATGCTGTAAGGCTTGAGGCTGTTGAGCCAGGTGCGCGCCGTGCCTTGAAGCATCTGGGGGACATATTTCACGGCAACACGTCTGTTGCCGTTTGTTATGCGAACGGCGGTGGAGTAGTCGATCAACCAATCTTCTGGCTTCACGGAGCCGTTGTACTTGGGCGTGTCTCTTGGCAGCGAGAACCCTTTGGGAAAGGGCTCGTCGCGGATGTGGGGGCGAAGCAAGGTGGGCCGACATCTTCTTCTTCTTCCAGGGCCAGGGATCATGTGAGGCGGTCGATCCGGTGGCGGGCATCATTCTTGCCGACTCCTTCGCAGCGACCAAGTCGGCCGCTGAGAGTCGGATGCTGGACAGGCGGCGGGGTGTGATATCTTTCCCCACGAGGCGGAGGAGGAGGCGGGTCGCCTTGTCGTTCCACACATCGGGGACGGCCTTCAGCGTCGCGCTCGATGGTGATTCGAGTCCGGCTGCGGCTAGCAGCCGGCTCCTTCTCTTGTCTTGTGCGGGCGCCACCCGCAGTCGGCGTACGCGACGTCACGTCGTGCTCTCGACGAGGGGGGCTTCCAGCTCGGACGCCGGCTTCGTGCCGCTCTGCGGCCGCGTCGATCAGCTGTTGGATGCGTCTGGTCATGTAGGGGAGCTCGTCGGCCCCCAGTCCGTTTAGCTCATCCACGATCGACTGGGCGGCGCGTAGATTCTCGAGGGGCGTGGCATAGACTGGGCGGTCCGCTCCCAGCATGCTGGCGATGGCCGTGCTGCATTTCTTAACGATGCCGACTCGGCTTGTCCCTTCTGGAGGCGGCGTGCCGAAGGTGGCGCGGTCGACTTCGCGCTGGTGGGCTTCCATGAGACGTCTCATGGAGGCAATCCTCTGGCCCTCCGCAAAGAGGGCAAGGCGGCGTGCCTCCAGCGTCTCAGCGTCAGCGTCCGCCGGGATGGGGGCGGACAGATCGTGCAGCGTAGCCTGCAGGGCGTCGCGGGCATTCTCGTCGGAGGTGACACCGTGGCTGATGACCGGCACTTCAGTGACGGTGCTGCCGCCACTGTCGGCTCGAGGGAGAGGGTCATCGAAGATGATCATGTTGGTGGGGAAGGCATCGAGCGACGTTGTGTCGGAGTCGACAAGCATCGGGTCGGTGGAGCCGACCGACTCCAAGTCCGCGGTAGGCTCGCCGGAGACGTGGAGTTGGTCGAGGAGGCTGACGAGGCGGTTCTCGGGGCAGCTTGTGCCCGCGTCGGACGCGGACTCGTCGGAGATGCGAGTCTCGCCAAGAAGGTCGGCGATGCAGCTCGCCGCGCAGGCGTCGTCGACGCTTTGCAGCACGTCGAGGCAAGCGCCATCGGGCGTGCCGGGCTGGCTACGCTCGCTGGGGAGGAAAAGGGTTCCCGTCCAGAGTAGGTCTCCGGACGACGGTGCACCTGGCCCCACGGTGGGCGCCAAATGTCGGGTGGTAGGTGCGATATATGCCAACGGATGGCTTATCATTGTGGGAGCCAGTAAGACATCGCCGGTGCCTGGAAACAGGATAAGGCGAAGACATGCACGCCGGCGGATCTTACCCAGGTTGGGGGCTCTCCGTGGAGATAATACCCCTACTCCTGCTTTGCGGGGTCTCCGCATGATCACTAGATCAGTAAGAAGCTACAAGAGGCTCCTTGAGCTGTACGATGGGGGGAAGAAGAAGGGCAAGGCTAGCTCTCTTCTCTCCCTATGGTGGTGTCTAAAACTCTATGAGATCAACCCTTTGCATGGGTGTCCCGGGGGATTTATATAGGCCTACCACCCGGGGGTACAATGGTAATCCGGCTGGTCGTGGGTCCAGGCCGTCAGCGTCTGCGTCCGCCGGCTACTGGGGCCCGCCGACTGGTGGGTCCCGCCGGCTGCCGGCCCATTGGTCGACAGGCCGGCCCCACCGCTTGGGGGGTCTTGTCGGGGGCTGGTTACTGTTGCCTCGCCTCTGATGAAGAGGGCTTTGTCGAGGTAAGTATGGCTACAATGCTGCCACCTTGCGGGCTCTCACTGTAGCCTTACCTCATCCTTTCTGCTTAATGGTGCGCGCGCCCCAAGGAGGGAAGCTAGCCGGCTATAGGAAGCCGGCCCGGCCTCAGGCCGGCTGGGAGAGGTCAGGCCGCCTTTGGATGTCTCTCTGACCGAAGGGGCCCGCCGCCTGCGGGCCGTACTGGCGACCTGTCCTGGATGGCGTCATAGTCTGTATGGCAACAGTGCCTCGCCGGACAGGAGATGGCCGCCCTGTACGGCGTACTGTAGCCATGCGTGTTCCGGGATTCAGGGGTGGCAGGGGCCACTGTAGCCACGCCCTGTCCCGTCACCGTTATGGAGGGTGGACTTTTAGGGCGCGGCCCACGGCCGTCTGCCAGGGGCCGACTTCTTGGAGTCGGTCCCTCAGGGGCCGGCTTCTTGGAGTCGGTCCTTCAGGGGCCGGCTTCTTGGAGTCGGCCCTATCGGGGCGTCCTCCAAAGGCTCTTTATGGCCGGGCCGCCTTCTGCCAGCCGGCCGGAAGAAGGCGGCCCCGTGTCTTGGTTGCTTCAGGGCTCGGTCGGCCCATTGTTTTTTTCTGAGGGCCAAAGGGAGCCAGTTAGGCTACCCGTGGTCATTTACTCCGACAGAGAAGCCATCGAGAGGGAAATTGGAGAGGTCATAGATGTGGACGTTGATGAGAATGAGATGGCAACTGGGGAATTCATGAGAATAAAGGTCAAACTAGATATTACTAAACCTCTTATGAGAGGGATAGCAATTATGACAAATGAGAATGAGAAGGAGGAAGTAGACAAATAATTGTTAGAGGAGGCGGATGAATTGCAGAAGAACAAGAAGGAAAATGAGCATGTGGTGTCTTTTAAATATGAGTTCCTTCCTGACTTCTGCTATGCTTGTGGTGTGATTGGCCACCAAGATAGGAATTGCACAAACCTAGTAAAAGCAAGGAAAGGAGACTATGGGCGATGGAGGAAAGCTGAGATTTTTAAGCAAAACTCTAGCGATGAGGAGAAAAGTAGGAGTTCAAATGACACGACACGCTTCTGGATAGACAAGGGCGGAGGGAGCCGAGGAAGTAAGCAAGGCAGTGATGCTATCCCATGGAAGAAAATCTCTACAAGCCAAGAAGGAGGGTTGGGAGTAAGAGCAAGCGACGAAAAGGAAGCTACCAGCCCTATGAAAACTGCAAATGAAGTTACTGAACAAGCTAAAGGAAAGAAACTTGATTATAACAAAGAAACATAGGATCAAATTGTGAAGCAGAAAATAAAATATACGGTGAACAAGCAAGTTAATGAAGGAAATAATCATGAACTGGCGGTCGTTGACACAGGGACAACAAAAAAGCAGGGTGAGAATGTTGAAGAAACTTACATAGGATAACCAAAGGGAGAAAATGCAGAACATGAAGCAACTGAAGTGCAAGGTAAATATATAACCAGGGAGGTGGAGGAAGAATCGGGGGTAAAAGAAAGAAATTCTAAAAAATGCTTAAGTGAGGGTAATGCTCGGGAGAGTAGAAATAAGAGCAAGTGTGTCACCATCAAGAGAAAAGACCGATCAAAGAATACCCAGGAACAAACCAAGTTGATTCCAGATTCAAGAAAACGTGGTACAAACTTTATGAAGATAGATGTTGTACCAGAACCAGAGAAGAAACAACGGGTGGAGGTGGTAGTCTCTAAAACAAGAGAGAATCCCTTATTAAACATTCTCTTATATTTTCTTTCCTACTTGACACTAAAAATACCTTTCTTCTTTGTATAACACCGCGTCTATATTGTATGCCCTTTATAACACTTCCGTCCATTTTAAGCCTTAACAGTGTTAAGCGACACTTGAAAAGACCTTTTTGCCCCTCATATGAAATGTGACCAAAATTTTGATAGATGCTAATATTGATATTTGATGTGTTTTTTTCTTCTTAACCAAAAAAATTATTTATAGGCACGAAACATTTTTTCTTTGTGCAGTTTGAATGTTTACTCATGGAAATGCATGTTCATGTATCGCATACAATGACCGGTCAATTGATTAGTGGGAAAATCTACTTTGTAGTACAATATGATTGTACAGTGCGCTGCACCGCAACCTACTTCTAGGCTAGGCTATAGGGCTGACGGACATGTGTTTCTATAATTTGGCATAAACTGACATGGACCCGACGCCCTGTTTTGCGGTGAGGGCTACATTGGAGGTTGTTGATGGCGGAGTCATAGCCACTGGCTCTGGAGGGGTGATGATGATGGCATCAGATAAAAACCTCGACGATGCGTGTGTGGCACTCCGCCTGTCAGCAGTAGTGGTATGTCGTTGTGGGTTGTTGTGATGATTTATCCTATACAACAGATAGTACCATTCCCTCTTTTCATGTTAGCTTCTGCGTGTTGTTTGATGCATAACATTGAGTCGATGTAATTATTCAAAAATCTATGGGATGCAACTATTAGAGGTGACGGCTTATGGTGTGCCACTTCATTATGCACGCATCAGGTCCTTCACAACGTCATGAGGATACAGGGGCGCTCATCTTGAGTGCGGTGTTGTAGTAGAGTAGGTGTAAGAGCCATTCCGGTCCAGAATTCGACCTCCTCCGGTCTTGCATTTTCCAATGATTGCTCATCGCCCTCCACAGATCCTGCGCCATAGGACATCTACAAGATACATGGAAGGTCTCCTCGCGTTTCACCCCACACATTAAACATGTGCCAGTCACATCCATGTTCCTCTTTGCTCTATTTGTCATTGTATCTCGTGAGATGGTGACAAGATACCACTCAAAGACGCGTACCTTGGGACGAGCAAGCACCCCCCACAATGCTCCTCGGACAGTACTTGTGACGTCTGGTGCCCTGCTCGTGCAGCACGTATGGGACGCTCGTCAAGGGCGAGATGGTAAGCACCACGGACACTGAAATTTCCTTCCGGTTCTGGAGCCCAAGCAAGGACGTCGTCAAGGCCACGACGATGGCTTGATCAACATGATGATGTGGCGGCGAAGAAGCTCGGGGTTCCACCTGCCGTTTTCATCCTGTAAATAAAGATGAAAAATAAAGTAAAGAAACATACCAAAAAATAAAAACATAACCAAAAACTAAACTTTTTCTTAGCTAATAGACTAAACTTAAAAGAAGAAGCAAAACAGGAGAAAAAAAGTGGCACATGGGCCGGCTGTGCGCTCTACAGGCGATTTGCCGGTTAGAACAAGATTTGCCGCGAGCGAGCCCAGCTTTCACCACGGCTGAATCTACTCTAGAAAAAACAGCTGAATCGATCACGAATCGCTGCTCGACCTCGGCTGCAAAACCCTCGCCCGAGACTCCCGGGTTCCGACGGCGACGGCATGGGCGACGGGGATCCAGAAAGTGGAGCGCATTCTTCCGGCGACGGCGGCGAGCTTCAGCAGAGGCAGATGGCGGCCGCAAGCGCCGGCAAGTCGGTGGCTCCGGTGCGATGACTTCGCTGGGCCTGGGTGGCCGCTCCGGCGAGGTGGCAACTCCAGCAGGCGGCAGCTCGAGCTCGGCGCTAGCAGGCAGAAGGATAGGTTGAGTACCGCCTGCCGACTGCTTTTTTTTTTCAGTTTCAGCTTTAGTGTTTAGTGATTACTCAATCTTGTGCCATCACCCATGAGTCGCTCAAATTTAGTTGAACTGTATTTGTTCGTATCATCGTACATGTTTTTAGGTGATGCTTATTATATATTCGTTGACGTTTATGTGTGGTTTCTGAATCACATTTGCCACTGGTTCTTGTTTGCACAAATGATCCAACTCTGCGTGCACTAGTTCGTTCCTGCGTGTCTGCAACTCTGTGCTAATCATGACACCGATGTGTTCATTGCAGATGGACAGATTGCCTCATCATCATTAGATAAAAGAAACAGCTCACCCTACCGACAGGACGATTATTCTCACTGTGACAACAAAGAAGGATATTAGGGACCCGACCTCCCAGAGGTATGTTCAGATAATAGGAGATTTCTGTTGCAAGTGAAAACTATGATCAGAATGGCTAAATCAAAATTTATGAACATATCTCTCACTGCTGCAAGCTTTGCTTTGTTCTGCTGCACCTAACTCTCCACCAGAAAACTGTCCCACGAGCTCTAGATCCACCGCTGTCTTGATACACGTACTAGTCTTCCTAGAGCTATTTTCAGCTCTGTCATTTGTTTTCTTTGCCGTGGTTGCTCGTTTTTCTTAGCCTTGGCTAATTAGAAATCATGCCATCCTTCCGCAACTTAATTCCAAACTTTACAAAGCTAGTCCTTTTACATCATTGTTCTGTATTATGATTTATGAATACTTCCTTGGTACTGAAATTCTAATGATGATGTTTTCTACTTCTACATGCAGGACATCTGGCGTCATATATATTTCCTACTGCCAATGCAAGATGCTGCCCGTGCTGCCTGTGTGTCTCACTCCTTTCTCTGCTCCTGGAGATGCTATCCCAATCTTACCTTCACTAATGAAACAATGTGCTCCAAAGAAAAGTTATATGAGAGAACAGTGGGACCGAATGTTATAAGAGACTACAACAACAATATTGACCGTGTTGTAACATACCACTCAGGCGCTGGGGTGAGGAAATTCAGGCTTCAATACTATGTTATTCCTGATGATGCAGAACCGTATCATCATCTCACCAGTTGGCTCCAGATTGCGGTTACACCAGGGATTGAAGAACTTGATCTTGTAGTACGGACGAGAGAGGCAACATTTATTTCACAAAAAAGAAGGGAAAATACAATGTTTAACTTTCCATGCACGCTTCTATCTGACACGTGTCAAGGCTCGATTCGGCATCTTTACCTTGGCAATTTGGGCTTGCATCCCACATTTCAACTTGGTTTGAGAACCCTGAAAACGCTGCATCTGAGTGAGGTGCATATTACGGCGGATGAGTTAGGGTGCCTTCTATCCAATTCCTTTGCTTTGGCATACTTGAGACTTCAATATTGTTATGACATCCTTTGCCTAGAGATACCTCGTTTGCTGCAGCGGCTCAGGTTCCTGGAGGTGATTGAATGTAGTCTTCAAGTGTTAGAGATCAATGCTCCAAATATTTCCAGATTCCGCTTAATGGGTCATAATGTGCAACTCTCGCTTGGAAAGTCGTGGAAAATGAAGAACCTGATGTTGAACAATAGGTGCGCCATCAGTTATGCTCTTGACAACCTTCCTTCCTGTGCGCCGAAAGTTGAGACTCTTACCATACGTTCTGGTTATGAGGTATTATTTTACTGTTAATTTGGTAAGTGATATAGCAGTAGCCATGTCTTTGAATAATTAACCTGAGACATCTTTATGCAGATAATCAATGCACCAGTTATATCTAGCAAATTTCTCCGCCTCAAGATCTTGAATATTCTTCTTTTCTCATGGCATAATCACCGGCACTATGATTATTTATCCTTGGTTTCTTTTTTTGAAGCCTCTCCTTCCTTGGAGAAATTTGCCTTGTATGTAAGTCACAGTCACTGTTCACCTTGCAAAGATTATCTAATAACCATGCTTGTATCATGAATTTCAATGTCTTGGCCTTTGACCTTCAGGTACGGGCTGCGCAGTCCAAGTATGACCCGTTTGAGGGAGACCCCTCGTCTCTGAGGCGAATGCCAGAGCACTACCATGGCAAGCTCAAGAGTGTGGAGATCACTGGCTTCTACCCCCAAAAGAGCATGCTTGAGCTAACATGCCATATTCTTGAGAAGACAACATCACTTCGGCGCCTTACATTGGACACTTGTCCCGTGAATTATCGGTGTTCTAGCATATTTCACAGTAAATGCGCTCCAATGGAAACTGCGGATATAAGGGAGGCTCATAAATCAGTCTTGGCTGTGAAAACATACATTGAGGAGAAAGTTCCCTCTGCAGTCAAGTTCAACGTTCTGGAGCCTTGCAGCCGGTGCTATGTTTTGTGACGTTCAGATGTCAAATCATCATGGTTGTTCAATGTTAAGATTATGTAAATTTAGCTGTGTTTGCCTTTTAAGCTCCTATAGTTCTCCAATGTTTGGTGGTCTGTGGTAGTACTTTAATAATAACTTATTGGCAAACTGTCCAACTTATGTAATTTTACTGGATTCACCAGCATTGATCATTGTTGTCGGTCGAGTTTATAATTTTTGTGACTTGCAGTACTTCCAAACAGTTGTATAAGATAATTTAAACTAAATCTTTACCTAATAATAAAGAAAATTGGGTTTATGGAATACAATCAGTTAAAATAAGAAGGAATAGGGGAATATTCGATCGTTCACTCCAAAAAGAGGGTCCTATTGAAAAAGAAATTATCCAAAATAGAAAGAAGTTTTTTTTTTCAAATTCAATTGTTTATTTATCTCTTATTCAAAAATTTCCTTGAAAATCGAATTTCATTTTTTCATTCGATGGGGTTAGATGATCTGTTCTTAATATTATTACTTTACTCAATTGACAAATTCCACAACAAATCTCTTGATTCAGAATTAGGGACTCATGTATCATCTGATGAATCCACTTTCTTTTACACTTCTGTATCTTACTCTATCTTGTTTTTTAGTATTATCTAAAATAACTGATGAATTATGAATTTTCCATAACTTAGGTAAATGCTTTACCAACATATGTAGTGTAGTAAAAAAAACCATACAATAATCCTCACCCATCACGCACACACGCAAACGGGATCCGCGAGGGCGATTCAACGAGTTATAACCGGGATCGAAGGAACAAATCCTGACAACGATTTATAGAAGATTCGCACCAGGTATGAGAATCAGATTCAGAAAAGAATGAACACAACATGATGGGAAGGCAACGAACGGTTCAAATCCACACATATTCGAATGATAAGAAATACGACAGCACCGACGACGCGAGCACTGTAGTGTTGGAGACGGGGAAGGGCACGGCGCTGTCCCGGTTCTTGCCGTGAATCATTGAGGAGGAGGAGCCGAGGAGGGTTCCGCGGCGGTCGTTGACGCAGGTGTGATGGGGACGAGATCCGGCGGCGGCGCTCCAGATTTGGTGGTCTGGAACGGGGTGCCAGCAACTTGGCGGTCGTTGACGCGGGCGTGATGGGGATAGGAACCGGCGGCGGCACTCCGGATCTGGTGTTCTAGAACGGGGTGCCAGCGACTTGGCTTCACATCGGCCTGCATGCATATGCACTCCATAGAATTAGAACGAGACGAGGAAATGTGAGAGAGAGAGAGAGAGGAGGACAGGACGGGATCCGGCGGCCGCGCTCACTCAGGTGGAACGGGGGGCACCAACGATTTTGGAGGCTTCACATCCGGCCCTGCATGCAGTCACCCGATTAAACACGCCGGCAACATGGGAACGAACTTCGCCGAGCAGTTGTCTCATAGCGCTAAATCCCGTTGGCTGCGCATATCGGTGGAAGCACGGGATGAGAAAGAGAGATGGAGCGAGAAGGGGCAAATCGCGAACCGCTGCGAGGAAGGGGAAGAGGAGAGGGGTCGGCTCGGCTGGCTTGGCTCTCACTTCGCTCCGCCCACAGAGAGATTTGAGAAGATGAGAGATGGAGCGAGAGAATAGGAGAGATAGATGCAGATGCATCTTGGTGGGGGCGAATGCATAAGCCAGCGATGGAGACGAATGGATAAACCAGTGGTGGAGCCGTGAAGGTACACGTGATAGGCCTGATGGGTGTACGTGTAGGTACGTGGAGGCAGCTCGGCCGCACGGGAGTTATAATATTTTTTTTGTGTTTGGACCAAGACTAAATAGTGCAAAAAGAAAATATTAGGAATGAAATATAATCTTCCAAATAGAGCAAACCTACCATTAGAAAAAAAACTACATTATCAAAATCATTAGAATTCAAATCTTTTGGTAATTTCATAAAATACTTAAATTGAATTATTAAACACTCAAAGATGTCCACGACAGAACAAACATATGTTGCCTCACCGCGATTGCTCTTTTTCTTCCGAGCTTTGGGAGGCTGCCTGCCATATGGATGTAGATGATGTAGATGATTAAGAAGAGTTTAGAAAAGCCAAGTCCTTTTTTTTCTAGAAAATAAAAAATTATTTTTTGCCACTTGAAATGTGGTTAGGGCACGTACAATGCGGGTACTGTAAATAAAATCCTAGCAGATTTCGCATCGTCCTGGCTACTATCCTGATATCAACACATAACCTAGAGTCGGACACTAAAAAAAGTATATGCAATATAGCTGCTAGGGCCATATGATTGTGCATGTTAATTTGCTCAGGATTCTAAATGCTCTTGTGTTGGAGCCGGCCTTAGAGCATCTTCAACAGCCGCGCTAAACTAGCGCCGCGCCGCAAATTCGTCGGTTTTAGCGCGCGCGCAACGCGGCGGGTCACTCCAGCGGGCACGTAATAACGGCGCGCGCGCTAAACCGAGTTGGGCGCGCTGTCGGAAACGCCATCCCGCGCGGCGTATTTTGGGCGCCTGGTACAGCGCGCGGCACACTTGACCGCTCGCGCCGCACTCTCTCCTTTTCCTCCTTTCCTCCTCCTACGCCCCGCGCGCGCCGGCGCCGGCGCCACCCATGGACGCGCACACCGGCACCCCGCTCTCCCCGCTGT
>NC_041389.1:486286001-486323391 GCF_002162155.2 Triticum dicoccoides | reverse complement strand
CGCCGGAAACCCTAGCGCGGGTAGCGTTGGCGTCGCCATCGCCGGAGCTCCGCCGAGCGTCGGCCTCGCGCGCAGCCTCTTCTTGCCGCCGCGGATGACCACGGCGATGGGTGGCGTCGCGCCGGCGCCGTCCCATGCCGCCGCCGCACCGTCGAAGCTCCCTAATGAGGCGCGGCCGAAGAAGGGCAAAACTTCGGCGAAGAAAAACAAGGCGGCGGACGGCTCCGGCGGCACGAAGGCAAGGGGAAAGAAGCTTGCAGGGCGTTCGACGGCCGCGGCGGCTACCGAAGCGCCGGCGAGCTCACTCGTTGAGCCGGCCACCGAAGCGCACCATGTGTTCGACGAAATGCCCCCAAGGTGAAAAAAATTCTAACTTTTATTTTCTTTTTGTTTTTCAATGCATCATCACATATAGATAGCTTATTTGCATTGTTCAAAAAATTTTGTAGTCTCAATGATGATGCATACATGTCAACTATGGGTGTTGGGTCCAACAATTCGCATTGGTGCACCTCCGACCGCCATGGGAGGCATGGGTGGCTTCGGCGCCATGGGAGGCATGGGTGGCTTGGGCGCCATGGGAGGCATGGGCGCACCTCCGGCCGCCATGGGAGGCATGGGTGGCTTCGGAGCACCCTCTGACACTATGGCCGCCATGGAAGGCATGAGTTTCGCTACTTTTATGGGAGGCATGGGTGCACCTCCGGCCATGAGTGGAATGTCTTTTGATGTGCCTCCTCACACACATTCCCGTGAAGATGCCATTGAAGATCTTGCCAACACCGTCGGAGCTTCACATGATGCGATGCGTGATGAGGATAGGGAGGAAGATTCATCTTCGGAGGCGGAAGAATCGTCTTCGGAAGATGAGGACGAAGACGAGGAAGATGTTTGATGTGTCTTTCATTTATATGTCTTGAACTTTTACTTTGCATTTTGAACTTGGTTGGATGAACTTGTGGGCATGACTTGGTTGGAAGATGTTTGTGGACAAATTTCACATGTTCATTGCATTTTGATAATTGTTTCGAAACCCAAGTCGCGCGTGCTGTATTTTTGCGCGCTGCTGGAGCGGCGCGCGCCGCTGCATTATAGCGCGGCTGCTGGAGCCAGCGCTCGTGGCCGCGCTAAACCAGCCGAAGCGCGCGCGGTAAACAGGTTTTTTGCGCGCGGCGCATAGCGCGGCCGTTGGAGATGCTCTTAGAGTGATATTTTTAACCTCTTCATCTGTTGGTCGTTATCTATTATGATATCCATTATGATAAGTGATTTCACATGAGTTTATCCGTTAATGCTAGCTTACATAAATAGTGTGTTAGGTGGTGGATCAATGCATCATCTTGGGATTGATCACATTTGGGTTCATTGTGATCACGTAGACATCACAACTATCATGGACAAGGGCGGGGAAGAGGATAAGTTTCGGAACGGCAAAGGCATGTGATATTAATTTTCACCCGTTGCAACGTACGGGCTTTTTTAATCTTCTAGCCATGGAGAAAATAGTGGCATGATTTTCCGGGCCTGCGCTGCCTGCGCGTGGATATAAGCTTGCTCCATTGCATCTCCTCCCTTGATGAGGAGAGGAGGCCAACCCGACCATCTGCCGCCGCCGGATACAACAAGAGCGGCCGTCCTTCTCCACCCCTATGGCGCTGGTAGAGTAGGAAAAGAAAAGAAAAGAAAAGAAAAAACGCCAACATCCTCATGGCACTGGTAGACTAGGAAAAGAAAAGAAAAACGACAATGCTCCGAGGAGCGGTTCAATTAAGAGAACGGTTTTTTATAACTCGACCTACGTGGTACCCACTATCGCAACCATCTATTCCGGCTTCTTGTTCATTATCCGATGTGTGCAGCAATGCAAAAATCAGCAGCAGGCGTCAGGCTCTGAATGCTTAATCCTCTGGCACGAACTGCACCTGACGTGATGGGTCATGTCTGCCTCTTCCGCCAGACCAGCCCGCTGGCCTTCTTTTGTCCACTCTCTTTTGAAATCTCTCAGGCACACGATGGACAACATGTCAGGAAATTTTTAATGCGAGAGAGACATGCATGCAGTGCACGCACAAATAGTACATGCCTCATATGAAAGTCGGCTTGTCCCTCACCTCGAACGTCGCTGACGAAGAAAGACGCCCCGCCGCCACCGCCGCCCCCGGCCGCCGACTGGCGCGCCCCGGCTCCCCCCCTCCCCTCCTCCCCCGTACCCCCCGCGTCGCCTCCCCGAGCGAGGCGACCGGGGGCTCCCCTTCCCTGCCCCTCCCAGCGGCCCCCCTCCTCCTATCCCCTCCCGTCACTGCCGACGTAGGCCACTGGGCCTGGCTCGTGTGATGCCGCTGGCGGCGGCCCCGTTCTTTCCTCCCCGCGCGGCGCTATAGCTCGGGCGATGGCGCCGGCGGCGGTGCACCCAGGCCGGCGTCGGATCCGGTGGCGACTCGTCTTCGCAGGCGGCGCAGCTTCGGGTGGCAAGGTGGCGGTGGCGTGGCTGCTTGGCTGCGGGGCGGCGCGATGGCTGGCGGCGGCGCCCTTCCGGCCTAGAACTGGGCCCTTTTGGGCCCCATTTGGGTCTGGGTGGGCCTGGCGTGTGCTTTCGGCGTCATCTCCGATGGACGGAGGTGTGGCTTGGGCTGGGGGTGGCGGAAACGGTGGCCCGTGTACTGCAGCGCAGCGACGGGAGCTTCACGAGCCCGCTTCAGGCTCGGCCGGGCAGGGGTGCCTGGTTTGCTCCTGAGCTACGTCCGATCGGTCACCGCCGAGGGTGGTGGAGGTTGTCCCCTCCCACATGGCCGCTGACCCTGCTGCTCCTCGTTTCCAACTGGTTCTTCTCGATCCCGCCGGTCTCGCTCGCTTGTCACGGTGAGACGGCGATGGTGACTGCGAGTCCGTGGTGGCGCATATTGGTGGACGGCAAGTATGGTGGAGCGCGATGGATCGTCTGGGTCGTGGTTGGTTGGAGATTGGGAGAAATCCTTGTCGGCTTGTTCGGCACAGATGCGGTGACACCCGTGGGCGCCGCCATGCCTTCCTGAAGGGCGTCGGATATCCCCCTTCCCTCCCACGGCCCTTCGTGTACCGGGGGAAACCCTAGGCCATGTCCGGTAGCAGTGTCGTTGTCGTCGCGTTCCTTCTTGAAGGTGTTACTTGGTATGCGGCGTTTCGTGATGCTAGGAGCGTGGTGGAATTTTCCGGCGGTCGCAGCGGTTGCGAGTCATCTTCGTTTTCGTTGATCCGCCGTTGTTGGTATTTTTTTGTCTTTTGTGTTTTCTCTTTTTTTCTTTTGGGCGTGCCTGTGCTGCTTCCGCCCCAGCTCCTATCGTTGGTTGTATCGCTGTTGTTGCTTTGTAATACAAAGCGGGGGGAAATCCTTTTTCGGTAACAGTAGTACATCTTGTTTTTTTTTTTTTGCAAGCAAAGAATCTTGTTATGTTTAGTAGCAGCCGATGCAAGAACATCTTGGTAAGGTCAGCATATTTTGGTTGATTGCGACAAGATCTTTTAACCCAGATCAGACATGAATATATTTCACTGAATTTTGAGATATGGTTTGGTGAAACTTTAAAAACTCTGATTGATACACTTGTCAAGCAATCTGTATATTCAATATTGGGCTTTTTTGAAGATATCATCAAAAGAAAAACATACTTTAAAAATATATATTTATCTGATATTTATTTAATATATACGGTTGTTTGAAGTTTAATCTACTACCACTATAAAAGAAAGAGAGGGGCAGATCCAAACAATCTAACCCATTCATCTATCAAATCTAATGATCCATAATCCTTCCATGTTTAACACTACAAGCCACGCATTAAGCCACCAGCCCACCGCTAATCCATGCATCGCTAAGCCCGCCGTTCCAAAAAGAAAAAAAAAACTGCCACAACGCACGCACGCCCGCCCGCCCGCACGCCCTCCTCCCCCCATCGCGCCGCGCCGCACGCCGCCTCCTGCTCCTCCCGCGCCGCTGCCCAGCCGGCGCCCCGTCCTCCCGCAGCCCGGGTCACTCTTATCCCTCAAGCAGCGCCGACGGCGCGGGACCCAGCGGGCTGGGCCTGCATCGGCAGTGCCGGTGTCCATCTCCTCCGTCGAGCGGCGGCGGCGCAGCGGGACGCAGTGGGCCTGACCTGCATCGGCAGAAAAGGGGTCTCTCCTCCATCAAGCGGCGGCGGCAGCACGGGACCCAGCGGGCTCGGCCTGCGTTGGCGGCGGCGGGGTCCATCTCCACCGTCGAGCAGCGGCGGCAGCGCGGCCTGTGTCGGCGGCAGCAGCGGCAAGGTCCATCTCCTTCCTCAAGCTGCGGCGGGCTTGAGACACATCGGGCTCGACCACGAAGATGGATTTCTCCGACGGGGCATTCGATTCCTGGCCTCTGTTCCTCGACCTCGCGTCAGGCACATATGCCCCAGCGGTCGTTCCTCCTCGTGGTCAGTGACGCAGATGCCGCCGCTGTCGTTCCTTGCACAACCGAGGATGCGGAACTCCTCTACGGTGAGATGCATTGTGTAGCCTCTGCCCTCCAGCACCATGGCAGCATGCCGATGCCCACCAAATGTTCGATGAGTTCCCCTAATTGACCTCTCTATATAGCTAGCCCTCTCTATTTCAGTCTCTCACAGCTCTCCGTGTCATCCATATATGATCTTATTTTGTTTCAGTTTTTTGCTAGATTTAACACTGACATTTGTTTAAATCCTATCCATGTTGAATATTTGAAAGGAAGCACACAAAGCTGCAGAGGCAACACCTCCAAAGGAATCAGCACGGTGATGCATTTCTATATGTTCAGTGTGACTAGAAACCAACATGCTGACTACTAAACCATATGCATAGGATCGTAGAAAATTATTATTCTATATGCACACGATCATAGAACATTATTATTAGTGTCTACATTGGAAAGGATCCAAACTCTAAACAAGTGATTCGTGAATAATTTTTTATCTAGGTTCAGAAGTTGATAATCCATTACGGTTCTTTCATTGTGCAAGCAACCTCAGGTACGACGAAACGGCTTTGATTTGCTTCTGTCGTCACATTGCTGAATACGACTTTGAATCTCAACTGCACTTGACTGCACCTTCTATCTTGATCTGCTTGACAACTTATAATTTGCACAAGCATTCCCCTACATAGTTTGTCCTTGGTCTGAAAGAACAATTCCTGATGATATATTCCAAATCAGGTTGTTGCCTGGATCCTATGAACAACATGTACAGTCACGCTGTCGTTATCCGTTTACCATCAAGTAAGTTTTCACTATGTTTTGTTTCAGTTCCATTTCAGAATCCCTAAACCATATAGATTGCAGAGCAAAGCTAGATGATGGACATCTTCACTAATAAGCAGGTCTGCTTACCATATTCCTCTTGTTTTCTACAGTTGATGATTTCAAATTATTCAAGAATGCGCAACGCACAAGGCTGTAAGGTTTCCGCACTTGCATCCGTCTGGGTGTTGGTAAATTCTGTTTTGGATGGATTTTGAAGGGAACTTTGTTTTTATCGAGGATCAGACAATACTAAGAGACTAACAAGAATACAGTAAATTACTGGATCATTCATAGTTCCCTTGCGTAGAATAGAACCCGTTGTGGTAACTATCTTGGGGCTCTAGAAATAATTCCTCTGAAACTGAATCATTCAATCATACCTTCACTTCAGTAAATAATGGCTCTGGATACTGGGATCTCCCATCTTGGTTATTTTTTATATACTGCATTGCAAAACCAGAAGCTCAAGCTAGGTTAGGCTAAGGCTAGGCTCACAAAATAATGATGATGATTACTTAGCTAAAATTGTTCTGGAACTTTATCCGTGATCTAACATTTTTTTCCCGAGGCTGAATTAATGGGTATGGAATTCTATTTGGTCGACTTGCTTATCTGAATGCAACCTTTGAATAGTTAATGAAATTGTTGGGATTTGGTGTTGCCCGATTGTTCATATGAACGTGGCAGAAGCCTTCATTTGTGGCCTAACATTTTTTTACCAGTTATTATCTTCTCATGTAATAGTTGTAAATTTGCAGTCTAGATTAGCACATATAGTGACTACTCATGCTTGTCATCACTGTACCTAAATGATGTCTTACTTGCGTACTTGTCATCACTACACCTTCAATCGACACTGTTATTTATGCTGAATGTCAAGACCTTCAGTATTGTACACCATTTTTATGAATGCTTAGCCTAAACGTCATGGTTGTTTATGTCATCCTTGCTTTATAAGTCAGAATGATGGGCCAAGAGCTTCCGTTTCTTTTGGGTTGGGTTTTATTTACTACGAATATATCTAGCGATAGAAAGAGCACATGAGTTATTCCTACAATATTTTTAGTGTTCACATAGAGTTAAGAAAATTATGATGTTACCAAATCTATTTAGTTCATGATTTTTGGTAATTAATATTCTAGCCTGGTGATGGATTAGGTTGATGGGTCAACATCTTCTGTCATCTTCAGTTTGCAAGTTGAACTATTAATGCTTAGTTTTGTTGTAGAGGGGCTTACTTTAGTTTGCAGAACTACCATGATAAATAGACAAACTGTTTATTGACAGAGGGGATTTTTTTATGCATTCATAGTTATTCCTGTTATAGGCTGGTCCTCTTTTGAGGCTACTGATTGCATTAGGAAGAGGATGTTTTCTTTCAAAAAGGTTAGAAAGAGGATGTTGAACTAAACTTCCCTTAGTTCATTCCTTATATTTTTTTCATGTTTCCTCGCAATGGAAGGAGCACGATAGCTTGCAGATGGTGCTATGGTGCAAACAGGAAAAGAATGAGGCTACAACTGGTGGGCAAGTGACATGACCACGATAAGGTTAGCTTCATGCTGGGGTATTGTTTTTATTATATCATGGTAGAATTATTATGTGCACCAAATTATGATCATCTATCTCATTATGCATTGATCATAAATTCACAAGAACTAAGGAAAGTGGAAAGAACCGAGGCTTTTGGAGTGATGATGATGAAAAATAGTTAATTGGCTTAGTCTTGGTACAGTTCGTCTGTCATATGGTTTTACGGTTTTCAAAACTTCTATTTATACATGAATATTTGCAAAAAAAATTATTTTTGAGCAGGATTGCACTGACATAGATTATTGTGTCTTCATAAATTATCTCGCAAGATTTTAGAACTAAGCTCTCCAAATCTCTATGTTCACTTATTTCCCTCATATTTTCTTTTTAGTTTCCTCCACACAGGGTTTGAGTTGCTTTTAATTATTTCGATCGGATCAAGTTTCTATAGTGTACCGTGATCTTGCATGGTTCATCTGCCCATAATTCACATTCGTGTTCTCATTTGAGAATTCAAGCTGAATCTTTACGTATGAGTTGGATCTTGACTAGGCATAATTAGATGACCAAAACATCTCGCTCCCCCCGCGTCGCTCCCGCATCGAGCGACTCGGGCAGGCCGCTACCCTAGCCGCCACTGAGCCCTGATCTACTCCCTCCTCTCCTCCCATCACCGCCGCGTGACGCTGCGGGCTAAGCCCGGGGGCAGATGGCGGTGACGGGGGTCTCCTTCTCTCTCGCGGCTTGGGGTGGGGTGGGCCCCCCAACGTGTGGAGGCGCGACTGGTTGGGTCTTGCGACACGGCGGCCAGCCCTGCCTCGCAGAGGCGGTGGGCGGCTCTACTGCCAGTCGGATCTCGAATTGGCAGCGGCATGGAGGGCCTGGTGGATGGAACGACTATATGTGTGGTTTGGCCTCCAGTCAGATCTGATCTGGCCTGTGCGGCCTGCTCCATGCGCGGCGGTGGTGATGGTGGTCCCGTGCACACAAGGCTGGATGGAGGTTCCTCGAGCGGATCCGGGTGAAAACCCTAATCTTCGCTCGTTGCCAAAACCGACGATGGCGGCGTTTTCTGCGTCGTCCCTTTCTTGAAGGCATCATAGTGGAGAAGCTCTAGACCCCTATCCGCCACCTCCGAGGGAAACCCTAGATCGGTCGATTGGATGACGTCAACACTCTTGTGCCATATCCCTCTTGGGGACGTCAATCTTGGAGGTATGCATAGGCTCGAGGGACCAGTGGACGACATCTGCGGTGGAATGGTGTTCCATGTGACACATCGACGACGTGGAGTCTCGGTGGCGTGGCGTGGCAAGGCCTCGGCGACGGATGTGTGATGATGGATGCGTGTAGGGAGGAGGTTTTGTCTGGCGCCATGTTGGCGTCAACAGCAGGCCTGGCAAGGTCGATGCGTCAATATCACCTTTGAAGATGGATCGATGGAAGACGGCGGCGACGACCTATGAGTGCGTCGGACCGGTTTATGCCCCAGACCTGGTATGTGGCTTAGTTGGGGCCTCCAGCTTTAGATGTTAGGCTTAGGTGAGAGGTCTAGGTATTCGGCCCATACTTTCTGCACCCCTTCATCAATGGATAGGAGTAGCAACGGATGTTGCCAAGATGGCGGCTTCAAACATATTGATGTATTACTTCGTAAGTTCTTTGTGAATAGTTAATAAAGTGGTTGCATGTATCTCCTAGATGCAGGCCGGGGGTCATCCTCCTTTTCTAAAAAAGGCATAATTAGATGTTTTGTGGTTATTTTCTTAGGCATAGTACAAGGCGTGCCATCGATACTGGCTGCACAAATCCATCAAGCTATATTAGCTACAAACTCACTGTGTTTCTAAGTGAATTGGTTGAAATGCCTAATCTCATGGTCTTCTAAAACTTTTTGTTATATAGAAAAATGCTGCAGGTGCACATGAGCAGTCTTGGTGAGGTTAGTGGCTGAAGCTGGCTGGCAAATATCTGAAGGTATGTGCTCTTTTGCCATATTTTTACATATTGTGTAATTGACCAGATTTAGTTAGACTGAACTGGTAGCGTAGCTGCATAAGAGATACTCCCTTACTCCCTCTGTGTCAAAATGTAAGATGTTTTATAGTGTTAAAAAACGTCTTATATTTTAAGATGGAGGGAGTATAAAAGAAAAGATGCCAGGGTATAAGTTGTATTATTTGAGGACCCAGTGGCCCTGTGAAGATGAAGTAATTGTTGTGTTTGCTCTTCAGGAATCCAATAGACTTTTTTTTGCGGGAAGGAATCCAATATACTTCCTGTGTAGTGAAAATGACCAATATGGGCATGAAAAAAGATGGATCACCCTGAGGTCAGCTTGCCAATGTTGTAATGTTGTTCGTCCTTAACCATCTGACATTGCAAACACTTTGGATGATGATAATAATAGGTTTGTCTTTTTCCATCAGAAAAAATGATACGGTTGTTGTATTATCTATAATTTGCCGCTTCACTACAGTGGTCCATAGAGCCGAACAAGATTTAAGTGTTTTTTATGATGAAGATTTAATTGTTCTGAAGATTGATCCCTTGTGATATTGATTTCTTTTATTTGTCTACCAGGTTTGCAATGTAAATCTTATGGAAGGTGACACTGTTTGATCAAAAGATGAACACTTGGCAACTTTGGATTGTTCCCATTATTGGAGTTTGATGTTTGAAATTAGTTTTGTTTTTTGCATTTTGACACGGAGCTATGTTGTTTCACCACATGCAACAATCTAAATTTTGGTGTTCGAAATATGTTTGACTAAATATATATGGAGTATTAGTTAGTACATGCATTGCACATGTACGTTTACTAGTACAAACTAAATAATGCAGAAGATGGAGATGGATGGGACGGTGTGGAATAAATAAAAGAGGACTGCTGTAAGAGGATGGTAGGACATGGGAAAAGTTGTCAGGATACACTCCAAAAAAGTGCCTCTCTGAAGTCTGGTTCACGCGTATGTGAAGGGACTGTGCCTGCAGGACCTAGCTAGGCGCCGCCCTAGATTGTATTACTCCCTCCGTTTCATTTTAGTCTGCATATAAGGTTTGGTCAAAGTCAAGCTTTGCATAGTTTAACTAACTTTATATTAAAAGCTATTAATATTCATAATATGAAATCAACATTTTCAGATGCATCATGAAATGTATTTTCATATTATATAGTTTCAGTCTTGTATATGTTCATACTTTTTAATATAAATTTGGTCAAACTTTGTGTAGTTTGACTTTGACCAAAACTTATACGCGGAGTAAAAAGGAACGGAGGGAGTACTATTCACATAGGCAGATAACTTTGGCTGTTGACG
This sequence comes from Triticum dicoccoides, assembly GCF_002162155.2. Classification (NCBI taxonomy): domain Eukaryota; kingdom Viridiplantae; phylum Streptophyta; class Magnoliopsida; order Poales; family Poaceae; genus Triticum; species Triticum dicoccoides. The sequence continues at coordinate 486,313,263 of NC_041389.1, read as the reverse complement.
CACAGATCTCGGAGAGAGCAGACGGCCTGGATAGTGGGTACCGTGTGGCTCGAGCTTCAGTAGAACTTCCATTCAATTAAAGAACATTTTTTTGATTTCCAAGAACTTTATTTCAATTCACAAACATTTTTTTGAATGACAATAAAAATATTTTGAATCGAGGAACAGTTGTTTGACTTGCAAGAACATTAGTTTGAATTAAAGAACATTTTTTGGATTTCGATGAACTTTAGATTAGTTGATGAACATTTTTTGAAATTCCAAGAACATTATTCGAATAGACCATCGTTTATTTGATTTCCAAGAAAAGTATTTGAATTAAAGAACAATTGTTGGAATTCCAAGACAATTATCCAAATCAAGGAACATTTTTTTGAATGCTAAGAACAATATTTGAATTGAGGAAAGATTTTTTGACTTCCAAGAATATTATTTGAATTAAAGAACAATTTTTGGATTTCCAAGAACTTTATTTGAGCTAGTAAACATTTTTAAATATACCAAGGCCATTATTTGAATTTAGCAACTTTTATTTGATTTTCAACAATTTTAGTTTAAAACATATTTTTGGAATTTCAAGAACCTTATTCAAACCTACGAAGATTTTTTGGAAATTCCACGATCATTTTGGGAATTCCAAGAACTTTATTTCAATTGATGAACATTTTTAAAATCCCAAGAACATTATTTGAATTGATAAATATATTTTGATTTAAAGTAAATTTATTTAAATTGACGTTCATTTTTTTTGTATGCCAAGAATATTATTTGAACTGAGGAAAGTTTTTTGACTTCCATGTTTTTTATATTTGTTGACAAATATTTTTTGAAATCCAAAGAATATTTGAATTGAGTAACATTTTTTTGACTTCCAGGAACACTATTTCGATTAAAGATTATTTTTTTGGAATTCCAATAACTTTATTTCAATTCACAAACATTTCTTCGAATGCCAAGAACATTATTTGAATTAAGGAACGTTTTTTGACTTCTAAGAACATTACTTGAGTTAAAGAACATTACTTGGGTTTCCAAGAACTTTATTTGAGTTGACGAACATTTTTTGAAATCACAAGAACATTTTTTTTATTGAGGAACATTTATCCGACTTCCAAGAACATTAATGAATGATTATAGAAAGTAAGCCAACGGTGAAAATGTTGATGGTGATGAGTCTTCCCATGATGAGAGGAGTGTTGCTGATAACGATGGCTTCGGTTCCCCCCTCCCGTGGGGAAGTATCCTCGACATAATGGCTCCGTCGAAGAGCAAAAGTGCTCATGCCCAAGTTCCGCCACGAGACGGCGACACATTGTTTAGAAAGTCTTTGATTTTTCTAGGGCAGATGGCTTCATATAGCGGAAGATGGGCATCGGTGGACCTCCATGGGCCCCACAAGCTCGCATGGCGCGCCCCAGGGGACGGCGCCACGTGAGCTTGTGGGCCTAGGGAGGGTCCTCTCTCGTATCTTTTTCTTCCAGTATTTTTTATATATTTCAGAAAAAAAACTCCATAAGTTTTCAGGTCATTTGGAGTCTCCGGAGAATAGTTATCTCCGCTGTAGCTCTTTTTAGGTCCATAATCCCAGCTACCCACAATCTCCTCTTGTGATATAACTTTCAATTTAAAAGAGAAAATCATTAGAATTGCAACACAAAGTGTGAGCTCATGTGGACGACGACTAGGGCGGCGCTGAGCTCGTGTGGACGATGGCTATAGCATGACTGTGAGCTCTAGAGGAGGCGGGAAACTAGGAGAGGCTCACTGCGAGTTTAACAGAGGCGAATGCTAGGGTGGAGCTTGTCTGTGCGCGACAAATCGTGCTTCGGTGTTCGGTGGCCGCAATCGAGAAGGCGGCTCGATTGGGACGACTCCACGCTTCTAGGGTTGAATCCTTCGGTACAGAGGACCGGTGTGAGATGTTGGAGGTCTCTAGACACGGTGGTTTAGCAAGGGGTCGCTTGTGGCTACGTCAACGACGGTTGGCGCTCTGCAGTGCTTGAATCCGAGAAAGAGATAGGAAAAGAATGAGATGCAAGAAATGGATAGGCCCAAGCGGTCTTGCTCATCTCGTGGGTGAGGAGGTGGATGCTGGGAGGCTGCTAGCGCGCTCTGCCATCGCGTCGTTCTCCTGGCGAGGGGTTGGAGACGACCCTGCCCCTCTTCGGGTTGGGCTTGGCCAAAATTTAGAAAAGGCAAGGCCTAGGTACAATCACTCTTTTTTATTTCCTCACCTGACGAGGGGGATCCACCCGCAGGTCAAATACCACCTTTGACTGTGTCCACGTCATTAATCAATCGGGGTAAACCAGTCAGGAGTGTTTTTTGACCGGTATGGGATTGGTGAGGGGGGACAAAAAAATCAGGGGGTTATATGAACCAGCAAGTTTATTCAGGATAGTTTTTTTAGAAACATTTATCCAGGATAGTAAACTGGGAATTTCCTATTGGACGCTCGTTGCGTCAAACAGTCCAGGCTTCGCACAGAGCCAGCGATCATCGAGCGCTACACTTGGGCCGGTCCATTTAACGTGTTCCAGTGCTTCCGGTTTTGGGAACCTTCTAAAGTTTCTCAGCCGGTTTTTTATGGTTTTGGGAACCTTCTAGAAGGTTCCTAAACCGGTTTTCTTATTTTTTTTCTTTTCTGTTTCTTTTCTTTATCCATTTCTTTTTTCTGTTTCTTTTTCTAATTTCTTCTTTTCTTTTCTTTTTTACGTTTTTTTCTTGTTCTTTTTTGAATGTTATTTTATCTTTTTAAACTAAGTACATATTCAGATTTGTTCTTAATTTTAGAAAAATGTTTTTTCTTTTAAAAAATGTTCTCTTTTTGAATTTTCGAATTTTTCTTCTTCTTTCTTTTTTAGTTATTCCTGTTTCTTATTTCTTTTTTTATTTGTTTTATTTCTTTGGTTTGTTATTTCATTTTCTTTTCTCCTCTTTTTTTATAAAATATTCAAGTTTTGATTGCGTTTCCATAAAATGTTCAGTTTAAAAAAATGTTCTCAAAATACAAAATTTGTTCTTGTTACACAAAAAAGTTCAAAACTTTCGAAATTCATATAATGTACCAGATTTCAAATTTTTTTGTTCACGTTTTCAAAAAATGTTCAGGCTTTCAAATTTGTTCAGGATTTTTCAAATTTGTTCTCCGTCTCAAAATTTGTGCTCAATATTCAAAAAATGTTCATGCTTTAAGAAATAGTTTGCGCTTCCAAATTTGTTCTCCGTTTCAAAATTTGTTCTCAAGATTAAAAAAAAATGTTCATGGTTTAAAAAATTGTCCGTTCTTCTAAACTTGTTCTCCGTTTCAAAATTTGTTCTCAAGATTCAAAAATGTTCGTTCTTTAGAAAATGTTCATATTCAAATTTTGTTCACTAAATTCAAAAAAAATATTCGGGATTTTAAATCACAATTAAACAGTAGCCACTTGCTCCCCTGAAAAAGCACTAGCTAGTTGGTTGTTGATCTGATTTACTTCCCTAGAAAAAGAGTAACTAGTTTGCGAATTATTCATACACCTTCTGTTATTATTCTTGACACATTTGTTCTTCTTTTCTACTGTTTTAGGAAGTCATTCCTCAATTTCGGCAGACTGTTGCTTACAAAATGACGAAGTTTGACCTGAACGAGATAGACTTGGAGGCACTAGATGATGCTTCAACAAAGAGATGCTACATTGATGATGTGTTTTTCCATTTTTGTCGGATCAACATATACCTCGGAAAGCATGTTGCTGTCTACTTCCTATGGCAGACAAACTTGTTTCGAGTGTGCAAGTGTGCTAAACAATTGCATGTTTATTTTTCTTGCTATTTTTCTATGTACCCGACACTACAATATTGCGTCAGAAATATAGATTTTATTTTGAATTTATATTAATGAAGTTTTTCTGCTCTATTTGGATACATCTTTGATAACTACCTATTTGAGAATGAATAGGTTGTTGATTCAGCATCTACTAATAATTTCGTCCAAAATAAATTAAGCACTAATAAGTGTGAATTAACTAATGTAATTTTATTCAAACTATTTTCTCCAAATGAATTTGTACATGCATATCTGTATCATGCCTTGTCATCTGTGTTAGCATCTTATATATGCTTCTTGAATTCCTAGAATATTTTTTGAATCTTTGCACACAGCTTGAATTCCAAGAATCGATTTTCAAAGCTGAGAACATTTTCTGAGAACAATAGCATTTTTAGAATCCATGAACAAAACATGAATTCCAATAAAAAATTAATTCAATTTTTTTGAATCCAAGAACAACTTCTCAATTTCAAAGAACGATTTTTGAATGCCTTAGAACATTTTTAATCCCTCTCAATTTCAAAGAACGATTTTTGAATACCCTTGAACATTTTTAATCCAAGAACAAAATTTTGAATGCATCGGACATTTTTTGAATCCATGAACAATTTTGATTGCAAGAACAGTTTGTAAATGCGTTGAACATTATTTTAAGACAAGAACAATTTTGAATGTCATTAATTTCTTTTGAATCAACGAACAATTTTTCAGTTTGAAAGAAAAAAAATTCGATGCCTCAATTTATTTTTTAATCCATGAGCAATGTTTTAATTTGAGGAACAACTTTTGAATGCCTTGAACAATTTTTAATTCCTTAATCCAAGAATTTTTAAATTAAAGAACAAATTTCAAGTTCAAAGAACAATTTTGGAATCAGTAAAACATTTTTCATTCCGAGAACACTTTTTTGAATGTGTGGAACATTTTTTGAGTCCATGAACAATTTTTTATTCCAAGAACATTTTTAATGACTCAAACATATCTTGAATCCAAGAACAAATTTCAAGTTCAAAGAACAATTTTGGAATCACTAGAACATTATTCAGTCGAAGAACACTATTTTGAATTCCTGGAACATTTTTTGAATCCATGAACAAATTTTTACTTCCGGGAACATTTTTAACGCCTTGAACATATCTTGAATCCAAGAACAAATTTCAAGTTCAAAGAAGAATTTTGGAATAACTAGAACATTTTTCAGTCCAAGAACACTTTTCTTAATGTTTGGAACATTTTTTGAATCCATGAACAAATTTTTAATTCCAAGAACATTTTTAATACCTTGAACATATGTTGAATTGAAGAACATATTTCAAGTTCAAAGAACAATTTTGGAATAACTAGAACATTTTTCAGCCCAAGAACACTTTTTTTAAATGTTTGGAACATTTTTTGAATATATGAACAAATTTTTAATCCAAGAACATGTCTAATGCCTTGAACATATCTTGAATCCAAGAACAAATTTCAAGTTCAAATAACAATTTTGGGATAACTAGAAGTTTTTTCAGTCCAAGAACACTTTTCTTAATGTCTGGAACATTTTTTGAATCCATGAACAAAATTTTAATTTCAAGAACATTTTTAATGCCTTGAACTTTTCTGAATCCAAGAATTTTTTTTGAATGTCTTGAACTTTTTTGAATCCAATAATATTATCCAATTTCAAAGATTTGTTTTTGAATATGTTAACAATTTTTTAATGTCTTGAACATTTTTTCAATCCAAGAACAATTTCTTCAATGGCTTGCACACTTTTGAATCCGTGAAAAACTTTGCAAGAACATTTTTTGAATGCTTTAAGATTTTTTGAATTCAAGAACATTCTCTGAATGTCATGAACATTTTTGAATCTGAGAACAATTTGTTAATTTAAATAACAACTTTTGAATTGATGAACAATTTTGACTGCCTTGAACATTTTTTTGTCCAAGAACCGACTTTGTGTTTCTTGTTGCAATGAAACAGCGGCAAGAACCAGATTTATGTTTCTGTGCCTATTTTCTGTTTCCGTGCCTGTCTTATGGCTGTATTTTTCAGAAGAAAAAAAGTTAGCCTTTTTCCCTAGTGAGTGTCAAAGCAGTTAAAGAAATGGGATACTAGGTGTGCCTCGAATCAAAAACACGAGCAACTACTAGGAAACGGAAACAGAAGCAGCTTTTTTAGGGGGGAAACAGAAACAGAAGCAATTTTTTCTTTTGAGGAAACAGAAGCAGCTACTTATTTTTTTGAGAAAACAGAAGCAACTACTAGTCGAACAGGACGAAAACAGAAACTCGGGTGAAGAAATCGGCCCAGCAGGCCCGCCACCAGAAACTCGGGACGCTCTGTGCGAAACGCCCGCCAGTGGGATGCCCTGTGCGAAGCGACGTCTGTTTGACGCAAAGTGCGTCATATAGGCGCTCCCAGTAAACTGGACATTTCCCCCTAAAAATCTATATCCGGGTCCGGTAAAAAAGTTAATCTCTATACGGGCCGAGCCCGTGCATGACGCCATTACTGGGAATGCCCGGACGAACAAGTCACGTAAACCCAACAACTCAAAAAAAAAAAAAAATTCCCTCAAAAAAAAAACACGTAAACCCAACAAAAGGCAGAGAAAACCTCTCGTGCGCTGCGCTCTTCTCCCCACCGAAACTCCTCCTCTGCACCCCCGCCGGAGATCCCCCGGAACCGCTTTCGCCCAAGGTCAGCTCGATCCATCCAATCTCTCAACACGCGCGTTTCGATTTCGCCGCCGCCACCCCGGATCGATCCCCTCCCCTTCCTCTGAATCGATCGATCAGCCCCGCGGGACAGCTCGCGTTGGCAATTCGATTTATTTTTTTGGGAGGAAATCGCCCTCTCTCCCCGCCCGATTCGTGGGATTTCTCGGGGTAGTCCGAGTTCCGTCCCGTCGTTGTTCGGATGCCGTGGTGCGCGCGCCTTCTGTACACTACTGGTTTCTCATTTCGCTGCCTGAAATTCACGGAGAGGGTGGACGCCCTCTGATTTTGTTTCCTGGGAGCGCCGTCTAGATCTAGCGGGAATGCTTGGCTCCTTGCGCTTGTGCCCCAGTTTTGGAGATGGGAAGGTGGTTTAACTCTTACCCTAGGTTACGCGTATCTGTCTGTATCTATCGGTATTTTTGCGCCAGTTTTGTTCATCGGTATTTTTCCAGTGATGTGGAAATTTGTACTTGTGCATCTATCCTGTGAATGAAGCAATCGCCTGAAATCTGATGCGTTAATTCACTTGTTAATTTTCAGAGTGTGCGGTTTTTTCAGGGTAAACTCTCATACCTAGAGGACCACCTTAATGTCACAATAGCTAGTGCAATGTTGTAATATTGGCATGTAGTCATGTACTCGTGTGGATTTGAAGTCATGGATCCGTGTGGATCTGAGAAGGAGATGCTCTATGTTGGTCTCCAGTTCGGTGCCCTAGGTTGTCAGAGTTTTGAGTTGAGAAGCGCTAATCCAACTGTCATGAATGGCCTCATGTAGTTGGACTGCAGTCGTTTGATAATGTCCCAATCGTAGTTGGACAGGGTCTAACTTGTTCAATTTTGTCTCTGCCAGTCAGATGATGGACGTGAGGGGCTTGAGATTGGGTTATTTCTTGGTCCTCTGCCTCGTGCCTTTCTTGCGCCATGCCGTGGCTATTCGCTTTGTGATGGACAGGGGAGAGTGCTTCTCTCACAATGTTGATTATGAAGGGGATACAGTTCATGTATCATTTGTTGTGATCAAGGCAGACACTCCATGGCACTATAGCGAGGATGGTGTCGATCTCGTGGTAAGGTCTTCTTCTCCCTATGTGCATTACTCCATTAACTTTAGCATGGTGAAATATGTGCTTGTTGTTGGCAGGGAACGATAACTGGCTAACTGTCATTATTTTTGTAGTTTATCTGTATCCTTCTTTTACTAAGAGATTTTCTGCAAGTCACATCCACTGAAACTGATTCAGTCATGATTTATTGCAGGTGAAAGACCCTAATGGCAATCAAGTCCATGATTCTCGTGCCAAGGTTAGTGATAAGTTCGAATTCATAGTTCAGAAGAGAGGTGTCCACCGTTTCTGCTTCACCAATAAGTCCCCGTATCATGAAACTGTGGACTTTGATGTGCATGTTGGTCATTTTTCATATTTTGACCAGCATGCCAAAGATGGTAAACTCTCTCTCTCTCTCTCTCTCTCTCTCTCTCTCTCTCTCATGCACATCAAATGGTGCAGAGACCAGTGTGTGCACCACTAATTCCTTTGTTCTGAAAAAATGGTGCAGAGCATTTTGGTCCTTTGTTTGAACAAATAAGAAAGTTGGACGAAGATCTGTATAACGTTCTGTTTGAACAGCACTGGCTAACTGCCCAAACAGACCGCCAAGCAATATGTAAGTTTCTCCTCTCACATTCTCTCTTGTAACTTGTAACTACTAGTGCATTGTAATATTTTAAGGCTCTCTTGTCTTCCTCTTTCTCTTTTATCCGAATAGCACCGCTGAGCTGTAACCTGTAACCTGTAACCATTGGCCAATGTGCGATTCTCCTGATGCTTAATGAAAAATAATTTTTAGCACTGTTAGGTGCTCCAGCCTGCTATTTTTTCATCTTGTCTGAAGGTGCCAGCACAATCAACTTCAGCAACAGTTAATACCATTTACCAACTTGAAAAGATGGCCAGTTTTGAACTTCGGGGGCCACTGGGTACTCCACAACTAGGATCGTGAGCATGCGTGGCATGTTATATTTTGTATCGACATCATTTTTCTTGCAGAGTTCTTCCATTGCACATTTGCAGTCTTTCTCCCCGATGTCTAACTAATTTCTGCTGTCACGCCAAAATTTTATTTACTCTCTGTTGCATGTTTGAAATCACCATAAAAGGCATAGTTGCTAAAGGCGTAATATTTTCCTTATCTATTGTGATGCAGTAAATGAGAACATGAGCACGAGGGCAATTCACAAGGCACTCCTCGAATCAGCTGCCCTTATTGCAGCCAGTGCTGTGCAGGTCTACTTGCTGCGACGCCTCTTCGAGCGTAAGCTGGGTACATCTAGGGTCTAATTTCTACCTCTAGCTCTCCTCACACTCACCAACCCGACTGGACTTCATTACTACAGTGTGTGGTTTCAGGATGTTCTACACCCTGTTCAGATATTCATGAGTTTTTTTCTTCGAGGATTTTGTAATTTGGATGACACAGTATGGCGCAGCATTAGAGTGCCTTCTGTGTTCCTAGTTGCCCTCCTGAGTTTCAGTTCAGCTATGATATCCGTCAACACTTGCATACTACTCCCTCTGTTCCTAAATATAAGCCTTTTTAGAGATTCCAATAAGGGACTACATACGGAGCAAAATGAGTGAATGTACACTTTAAAATATGTCTATACATCCGTATGTAGTTTGTATTGAAATCTCGAAAAAGACTTATATTTAGAAACGGAGGGAGTAGTATGTGCTAACCGCTTCGTGGCACAATTATGAAAATGTTTGAAACATGAAGATCAAACAACAAAGCTCTTTGGCCGCATCGGTTGAGGTTTGCTCTGTTCAGTGCTGGTCTGTCACGCCAGAAGTCGCGGGTTCGAGGGCTCCTAATTTTATGTTTTGGAAAAGTTGAAGTGAATTTTTTTGGTAAATATAAAATAAATAGGGGGATCCTTTTGTTGTCAAGCCCTCTGAACAACAGAAAATGGCTGGATTGAACTGAAAGGAGTGGACTGCCAGCCCAGACCTGCTAGTCTGCTTCAGTACCCTTTATATGGCAAACACAGGCCATGTTTCCAATGATAAAGAGATAATTTAGTTTGAATTATCCAATCTTGTGATTCTGGTATGATTCCTTGATCTGATTGCCTGGACTTACAAGAGATCTCAATCGTCAGACGGTGCCAAATCCAAGGAGAAGAAACAGTTGGAACCCATGTGCAGCCCAGCCTCACTTAACTCACAATTCCTCTTCTCTCTAGATTTGATTGGCTCCACAGCTTCTCAGACTGATGATGATTTGAAAAGTCCAACATGATTGGCAACTTGGCATGGCCGTCTCTCTCTCACTGCATCGAGCCAGGAATATATCCCTTTCCAGTGTCATCTACGCGCTTTTAAAAATGGTTCGCATAACTGACGAACAAATCCTCTGGGAATAATATCTTTCATCAAATCGTATTGCAGATAATACAGCTTCCAGCTTCCATTATCCTCAGCTCAATCATCATCATCTCTATAATAATTCTCAGTAGAAAAAAAGAAGAAGAGAGGAAAGCTGTATACATAGGGAGGCCCATCTTGGCTGTCCCCTGGCCCGCCTCTCACTGTCACTCACTTGTAGCTAGAGTGACCAGTGAGGCACCAGCAGCTTGTAGCTATAGCTGCCTTCTCCCCACGGGAAACCAAAATTCGATTCCAACACGCACGCGCAAGCACCGCACCTCTGAGCGGCTGAGCTCCAGGGCCAGGGCCAGGGCCATGGAGCGGCGGAGAAGGGGCAGCTGCTTCTGCTTGCTCGCCGTGACGGCGGTGGTGGTGGTGGCGGCGGCGTCCGGCGGCGAGGCGAAGCTGTCGCCGGACCACTACCGCAGGACGTGCCCGCGCGTGGAGTCGATCGTGCGGTCGGCCGTGGCCAGGAAGGTGAGGGCGACCTTCGTCACCGTCCCCGCCACGCTCAGGCTCTTCTTCCACGACTGCTTCGTCCAGGTGAGCCGCCGCCCGCCGCTGAGATCGATCCATCCACGCATCATTGCTTCCTCTCAACCCTCTCTGGAATCGGATTCTTTTCTTCCCTGCTAGAGCCTAGAGGGGATTTCTTCCGGTCGCAGCTAGTTGCATTTGCAGATTGCAAACACCTGCAACTTGCAGGCAGCCAGCTGCTTTTCCGGTTTCCAGCTCAGCGGCACGAGCAGCTTGTCCTGCCTGCACTAGTGATGCGACCCACTGACCCCATTAGCCATTGGCCAGGCACTGATTGGTCCCATCCTGAGTACAGTAGATCACAGTGCAATTGGCTGATTAATCTGCCTGTCCCAGCAAAGCAGAGAGCATTTTGCACTTGATGAGTAGTACTTTTCTCAGTGAGAAGAGGTTAGGTGGAGATCAGGTCAGACAGAGTGGCAGATAATTGCTGGCTGCGAGTGGGCAAAGCTCGCTCGATCGGCTCCCGCGATCACGCGCGCGCCCGTCGCTTCGGCCATGTGACCGCACGACCTCCCTGTCAACCCGGCCGCTTTGCCGCGTCCGACGTGGCCAACCACGTGGTCCACGTCGTTTGAGGATGATGATCTACCTTTTTACTGCTCATGGTCATGCGGTGCGGTGGTATGTTTTGTTGGGCAGGGCTGTGACGCGTCGGTGATGATCGCGTCAAGCAGCAACGACGCCGAGAAGGACGCGCCGGACAACCAGTCCCTCGCCGGCGACGGCTTCGACACCGTCGTGCGCGCCAAGGCCGCCGTCGAGAAGGCATGCCCCGGCGTCGTCTCCTGTGCCGACATCCTCGCCCTCGCCGCCCGGGACGTCGTCTCCATGGTACTAGCGATCAATCACGCTCTATACTAATATATCTCAACCATGCCATGTTTTAAATTGCACCTCCTGTCGTGTCCTGTCTGTCCCTGACAATGTCTCTCTCTGATCTGATCCCTGTGCCGGTGCACGGCAATGGCAGTCGTCGGGCCCGAGCTGGAAGGTGGAGCTCGGCCGGCTGGACGGGCTCGTCTCCAAGGCCGGCGACGTCACGGGCAGGCTACCGGGTCCGGACATGCAGCCGGACGCCATCACCGCGCTGTTCGACGGCAACGGCCTCGCCGTGCGCGACATGGTCGCGCTCTCGGGCGCGCACACCGTCGGCTTCTCCCACTGCGAGCGCTTCGCCGGCCGGCTCTACCGGCACGGCGCGGTGGACCCGTCGTTGAGCCCGTCGTACGCGCGGCAGCTGATGGCGGCGTGCCCGCCGGACGTCGACCTGACCATCGCCGTCGACATGGACCCCGTCACGCCCACCGTCTTCGACAACAAATACTACGCCAACCTGGCCGCGGGCCTGGGGCTGTTCGCCTCCGACCAGGCGCTGCACGACGGCGCTGCGTCGCGGCCGGCCGTGGAGGGGTTCGCCGGGAACCAGACGCTCTTCTTCGAGGCGTTCAAGGAGGCCATGGTGAAGCTCGGGAGGGTCGGGGTGAAGAGCGGCGAGGACGGGGAGATCAGACGAGACTGCACCGCGTTCAACTAGTAGGAGAGGAAACCGGCCGCCATGCACGGTGACACTAGCTGGTACTGTAACTGAGAAGAAAAGTTATAAGGTCTCGATGCATTGATAAAACAATTTTTTTTATAAATGCACCGCACGTAAGTAGCACACAGAGTCTGATGATCTAAAACTGTCTGCCACTACCATGTTCTTCATTGTCATGTGCACTGTTGGTCCAGCCAATGGATCTTGTTCCTGGTTCTCGAAGATGAACCATCCCCTCCATTATCATGAGTATTTTTCTGAATCCTACCCCAGTTTTGCTCCATCTGCAGACGGCCTCAAACCATTAATTTCATTGCCACATCGAGGACGCATTCACATAAACAACAATCTACCAGTAAAGATACCCGATTCCTGGCTAATATATTTTCATATCTGAAGTTGGACATGCGACATATATATTCCCATACATAGAAATTTACATATACTCCTACATTACAACAAGATCACTACAGTGGGTCATACGAAAATACAAAGAATTTGAGTTCAAACTTGCAGACATATATTTGCGGTATATTTTCATGCGGCCTCAAAAATGGCTTGGGCCAACGTTGGGCGCAAGCGTCGACCCAAACATGAAAGTGGACATGGGTGTCCGCCGGGCAGACCCAAATGGACAAATGGTGGACAAAATCGCCGCCCCTTTGGGTAGGCCGGTTGGAGTTGCTCTTACGTCTGCTCGCACGCTTCAGCAGGGGTCTGACAGAGCTGGGCTACACACGAAGGTACGGTTGTTGTCCCGGTGGTGGGGATTTGCACTTGCTCGGGGTGAGAACCCCACATCGGTTTTGCCGATGCTGGCGGCAACGGGTGTCCATCGTTTTCCTCGTGGAGGTGCTACCATGGAGCTTGTGGCGCCCTCGCTGCCTTGTTTCATGGTATCCAGGTGAAAACCTATGATCGGCCTTGCCGGTTCAGATGGCGCCATGGTAGTGGTGTGTCCTCGACACCACTTCCTCCTTGGAGGCGTCATCGTGAAGACCCAAATGATAGCTTTTGTAATTGCATGTGGTTGAAGGAGGTGTGTCAAGTCGCGGTGGGGCATCCACCTTAGGGATTGATCGCGGCGTTCTGGCCCTGCCAACGTCATCTTGGCTCGGTCATTCCTTGGATTCGGTTCGATTCTGCCATCCGAAGCCGAGTTAGCGGGGTGTGATCCTCTTTGGACCACCTCGTTCCTGTATGACACATCTCCCCTTTACATGGTGTTGTTGGTGGCGACCAGACGACCAACGTTCAAGGCTCACCTTGCTTGGTCAGATGAAAATGGAAGTTGAGACCTCGGGGGAAACCCCTAGCCCAGGTCCTCCTGGAGCGGTTGATGGCGGCGCATCCGACGTCCCGACCCTTCTTGAAGGCATCCTCTGGGGGTCTGCTTGGTTGACGTGTGGGTGTTGCGGCGGGGATGTTCGTGGTGGTGGTGCAACCCGATGGGTCGGTGGTGGTATGTGTTCCTCTGTGGTGGTGTTCTTCGATGTCGTCTCTGCCATTGTGGTGCGGCGAGCTTCGTGCTCTTGGCGCTGTCTCGGTTCATCTTTGCTCAATGACGCCGCAAGATGCTTCTCTAACCTGCTAATCGTTCCTGATTTTCCCTGGCAGAGTGCCCTGTCAAGGTCCGTGCTAGTCACTCGTTGATGTGGATGCTCCTCTGTTGTGCCATGGTGCCTGATACGCACGCCAGTCTGGTGCGTTAGGCTGCTTGTCAAGTTTTGGTATTGTGATCCCTTGACGACTCCCCTCGTCTACTTATGCCTTGTGGCGATGTCCTTTGTTTTCTAGCCAGGCGTGCCTTGCCTTGGATGTCCATTGTTTTTTTGTTTCTCTTCTTCTTCTACCCTTGTTGTACAATTCTTTGGCGTGGTTCCTCTCATAAACGGGTTCAACTTGTTTATGTTTCTGCACCGGTTTTCCTTATAAACGAGATTAATCTCATGACATTATGGCCACTTTGAAATATATCCAGGTGGGGAGCCTTCCCCCTTGGTGACCATTTAAAAAAAAGTGTCATAGTTGTAGCTGTTAGAATTCAGTTTCGTGAGTGTTCTTCAGTTAAATTGTTAATAGCAGAAAAAACCTAGCTACGACTTGGTCCTAAGTTGTTAGGTTGATCATTGATCGCCCTGATCGGATCATGGGATGGCACGACATCTAAACGGTCATGGCAACAATGTAAGGTGGCGTGTGAGGAGTGCTGGGATGGGTGGCAGCACTCACGACTCGGACGTGGCCTAGTTTTTTGTTTTCAGAGCATTGTATAATCGCTGAATAAATAGAGAAAGTAGAAGAAAAGTTGTAGGTTGAACACGACACGGAATCATCGTCTCTTTCTCCCCCTCTCTAGTTTTATCTCATGTGAGCTTGAGCCAAGACTAACATGTGGCATCAAAGCCTTGAGTTTTGGTCCCTGTGATGATCGGTCATGGTGACAATGTAAGGTGCGAGCTCGATGATCCTATCAGCAACAAGAAGATCATGCAGAAGTGGCCCGGTATCGTTCCCAAGCGCTACTTGTAGCTCGTGGTGTCCATCGACAACCTCATTGATCTTGATACGGGATCGATCAAGGAGATCGTGTGCCATTTCAAGGCGGCAGAGGAGCGCTATGAGCTGGACACCGAGGAGGAGGAAGGCACCAAGCTGCCGCTCACCGAGGAGTGGCGAGCACGTGCCGGATGCCACGAGCAGAACGACTCCTCAAGTGACGGCTCGAATGTTGGTAATAAGCAACACGGGAAGGGCCAGGGCGAGCGTGCCCCGGTGGCGGCAAGGCCGGACCAAGCACAACGACAATTGCTGGTACTGTGGCATCAAGGGCTATTTGGGCCCGTGAATGCCACGACAAGGAGCAGGACGAGGCTATCGACATGGCACTGGTTCCCGAGGTTGAGGACGAAGAGCCTGCACTTCTCATAGCTCAGGTCGCGACTCCGCCCATGCAGCAAACCACATCAGAGTGCGGCGTCGAGTCATCCACCTCAACGAGGAGCGCACCAAGGTTTTCCTTGGCGCTGAGGGAAAGGAGAAGGAGGTCAAGTGGCACATGGACACGGGTGCACCCAACCACATGACCGGCAGCGCCATTGCCTTCTTTGAGCTAGATCGACACGTCTCCAGTAGGCAACTCTTGTTCCAGAGTCAGTTTGAAAGCATGACTGTATATGTTACCTTTTACTAGCTTGCTTTTACTTACTTTGTTGTCCTATAGAGATACATAATAGCTACATGTATGGTTGATGAGTCCCTTTAGTGATCCGATAATGAATAGCAAAAAGGGTCCCTCTTCTGTAAAATGTGACCCTGATCTATTGAACCCACAAGAGGATGTGCACTTGTGACAAGGGTTTCTACAAAGTTTTTGTGAGAGAATCAAATTATAGTTTTTAGACTGGATCGTCATCACCTTTGCTACTAAGATACTCATAATAAAAACAGTATGAGGACTTGATTCTTACAACCATATGTTTCTGATTGGGTTCTTCATGATCTTAATTTTTGCTCTGGAAGACACCCGTTAAGATGTGCTTGCAACGACTCGAAGTGGGGATTGTGGTCTAGATTACGTCTTCACCGGAACACGCCTGCATCAAGAATCAGTTTTCCAGCCGTGGGCCCTATCCATCACACAAGGTTACCCTGGTTATTATGATAAATCAGACAAAAGCATTGGTCGTTCAATGACTAGACCTCATGTATCCCCAAGGGTTGGCTTCATGCTACCGTACTAAACATTTCAGTCACTCATGTTCAGAATAGCGCTCCACTTCCTCCATGCTCCTAACCTCTCGTTGATTGAACTCTGGGATAATGGGTACCTGCAAGGTCGAAGAACGTCAGAGAGACAAGAGATAACTGCGATACAATTTTATTTTACACATACATGACGTTCATTCAAAGTCATTCATCGACCCCTCATACAAACACATCCGGTTGCAAGGTTATGCCTCTACCCATTGACTTACCAAATTTATCACACACGGCGACCGGGT
The DNA here is from genome assembly GCF_002162155.2 of Triticum dicoccoides. NCBI lineage: Eukaryota > Viridiplantae > Streptophyta > Magnoliopsida > Poales > Poaceae > Triticum > Triticum dicoccoides. The sequence goes on along the minus strand of NC_041389.1, from coordinate 486,297,233 downwards.
CACATGATAAAATCACAGAACAAGACATCAAGATGAAAATTTTGTTGATAATATGTCTTAAAGTGTATTGCCTACAAGTATGGCCATCTTTAAGGTGGATTGTCGTGGTGGTGGCTATGGAGATGAGATGGGAAATGTTGGAAGCTAGGATTTGTGAATGGCTTCTGTTGCAGAGATTGAGGTTTCTGGCGATGCTCCTTCGCGATTCTGGTATGGATCCCTTCATATAAGTTGGAGGGTTGGACACCACGGTGCCAGACGCTGTCTTGCTCTTTGTTTGTTCTTGTGCGTATCTCATTTAATTTCTTATTTCTCCATTTTGCTTCTTTTCTTGTATGACTTCTTTTCCTATGGAAACAAAATAAAGAGAGGATTTCACAATCTCTTGCATTTATTAATCATTAGTGGCAATATCAGAGGGAATATCTCAGATTTAATAAGATAAACCGGGTTAAACAAAAGTGTGATGAGCATAAAAAGTACACTCATCAAACTCCCCAAGCTTAAACCTTGATTGCTCTCGAGCAACATAGATAGAAACCAAAATCGTAAGGAACACAGTTGTTTAAATTGGAATAACGAGAAGGTTATTTACGATCGATATGCCTAGATAGCCCTTTGCTCTATAGCGGTGGCATGGTTATTATGAAAGTGTTAGTGTAGAAAATATAATTAACACAAAAATCTTGCTCCACTATAGAAAATATTGAAGTAGCTCAACACTTTTTTTACAGGAACAACGGAAGGGAATTTTATTTCTTGAGCAATCAAAACATAAATTACGAGAGTGAAAGGTATGTAAAGACAACACGACACTAGAGTAACTCGCTAACACCCACAAGTGTCTCCTCATCAATGCTCTCAACCACTTCTTTCAACCATTGCTTGTTGAAACTTTCGTTGTCCAGTGATGGGATTATGCCAAAGAATTGATACATGCATAGGGTATCGTTGTGGCTTAAGTTTGAGTACTATGGGCCAATATGTTGTCTCTTTCGAGCTCTTGCGATTAGTACTCGCTTCCACATACACACATCCTTCAAGAGAAAGCTGGATAATATTCGCTTTAGTGTTACCACTACGAACTTTAACAAACTCATAATCGATATCCGAGTTGAAACTCACATGGATCGTTCATTTGCCAATGTAGTTCTCAACATAACATCAAGAGAGGTGACGCACATTTACACACGTAACCACATATATAGTGACAAGACCATGACATAGGCGAGAAGTTGAAGCACCATGTAAAAATGCAAAACCATATTTTGACATAATCTCAATCTCCTTTCAACTTGGTTTCTCTAGACAACTTTATCCACAAGTCGTATTGAGTCTATTAAATTTAACACTATGGGGTTGAGTATCACTAATATCATCTTCCCTACAAATTTTCTCAACACCCAAGTTCTAGAGACTTTTTCATATGCATGGTTATTCTTTGTTAATATCCCTTTCTTTAAAAAACTAGTCTCACAACAAGTTTGATTATCTAGATTAAATAGAACACATATTACTAAATTATTTTATCTACAAGAACACAACTTTTGTTTTAACTATCAAGACTTACTCCCACTTGAATACTTCACACATAATACAACTATGATTATTCTAAGTAATTCAAGTGCAAAAGGCGGAAGTCGTAGGACATATCTTCATGATCATGAATTTCCATGCTTCTATTCCTTAAGGATAAGTTCCTCATTGCCTGGCGTAGATCAACTTTGTTGTGTAAATATAAACAAGAATGCAAACAAAATATAGGGCAAAAGGGAAAGAGCAAAGCAAAAGAAAAATTATTCTATTTTTTTAGTTTTTGGGTGTTTCAAAGCTAGCTTTCAAAAGAATTTGCAACTAGCAAAAAGAAAAACAAACCAAAAAGTAAAGTGCCAACACGAGTGTTTGAAGCCAAGCCAACTGAAGTACAACCCCATTACAACTTAATAATAAATTCTGCCATATCTTGACGTAGACGTGGAAGTAACCTCCCCAAGTTTAAGCTTTTGCAAAGGCCAAACTTAGGGAGATATTATGGCAGCGGGTAGTACGGAAACCATCCTTGGCTCCATTCGGAGAAGTTGTTGGCCATAGTCACGGACGTGTCTTGAAGGGACGCGACAAGCTTGCTCATGTTGTTGATGGAGCCCCCGAGATTGTTGATATCGGCGTACGTGGTGTAGGACACTTCCTATTGTGCATCTTCTTGGAGTTGCTCATCCTCATCATCGATGGCTAGTTAATCTTCATCAACTTGTTCTGTTTTGGCGCCTCTTGTTGAAAAGTTACATCATCTTGCTATGGCATGTAATGCAAAATACCAATGTGCGCCTCTTGTTCTTCCCCGTGTGCCGAGTCCACGGGAACCCTTAATTACCTTAGTGAGAGTGGAGTGCGAAAACTACGGTAGTGGCGTGCGTGGTACGAATTCTACTTCGAGTATAACACATATTGTACTCAGATCAGCCCAATTACAAACATCAAGAGTGGCTCAAGCACCCAAGTTAGAACTAGGCAATCACATATGTTACGTTATACACATACCAATGGGAATTCCAAACTCCCCGAGAATGCATCAATCAGCTTGTTGGTTTTATCGCTTTATCCACCTCGTTGTGCTCTTTTACTTCTTTTATGCTATTTATATTTCCACCTCATTTTACATTGTGTCTACAAGTAACTTGCAGGCACATTTCCATAAATGTCTACAACTAACTTGCAGGCACATTTCCATAAATCTCTATAAGGGACAAAGTTCAATTCTTGTGCTTCGTGTGAGATCAATACTCTTACTTCGAAAAGGCTACAAGTAAACCCTATGCACTTGCATGCCATCAAACTTTTTCTGGTGCCGCTGCTGGAGTTAAGCGCTTTCGGGCTTTGTTTAAAGTTTTGATATATTCTGTGGTCTAATAGTTATTTTGTAGGCTCTTGGCAACCATGGACAAATATGAACAATTTTACTAGCTTACTATGATTAATGTCTCGAGACCTTGTTTTGGCAATATCTTTATATCTTCGGGGCCGTGACCCGCTGGTGAAACATTTGTGATTAACCCAAGTTACTCAGTATGTTGCAGGGTACGCCATTCAGGGGATATTCGATGTCTCTATGTCAATTTTATAGGTTACGAAGGATTCTAGGTTGGATGATATATTTTCTAGTACCGGTTGTCTTTTGTATTTATTTTGATAAGATTAATCATCCCTTCTTTCTTAGCATATGGCGTGCCATTTGTTTTGTTTGGAATTCTTTACTGCAAGACTTATCAATCACATTATTGCCAGTATATTTTTGGTTGAAACTATATGACGTTGTGTCGATTCCTAAATTGTACACCTGAGTTATTTTTATCTAGCTTTGCCCTTGATGATGCACAGTTTCAGACCGTTCATGAGGTATGTGATTAGTTCGACATCATGGCCTATAAAATCTTTATTCAAGATACCCCATGATACAAAATATATATGAACATCGTGCAATTTCTAAATGAACCATGCAATAATCCCCACATATCACAGTCATTGATATGTTACATTCAATATGCACTTACTTTGTGGCATACCAACCCATATCAACTTGAACACGGACCGCAACCATCTTACTCTACTTATGCATAAATTTGGGTCTGAATTCATTGTCCATGAGCTATCTTATTGGTGGACCAACAAACTACGATGACCTGGTCTTCATATGCTGATTTGAAGAGCAATGAAGATATATATATATATACTCTTAATAGAAATACAATACATCATATCGAATAATCATTTCTTCTTGATTAAATTGTCTTTCTCAAACTAAAAATGTATATTTCTATTCAACATCCATTTTGGCTGCATAGGCATTGACCGGCGAAACTACTACAATGTCCTCGAGGGAGCCCTTCCTTGACACATTCAAGTTTGCAATCAATGCTAATGAAGCATGGACCCCTGTACCTCTTGCTCGGCTTTGAGCACACCTTTCTATTGTATCCTTGGGCTATAACCACCTCTACAAGGAAGAATTACAATACAATCATGCATCAAATTATTTTTTAGACATGTTTATCTAGAAAAGTGCAACAATTGTTAAACAAGTATAGTTTATCTATCTATCTATTTATTTATAATTATACGTAAATTGTGTATTTGTGTGTGTCCTTGGGATGAAGCATTAATTTCAGGTTTGCATGATCTTAGAATGTTGTATGCGGGAATCAGATAGCTAAATGCGCACAAAGAAAGAAGTATACTTGATAAGGCCACACATGGAAGAAACAAAATTGGTGATATCAATAAATTTTAAACGATAAAAATGTTATGCAGATGAAATCATATGCCAGATTCATAATATTTTTTCTACAAGTGGATTAATATCGATGATGGATTTGAAAGTAGACCGCACTTGGATATGTTTCCACAAAAAAAAATCTTTGACCCTTTTGTTACCATGCATCACACATCAGTTACGTATCAATTTTGTAACAAGTTATCATGCACCCTTTTACTACCATGGTGACAAGTTTTACTAGACAATGTGGTAATTATGTCGCCCTCATGGTGTTCCACACAGTCTCATACATTATTGTTATAGTGGTATCCAATACTAACCATCAACATAACTATATCACCTAATAAATTTGACCAAACAATATGCAATACATGAACAACATAATAATAGAATGTCTATTATATTATTAAATATGTTCTAAACAATGTACCATGCAGACGATTTTTATGCGTAACAAGTTATCACCTACCACAGGAAGTACATTATCACCATGCATTGTGGTAACTTTATCACCATGGACTAGAAGTACATCACCACACCAATATGACATAACAAACACTAAGCATCATTATAACTACACCACCTGGTAAATTTTATGGCAAAGACAGTAGCATGTTGGTGGTAAACTCTTTATCTAAATTAAGTGCCACTACCTAGCTAGTAGTGTCATCATTGTAGCACATCTCCATAACTTAGCGCTTACACGTGTAAGTGTTGAAAGGTACATGGTGACACATGTAGGGGCAAAACTTACCCGCTAATCTCTTAAACAAGACAAATATATTGATGGTGATAATGTCAGGTCAACTGTACAAATCATTCAGTAGTAAATGATACATGTGTTTTGCATCACAATTTTATAAGATAATTTTCTCCATTATCATGGCTATTCAACCACCGTTACTTTATTGTATCTCTATTTTCCATGCATTTTCAGAATTGCATTGGAGGGGCCCGAAAGCCTTGCTAGACAAGAAAATTGGAGAAGAACACAAATGAAAAGACATTTCCAGGACTAAAGAAAAAATTCAACAACATGTAGGAAAAGGAGCAGAACCAAGTGGGCCCAGCACACGAAGGCCTAGGAGACCCATGAGGTGGGCTCATGTGGCCCATGAAGGAGGATGTGTGACATGGCTGTACGACCCACTTAGATCCCCCTTCGTCTCTCCTTTTGAGGGGTACCGCCTTCGCACTCAAGAGACATGCCATTTTTTCACATAAATTTTTGAGGTGGCGGTGGACGTTAGGGAACCCTGGTTTCTCTTCTGGAGGTCTGATTATGTTGATTACTCCACCTAAGGCCAGGGAAATTCGTCACCATCGACCACTAATACCATGGAAACACTGGGATTACCCCCTTTGTACTCAAGAGACATGATATTTTTTGCGTAGTCTTTTGAGGCGGCGACGGCTGCTAGGGAACACTAGTTTCTCCCCCGAGGGCTGATTCTATTGATTAGGCCACCTCCGACAGGGAAATTCGTCGCCATCGTTGTTACCAATACCAAGGAAACATGGGGGATCATCATCATTTGTACCATCCGTATCTACAACAATCGTTGTTACCAATACCAAGGAAACATGGGGGATCATCATCATTCGTACCATCCGTATCTACAACAACATCCCCATCTCCATCTCCACTATCATCCATATGCAATTGGTGTAGATCGGTTCCTCGTAATCATTTTCTGGTGTTAATTGATATCTTTTAGTTGAAGGCTTTTGTTTTATTGATGAAATATTATACATTTGGATTATTATCCATATTAATACGCCCCTAAAAATAAACATGTCCGTGACCCGTTAGTAATTCAGTACCTTCCTCAGGACACGGGAAAAAACCAATTTTAAGGCCCATATGAATTGCAATAAAGGTTGATGCCTGATTATATGGTGGTGTAATTCTCTAATGGCGATGTGCAAATGTTGATTGCACCTCACCTTCTATGGGCCTAAAGGAGAGCATTGTGTCATAATGAATCTACGAGAGTTGGCCGGAGTGACATAATACCGTTCCTGAAGTTGAGGAGTTATAACATCAGGGAGTACAAAGGATACAATAACTTAAAACTGAGCTTATATCTTGCCTTAATTATTCGAATGGATAACCGGGATGTCCGTCGGGAGTACAATCATAAGTATAAGTGAGTCAATGGTTATGCAGCATATAATCTTAGCTTCTTTCCACATTATAAAGAAAAGGTGTTATCCATGCCTTCGTCGAAAAGGACCCAGTCTTTATACGAAACACAACATGTTTGTTAGCACAATTATGATTGGCCACTTGTTACAGTCTTTTACTCCCTCCGTCCCAAAATAAGTGTCTCAATTTTACAAAGTTGAGACACTTATTTTGGGACGGAGGGAGTACTTCTCATCGTTCTTTCAATTTCCAACCATCTAATGAATCAAACACGCTACTCTCACTTGATTCAATTTTTGCATTGATTCTTGACTATTTCTTATGCACCAATTCCTTTTGCTCCTTGTTGAGTTTTGCTCTTTTATTGAAAGATCTACAATATATCACCTACAATCATGTGTATCATTAACTTTTCAAACCAATGAAATTTCATTTTAACATACCAAACATAGGTTCTAGTTTTGAAGCCCTCATCGAGGCAAGGCCAACAATTATCACAGATCATAAATTGAGTACAACTTTTTGTAGCTTTTAGTTTGAAAGAAAATAAATGACATCTGTTGTTTTGTTATTTTTGCATGCGTGCAAATAACACACAAATAAACGTTAGTGATTTTCAACAAAAAAAGACATTAGTGGAAGCATGCCCCCTATATATGCTGTATCACAATCGTGGATCAAGCTAGACTTGCCTAGCTACTTACCGGTGGACACAAGGAGCAGCAGAAGGACAAGGGCGGCAGCGGTGACGGCGGAGGACCGGCGCGACGACCCCATTGATCCGCTGATGGATGCGCTGCAGATCAACGAAGGCCCTTGAGCCTGGAAAGATGCAATCTTCTCTCTTCTCAGGACCAAGGCTAATGATTGAAGAGCGTATTAGAGAAGTTGTGCCGATTTAGCTCCATGCATGGGCGTGACCAGCCAATAAGCATCAGGCCACACGAACATCTCGGACCTCTACTATAAATAAACCCGGCCGGCAAGCCACCACCGCCGCTCACTCGCAACGACTTCCTCGACCGCCAGCGCCAAGGTTGACGGGACGGGTGTGCTTGTTCGGGTGTCCGACTTGCCATAGGATTTGGTTGGGTGTGCTTGTTCGGGTGTCCGACTTGCCATAGGATTCGGTTGCTCGGGTCCGTGATCCAGGCCGAGTCGGGTTGCACATGTTCCCTGCGTCTGATCCCTAATATATATACGCACGTACCCACGGTGCACTAGACCATACCGATCGAAGCAGAGAGACTTCTTGGAGATCCGTCGAGAGTTGCGACGACTTAGGCTACTAGCAAGCTCCCAGCTCTCCAGAGGCTCGATGGAAGAAAAGAAGAGGATGCCCACTCGCTCGATCTTTCCATCGTCATCAATGGGATCCGCACTGTCGTCGATGGCGCGGGTGATGATGCGGAAGCTGGACGGCCCGCCGCCGGCTTTCGTGCACGACCTGCACCGCGAGGAGCAGACGCTCCAGGAACGCTCCATGTGCGGCTGCGGCAAGCCACCGGCGTCGACGCCTTGCCGTCAGCGCACCGAAGAGTACGTTCTCCGATATCCGACTCCAATCCGGCCGTCTCTCTCCTTGCTTAGCTCTTCGAGTCCGTCAACCTATTGCTGTTTGCTAACGGTGATGTCTGGATCGATTTGCAGGGAGCGCGACGCCTCCATCATCGGCCACGTCCACCACGCCCTCCGCCACTACAACGCCACCAACCCGGGCTCGGAGTTCGTCCCCATCAAGCCATTGATGGCCGCGTACGTGGGCTTCGAAGGCCACATCTGGGTCCACGTCAGCTTCGTGGCTCGCGGGAGGAAGATCGTCAGCGGCAAACGGAGGCGCAACACTGTCAGCGACACCGTCACCGACGAGCACTTCTTCGCGGAGCTGCGCTACAGCCACCGCAGCTCCGACGCGCCGGCCGTCGAAACATGCACCATCGTCGGTAAGCAGCGACCACCACCTTAACCGCCATGAGAAAACAATCATCTCTTCGGATTCTCACCAGATGTTTTTCTTCCGTTTGTTCTCTACTATCGACAGATAAGAAGCCGCGCCACAGCCACTTGAAGACCTTGTGTACATTTTGCCCAGAAAGCTTTGAGATCTTGCACCCTCTTGACGGGAGCTTCGTGTGCAGAAAGAAGACCCAAGCAAATGAGGGGCAAGGTTTCACGCACTTCATGAATCTGCTTGAGAAGCCGTTCACATGCCCCACTGCCGGTGCAGAAGACAAGGAGGATGCGGCAGCTCCGGAGGAACAGAAAGCTCCAGAGGAACAGGAGGAACATAGTAGCACCATGAGCCGGCCTTTCTCCTCCTTTGATTTTTTTCGTAATCTCATGACAAGGGTTTTGCCGGCCTTTGACGATAATCTTGTGTTCTAGAGTAGTAGCGGATCTACATGAGAAGTCAATGTAATGAGTTCATGTTAGACTCGATCAAAAGTATATGTCAATTTAGTGAAGGATTTTGTAAATGTTCTGGTCGTGTCAATCATTTTGCCACTTCAGGAAGGCCTGTTCTCTAGAAGCTCTTCAAGTTTGGGTCGAACACCATCTCTAAGTTAGACTTTTTCTATAATACATCTCTAAGTTAGACTAGATTTCCTTCATGATCCCTAGAGCTGGCATGCATTTGTTGATTTTTTTGTTCTTTTGCTTTTGTACCATTTTAACTTTATTTTTTAGTTTGACCAAAAAATACAGTAGAACGATTGTTCTATCCAAATGATAAGTGTCACATGGTGTAGTTTGACGTCACAGGGTAACCGCTCTATCAGTTCTTTGAAGTCATTTGATATTGTTGGTTACTCGTCACCAACTGGTCACATGATAGAGCGATTACCATTCATGCGACGTTAAACTACACATGTATCATCCGAACTCCAAAATGAACAATTCTTACTACGCTAGAAAACTTAAGTCCATACTCCCTCTAATCCTTGCTCTCCCTATAATCACCAAAATGATGCATACATGCGTCACTAGCTAGGGCCAACCGATTCCACATGACACATACGTGGTGAGCAACCTACAAGTTTTTGGCAGTATAGTGATGTGGCATATGTGGTGAGCAGGCTCAAAACACTAGGACCAACCGATGCAAACTCTCAAAAGTCAAAACATAGAAGGGGCATGACACGTGCCACAGGCCGGTCGGGCGGTGAGAAGATGGAGTCCACGAGTCATTGACCTGGATATTCTTTTCCATCTTTCCAAAGGGATCTAAAATAACAGTAAGACAACATATAAGTGTCGTAAAATTAAGAGCATGTCATGCATATTATGGGAGCGACTAGCGCTCAGTCGACGGAGAATTAACTAATTAAAGTTGTTCATAAATAACTAAAAACATATTCAGCATGGTGTTATAAGAAATTGTTCATCTATTGCAAAAACAAATTGTAGTGTTTATTTTTAGAGCTCAGAAATAAAATCTTACATGAATTTCAATGGTACTTGGTGTCAAATGATTTACTAAACCTCCACCACGCCATTGTGAAAATTCTAAACCAACGGACTATTACAGGGTCTGTTCGTTAACTAGAGGCTGATTGGGTTGCTATCAATCTTTGACAAGCAAAATTTGGTAAAATCAAAGTTGCCAACATTTGGCAACCTTTTATGTGATTGGAAACGAAAATTGGTATGCAACCAATCTCACTACCAGAAAAACTAGGGTTGCCGACGGCCAAATCTATGCCGACAGCACTCGTCGGCATCTATGGACCTATGCCGACGGCCAAGGAAAGGCCGTAGGCGTAGAAAAGCCGTCGGCATACATTCATCTATGCCGATGGGGCCGTCGGCATAGACAAGGCCGTCGGGACCGCCCGAGGTACGCCTACGGGGCCCGTCGGCATAGGACAGGCCGTCGGCATAGCCAGGGCCCACCTGCCCGGTCAGCGCTGACCATTTGACGGCGTTGATCCTACGCCGACGGGCGGTAACGGCGGCCGTCGGCATATCTGTGGCAGAGGTATGCCTACGGCAAAGCCGTCGGCATAGGCCCCTCTGCCACGTTAGCGATCCGTGTGCCACGCCACGTCATCGATCCGTGGGACAACCTCCGTGTGTCCACAGATATGCCGACGGCCTTGCCGTCGGCATACGTTTATTTTAATTAATTTTTTTATTTTTACTCTATTTTGTTATTTTTACTTTATTTTAGTTTTTGTTTTTGTATAAGATAATTATGCCTTATCTAAAAAACATACCCGATGGTATATCGATTGCCCCCCGTTACGAACGTCGCTATCGCCGTGTCACGGAGGGGGGAAACGGTCGACACGGAAGGAATTCTAGTTGGTGGGGGGATTCAGGGTGTAACTATGTCACCGAAACATCACACGGGTCCCGATGCATATGTGAAAGTGTTCATGCATGCGTAGACGCCCGTCTTGGGGCTCCGGGGTGTGCCCCCCCTCACGGACGGTGCCGCCGCCGGCACCTGGAGGGGAGAAACGGATGCGTCGGGTCTACACGGAGGGGATTTTGCTGTGGGTCTGGCCCGGATGTTGCTCCAGAGTGTTCCTATGGGCTGACCTAACACAACCGGGTGGGGAGGTCCACTGGTCAAAGCCCGTCCGTACAAAGTCAAAGGGCTAGATCGCGTGGTCAAACGCTACAGGGTTAGGCGGGACGGGGGCACTGGGGGTAGCAATGCCACCGGAGCGTCGCACCGGGCCCTCATACATGCAGGGTGGTGTGGTGGCATGTCCGAAGAGGCGGCACGCGTGTCCGGGGGGTGCCCCTCCTCACGGACGGCGCCGCCGCCGGCACCTGGAGGGGGAAACGGACGCGTGGGGTC
>NC_041389.1:486282573-486285991 GCF_002162155.2 Triticum dicoccoides | reverse complement strand
TAGGCGGCCTCTCACAAGTCTGGAAGTGTTGTGGCAGTTGCAAACGCCCGGCACGCATGTCCGGGGTGTGCCCCCCCTCACGGAGGGCGCCGCCGCCGGCACCTGGAGGTGGGAAACGGACGCGTGGGGTCTACACAGAGGGGATCTTGCTGTGGGTCTGGCCCGGATGTTGCTCCAAAGTGTTCCTATGGGCTGACCTAACACAACCGGGTGGGGAGGTCCACTGGTCAAAGCCCGTCCGTGCAAAGTCAAAGGGCTAGATCCCGTGGTCAAACGCTACAGGGTTAGGCGGGACGGGGGCACTGGGGGAAGCAATGCCACCGGAGCGTCGCACCGGGCCCTCATACATGCGGGGTGGTGTGGTGGCATGTCCGAAGAGGCGGGACGCGTCTCCGAGGCGTGGCCCCCCCTCACGGACGGCGATGACACGGTAGTAGACGTTCTGCGGTAACGATGCGGCGTCAATATTACTAAATACTCGGAGCGCGATAAAATCATGCGTTTTTTTTGCACGACGTGGGCACATGTGCTATAGGAACGATGGTATTTTTTCATAATTTTTGGTGATGGAGAAGCATCCGAAAAATTCCCTCTACGCGGATTGCCCTTCGCGCGTCTACGGCTGTGGCCGGCGGCCTCCGGGGGCTAGCATGCCGCCAAATCTTGCGTAGGGAGCCTCTCACAAGTCTGGAAGTGTTGTGGCGATTGCAAACGCTCGGCACACGTGTCCGGGGTGTGCCTCCCCTCACGGACGGCGCCGCCGCCGGCACCTGGAGGGGGGAAACGGACGCGTGGGGTCTACACGGAGGGGATCTTGCTGTGGGTCTGGCCCGGATGTTGCTACAAAGTGTTCCTATGGGCTGACCTAACACAACCGGGTGGGGAGGTCCACTGGTCAAAGCCCGTCCGTGCAAAGTCAAAGGGCTAGATCCCGTGGTCAAACGCTACAGGGTTAGGCGGGACAGGGGCAGTGGGGGTAGCAATGCCACCGGAGCGTCGCACCGGGCCCTCATACATGCGGGGTGGTGTGGTGGCATGTCCGAAGAGGCGGGATGCGTCTCCGAGGCGTGCCCCCCCCCTCACGGACGGCGATGACACGGTAGTAGATGTTCTGCGGTAACGATGCAGCGTCAATATTACTAAATACTCGGAGCGCGATAAAATCATGAGTTTTTTTGTATGACGTGGGCACATGTGCTATAGGAATGATGGTATTTTTTTCATAATTTTTGGTGATGGAGAAGTATCCTAAAATTTCCCTCTACGCGGATTGACCTTCGGATGTCTACGGCTGTGGCCGGCGGCCTCCGGGGGCTAGCATGCCGCCAAATCTTGCGTAGGCGGCCTCTCACAAGTCTGGAAGTGTTGTGGCGGTTGCAAATGCCCGGCACGCGTGTCCGGGGTGTGCCCTCCTCACGGACGGCGCCGCCGCCGGCACCTGGAGGGGGGAAACGGACGCGTGTGGTCTACACGGAGGGGATCTTGCTGTGGGTCTGGCCCGGATGTTGCTCCAAAGTGTTCCTATGGGCCGACCTAACACAACCGGGTGGGGAGGTCCACTGGTCAAAGCCCATCCGTGCAAAGTCAAAGGGCTAGATCCCGTGGTCAAACGCTACAGGGTTAGGCGGGACGGGGGCACTGGGGGGTAGCAATGCCACAGGAGCGTCGCACTGGGCCCTCATACATGCGGGTTGGTGTGGTGGCATGTCCAAAGAGGCGGGACGCGTCTCCGGGGCATGGCCCCCCTCACGGACGGTGATGACACGGTAGTAGACGTTCTGCGGTAACGATGCGGCGTCAATATTACTAAATACTTGGAGCGCGATAAAATCATGAGTTTTTTTACACGACGAGGGCACATGTGCAATAGGAACGATGGTATTTTTTCATAATTTTTGGTGATGGAGAAGTATCCGAAAAATTCCCTCTACGCGGATTGCCCTTCACGCGTCTACGGCTGTGGCCGGCGGCCGTCGGGGGCTAGCATGCCACCAAATCTTGCGTAGGCGGCCTCTCACAAGTCTGGAAGTGTTGTGGCGGTTGCAAACGCCCGGCACGCGTGTCCGAGGTGTGACCCCCCTCACGGACGATGCCGCCGCCGGCACCTGGAGGGGGGAAACGGACGCGTGGGGTCTACACGGAGGGGATCTTGCTGTGGGTCTGGCCCAGATGTTGCTCCAAAGTGTTCCTATGGGCTGACCTAACACAACCGGGTGGGGAGGTCCACTGGTCAAAGCCCGTCCGTGCAAAGTCAAAGGGCTAGATCCCCTGGTCAAACGCCATAGGGTTAGACGGGACAGGGGCACTGGGGGGTAGCAATGCCACAGGAGCGTCGCACCGGGCCCTCATACATGCGGGGTGGTGTGGTGGCATGTCCGAAGAGGCGGGACGCATCTCCGGGGCGTGGCCCCCCCTCACGGACGGCGATGACACGGTAGTAGACGTTCTGCGGTAACGATGCGGCGTCAATATTACTAAATACTCGGAGCGCGATAAAATCATGAGTTTTTTTGCACGACGTGGGCACATGTGCTATAGGAACGATGGTATTTTTTTCATAATTTTTGGTGATGGAGAAGCATCCGAAAAATTCCCTCTACGCGGATTGCCCTTCGCGCGTCTACGGCTGTGGCCGGCGGCCTCCGGGGGCTAGCATGCCGCCAAATCTTGCGTAGGCAGCCTCTCACAAGTCTGGAAGTGTTGTGGCGATTACAAACGCCAGGCACGCGTGTCCGGGGTGTGCCTCCCCTCACGGACGGCGCCGCCGCCGGCACCTGGAGGGGGAAAACGGACGCGTGGGGTCTACACGGAGGGGATCTTGCTGTGGGTCTAGCCCGGATGTTGCTCCAAAGTGTTCCTATGGGCTGACCTAACACAACCGGGTGGGGAGGTCCACTAGTCAAAGCCCGTCCGTGCAAAGTCAAAGGGCTAGATCCCGTGGTCAAACGCTACAGGGTTAGGCGGGACGGGGGCACTGGGGGTAGCAATGCCACCAGAGCATCGAACCGGGCCCTCATACATGCGGGGTGGTGTGGTGGCATGTCCGAAGAGGCGGGACGCGTCTCCGGGGCGTGGCCCCCCCTCACGGACGGCGATGACACGATAGTAGACGTTCTGCGGCAACGATGCGGCGTCAATATTACTAAATACTCGGAGCGCGATAAAATCATGAGTTTTTTTTCACGACATGGGCACATGTGCTATAGGAACGATGGTATTTTTTCATAATTTTTGGTGATGGAGAAGAATCCGAAAAATTGCCTCTACGCGGATTGCCCTTCGCGCGTCTACGACTATGGTCGGCGGCCTCCGGGGGCTAGCATGCCACCAAATCTTGCGTAGGCGGCCTCTCTCCAGTCTGGAAGTGTTGTGGCGGTTGCAAACGCCCGACACGTGTGTCCGGGGTGTGCCCCCCTCA
>NC_041389.1:486281055-486281695 GCF_002162155.2 Triticum dicoccoides | reverse complement strand
GGACGGCGCCGCCGCCGTCGGGTCTACACGGACGCGTCCGTTTCCCCCTCCCAGGTGCCGGCGGCGGCGCCGTCCGTGAGGGGGGCACACCGCAGACACGCGTGTCGCCTCTTCGGACATGCCACCACACCACCCCGCATGTATGAGGGCCCGGTGCGACGCTCCGGTGGCATTACTACTCCCCCAGGGCCCCCGTCCTGCCGTGTAGACCTCACGGGCGTGGCTGCCACCGTGTCCCGGAGGGGGGAAACGACCACGTCGGGCCGACACGAAGGGTATCTTTGGGTGGTTTGGGCCGGAATGGTGTTGGGGGGTGCAGCACATGCCGTAACAAAATAAAAAAAATAAAAAAATGCCGTAACAAGAAAAAAAATGCAAAGTATCTATGCCGACGGCTTAGCCGTCGGCATAGCAGTGCACATGTCCACGGATCGATGACGTGGCAAACGGGCGGGCCTATGCCGACGGCCAGGCCGTCGGCATAGGGCCGACCTTATCCCCTTGCGCGGTTCGCCCCCACCACCCATTCGCCATCCATCTCCCCCTTCCTCCCCGACCCACACCCGCGCCGCCGCCCACCATCTCCGCCGCTCGCCCGCCCTGAGCACGCCACCGCCGGCCCCGAGCCCGCCGCCCCGCG
>NC_041389.1:486275581-486280687 GCF_002162155.2 Triticum dicoccoides | reverse complement strand
GGCGGCCACTTCGTCCGTGCCTGCCCCTCCGCCGCCTGCTCTGGCCCGTCGTCCGTGCCTGCCCCTCCCCCCGAGCCGGCCCTCCCCCATGGTGAGCTCCCTCCCTCCCTCTATGTAGATTTTTTTTGATAATTTTGTTGTTGTTCATAGTTATGTAACTAGATGGATGGATGCATAGTTAGTTGATAGATGATTTGATGATAGTTACAAATGTGAGAAATGCAAGAAAAGCAATTTTTTTTAACAAGGGGCATGACGTTAGATGATAGATTTTTTGATGATAGTTGCAAATGTATGATGATTGTTACATGATAGATGATGATGTTAATGATGATAGATGATGATGTTGATGATAGATAATGATTTTTTTTGTGGAAGAGATGATATAGGATGCTGATTTTTATGATTTGTTGATTGTTAGATGTTGATGATGAATATATTGTGATGTACTTAATTATTGTCACGGTGCAGGTTCTGTGGTGTTCCATCTCGATGGAGTGATCGTCGTAGGAGCTGTTGGTCCCCGGTTGTCCCTCCGGTGTTCGACTACTTCCTCTACAGCCGAGGGTGAGCTACGAATCATGTGGCTAGATTTCATTCTCAAGTCAACTGACGTAACCTAGGCGTCTCCCGTCCGAAAGGGTTGCATCGATAAATATGCATTCAATTGCATATTTATCACCGCAGCTCTTTCGGATTGTCCAGCGTTTTCCATGGACAACCCGAGGATGTGTAGATTGGGTATGTTCTCCATGTTCTACCCCGTTCCGAGACAGGATTTCGGCGGCGCCTCCCCACTGTTCTCCGGAGCACATTCTCTCGGCTATTTGCCGACACGTGTATCTGGAGAACAGCGGGAGGTGCTGCCGAAATTTTGTCTCGGAACGGGGTAGAATGGAGAACGTACTCAATCTACACATCCTCGGGTGGGATTAGGACCCATCTTTACCTATTAGAGATGTAGGTGGATTAAACGCGGTAGAAACTGAAAATTTCATGTGATTAATTTAAGTGAATCCTTAATTATGTTGTGTGGGTTGCAAAAAAGCAGAGGATGGCAGATAATTAGTGAATGTACAGTGGTTTTATCCGTCGGAATCGAGTAACATCAGAGTGGATCACGAAAACCGATGTGTATTTGAAGGAGATATTCCGTCGTCCAATGAGAATTATCCCACCATGCCCCTATGCGAGATGTGCCAGACGTCACCGTAGAAATCAGACGGACATGAGTGAGCACCTTCGCACGCACGGATATATGCCAAACTTTGACATGCCGCCGATAAACATAGCCGAGCAGGACCGTGGTAGAGAGGAGGTGATGCGACAACGCATCGATGGATATGAGGACGACGGGGTCAGGGACATGCTAGATGATGTCATTGTTGCAGAAACGGCAAATGCGACACCTTCAGAGAATGAACTGGAGGAGCCGGAGGCAACCGCAAAGGCCTTCTTGGAGATCTTGGCCTCGTCGAAGAAACCTCTTTATGCGGGTGCGAAAATATCTCAGCTGGATGCCATCTCGCAACTGATTGCAGTCAAGGCTGAGTACGGCTGTAGCCAGAAATGCTTCGAAGCATTCCTGGGAGTATGGGCTAACAGCCTCCCTGAGGGTCATGAACTGCCGAAAAGCATGTACGATACAAAGAAAATCATGAAGGCACTCTCTATGGATTATGAGAAAATAGATGTTTGCCCGAAGAATTGCCTTTTGTTTAGGCACGAGTATGCGGATGACAAGTACTGTAGGAAGTGCGGTTCGTCTCGGTACATTGAGGTGGTCGGTGATGATGGTGAGAAAAAGCAGCTAACCATCCCCGTTAAGGTTCTTCGGTATCTTGATTTTATAAAAAGACTGTAGCGCCTTTTCGTCACGAAGGAGTCTGCCAAAATGATGAAGTGGCACAAGGAAGGTATAAGGTACAATCCAAAAAAAATCGTACATCCATCGGGAAGGGAAGCATGGAAGTCATTCGATGAAGAATACCCCGAGGAAGCAACCGAGGCTGGGAATGTCAGAATAGCCATATCAGGTGATGGGTTGAATCCATATGGTATGTCGTCCAATCCATACAGCTGCTGGCCTGTGTTTGTAATTCCGCTCAATCTTCCTCCCGGTGCCCTAATGCAACGGAAGACCATGTTCTTGTCGCTCATCATTCCGGGGCCTGACTACCCGGGGAAGCAATTGGGTGTGTTTATGCAGCCGCTTGTGGATGCCTTGCACCATTCTTGGTACTTTCCGAGGTTGACATACGACCAAGATCTGCAGAGAAATTTCTTGATGAAAGTTTGGTTGCATTATTGCATGCATGACTTTCCCGGCTATGCTCTATTCTGCGGATGGTGTACAAGTGGTAAGATGCCATGCCTAGTGTGCATGCAGGCTCTGCGAATGATTTGGCTGAGTAAGGGTGGCAAGTATGTAGCCTTTGACCTGCATCGACAGTTCCTCCCTCCAGATCATCCAGACAGGGAAGACAAGAAGGACTTCACGAAAGGCCGGGTTGTTCATGAAGTAACCGAGATTCCAACATTTTCGGGGGCAGATGTTCTTGCTCAGCTAAAAGCTCTCAAGCCTAAAGTCAAAGGCAAAGGCAAAGCCAAAGCCAAAGGCTTCGAGGGATATGGCGAGACGCACAACTGGACTCACATTACCCCCTTCTCGCAGCTTCCCTATTTCAAGGACCTCAAACTTCCTTACAATATTGATGTGATGCACACCGAAAAGAATGTGGCAGAGTCCCTTTTCCACACGATCCTCAACATTCCTGATGAGACGAAGGATAACGTAAAAGCTAGAGCCGATCAACAGAGAATTTGTGATAGACCACGCCTGAACATGAAGCCTCCCACAGGCGGTTAAAAAAACTGGTTCAAGCCAGATGCTGACTTTGTCCTTAAACCGCCAGAAAAAAAAGAAGTACTTATCTGGCTGAAACAAATTTTGAAGTTCACCGATGGTTATGCATCGAATATAAGTAAGGGAGTCAATCTTTCAACGGGCAAAGTGACCGGCCTGAAGAGTCATGACTACCATGTATGGATTGAGCGGATAATGCCGGTGATGGTTCGAGGCTATGTCCCCGAGCATGTCTGGCGAGTGCTTGCCGAGCGTAGCCATTTCTTCCGCACGCTCTGTGCTAAAGAAGTAAGTAAAGAGGTGATTGAAAAATTGCATAAGAAGGCACCGGAGTTGATAGTCAAGCTAGAGAAGATCTTTCTGCCAGGCTTCTTTACTCCGATGACACATCTCATTCTGCACCTCGCGAATGAGGTATTGTTGGGGGGCCCTGTGCAAAATCGGTGGCAGTACGGCCCTGAGAGGCAGAACAAGCATCTCCGATGGAAATGTGGAAACAAAGCTAAGATTGAAGCTTCCATAGCTGAGGCAGTTATCCTAGAGGAGGTGTCAGACCTCAGGACATCATACTATCCAGACCACATTCCCCATCTTCATAACAAGGTGCCTCGATACAATATAGAAGAGCCCAAGTATCAACCTAGGCTCGATCTATTCAACGCGCAAGGTGGGAGGGCTGGGGCCTCGAAATCTTATAACATGCCACGACAAGAGTGGGAGGACCTCATGTTCTATATCTTGCACAACATCAAGGAAGTTGAGGAAGTGTGGATGAGGTAATACCACTACACCATTCCTTTATGTCTTCCACATCATCATGTTTCATGTTCACTTAGTCCCGGTCTAACACCGCTTATCTTTCTTTAGTGATTTCGTTCAAGAGGAATGGACGGGAGTGAATCCTCCTACTGAGGCGGAGGCACTTACTCTTCTCCGTCATGGAAACCCTGGACGTAAAAGTTTTGTTGCTTGGTTCATGGAGAAAGTAAATTTCCACACTCCCCTATTAAATACCTACTTCAACATTTATTAGTTAACCGAACTAATGCACGCAACAATTTCCATTATACTTGTAGGGAAAAGATCTGAACATATCTATGGATGATGAATTGAGATGGGTTTCCATGGGTTTTGACCCTGCCGTCATGACATGTACAAAGTATGATGTGAATGGGTATCGCTTCCATACAGAGGAGCACCAAAACAGCCGCCCCGATCTGAAAACTATAAATACTGGAGTGTACACCCCCAGTCAAAATTCAGTAGACTACTACGGAAGGGTACAAAATATATACGAGGTTAAATTCTGCCAGGGGCGTGAGACCCTAAGTCTGCCTGTGTTCAAATGCCGAAGGTTCGATCCACGGGAGGGGGTAAAACATACGCCTTCCATTGGTTTGGTCGAAGTTAAACCATCAACCGTCTATGCCGGAGCCGATCTCTTCATTGCGGCTACCCAAGCTACACAAGTATATTATCTGCCTTACCCATGCCAGAAAGTGAATCTAAAGGGTTGGGAAGTTGTGTTCAAGGTGTCGCCACATGGTAAGCTACCAGACCCGAATGAAGACGATTACTACAACATTAACCCCATGACATACGAGGGAGTGTTCTATCAAGAGCAACCTGATGATGATGATGATGATGTGGTTAGAAACAATGACGCTAGACCATTGGGTGATGATGATGTGGACCCAAACGTCGACGATGCACGGAATGATGGTGAGACCATTGTCAATGAAAATGACATACTTATGCTAGAAAGTTAAACGAAGACGCCGACGACGAGGAAGAGCCTCCACCTCCGTCGGACAACGAAGATGATATGATTGATAGTGATGATGAGACGGACCGAGAAAGAGGTTACAACAGTGATGATTCATATGGGTTCTAGCAGATGTACGTTTCAAGTCTTTTTTTCTATAGTTTAGGAATATACCTTTTTATGCATTTTTATTAATGTGTTTATTATCATGCCTTTTTCTTCATTTCATTAATTTACTAATTGCTTTTTCTCTTTTCAATGCAGGTTCGTGGAACATGGGCAAGGGGAAGGCCGATGGTGTGGGTTTCCTACGCAAGGTCGTTGGCCTACCTAGTCGGAGTGGTCGAGCACGTAATCCTCCCCCTCGGCTACTTGACGATGACTCCTCACAGGGAGGTCGAGGGAGAGGTGCCCCTAGAGGGGGAGGGGGCGGGGGGAGAGCCTCTAGAGGACGAGGTGCTGGGGGGGAGAGCCA
>NC_041389.1:486257230-486275427 GCF_002162155.2 Triticum dicoccoides | reverse complement strand
AGGTTGGGGAGGGGGAGGCAGGCGAGGAGGGGGGTGGTGGCGGGGATGATGGTGGTGACGGGAAGGGGGTTGACAACAAGGATGGCTGCGTGGCAACGCAAAGCTACCAAAGCAGGTTCCTGCTACTGAGGAGCAGAAGTGGCTCATTGAGCCCACGGGAAAAGAGTAAGTGGTTCATTATTTTGCTTGTCACATGCATATTCTGGTTGTTATTTATTTTGCTTGTCACATGCTAATAGTTCATTCTTTTGCAGCAACTGGATATATTCTAAAGGGGTCCATATTCCCAACGGCCTCATCACCGTCTTGCTGAAGTTATACTGGCCGGGGTTGTACTGTCCGGATCCAGTCAGGCAGCCGGACCGTCGTGTTTTGGCCACGAGCTGGGACCACTGGGAAGCGGCCCTCCACGCGGACCATGAGACCCATGCCAAGGCCATGATCACTACTTTCTGGGTGAGTTCTCTTCAGAAGCACAAGTCCATTATAGTTTCATGAATGATTTAACTCATGGCTTCTTCCATTATTGTTTCATGCATGATTGTAGAAATTCTATCGAGTTCTTCCGGAGCACAGGGCTAGAGCAGACCAGATCATGCTGCGCCAATGCAAGAAGAAGGCCCGCCAGATGTAGTACGAGGTGTGCTATGTGGCCATCTCGACATACTACCACGACGTTCTTGGTGTGAAGATGACCAAGGAAGAAGCGCGGAGGATGGGCATTACCTTAGAGAGGCCCGAGTACTTGGCGGTAAGTATAAAAGATTTTTCATTATGCTTTCATATGTTATGCTTTCATTATGCTTTCATATATTATGCTTTCATTATGCTTTCATTACCATGTGGTACATTTCACCGTTTCATGTTGACATGTCATTATGCTTTTATTATGTAGGTGTGTCCAAATTGGTGTTATGGAAAAGACGAGTCCTGGGAAGCATTGGTGGATCTTTGGTGTGATGAGGCTGGAGCCTGGGCGGCTATGAGAATCAAAAATAAGGCTAACCGAGGGAAGGAGGGAGTACATGCTCAAGGAAACCGAAACCACTATCTCCACAAGGCAGTTAATGTATGACTAACCCCATTAAACATTCTTGTTCTTCTATTTACCATCACTTTCTTATGTATGACTAACATCTGTTTGGTGGTGCAGGAGGAGAAACTAAAGCGGCCGCTCTCACACATGCAGGCGTGGGAGATCGCCCATACGCGGAAGGGCCCCAAGCCTGGCGAGCCCAAGTACTACGGCAAGAAGACCGCGTGGAGGAAGGAGGCCTACTCCGCAGCGTATCTGAAGTTACATCCTGACACACCTGACCCCATTGCGGCTGATCTGGACGACAGGGCGGTGGTGAGCATGGGGCCCAAGGAGCACGGTCGGGAGGCGGTTCTCGATGCTGTGGTCACTCCGACTATCTCCTACACACAGCTCCGTTGGATCGACCCGAGCCTGAGCCAGCACACGAGCCAGCCAGTGTCCAGTTCACAGTCCCTCTTTCAGGAGCAACAATCTGTAAGTATTTTCCCTCTTATCTTCATTGCTCACTTTATTTTCCGCATCTAGTAGTTTTATGAGTTCCTTCATGTCATATCGTAGGCCTACCTGGAGTACACACGCCAGGAGACCATGGCATGGCATCAGAGGCTTCATGAACACCAAGTGCAGAGGGATCGCCAGCTGGAGCAGGCTTTTCAGGAAATGGCGGCTGGCAGGTGTCCTCAGTTGCAACCAGCACAATGCCCTCCAGCACAACCAGTGCTGCTGACCTTTGAGGAGTTTGTGGCACAGAACGCTGGCCCCTCGCCGGTTAGTTCATCCCCAATCTATTCACCCAAAGCATGTCATGCCTTTCAACACAGTCATATATCCCATTAATATGTCTTTTCAACATCCAGGGAACAGGTGGATCTACCATTGGCGGTGGTCTTCACAACACTCTGGAGACACGGAGCCCGACCACTCCGATCCACGGAGGCGGAGGCGGAGGTGGAGGCGGTCTTGGCGGTAGCGCTGGCGGAAGCACTGACGACCTGGGCTTCGGCGCTCTTGGCGGTGACGACCTCCGCGGTGCTCGACGTCCTGGCGCTTAAGCCTTTGGGTCACATTGTGGCGGTTCTCGATGTTGTGATACTTATATGCTTGTGATGTTTCTTATCTTATTGTTGTTTGTGAGATTCTTATATGCTTGGTGGTGATGATACTTATATGTTTATGCTTTGCGATGTTTCTTATGATGTGTGATGCTGCTCCTTACTGTTACGTGATGTTCCTTCTTATATATGCTGCTTCTTATATATGCTATGTATATTCAAATGAATTGAGCTAAAAAGAAACAGAAAAAAGAAAAAAAACTGGACAGAAACTATGCCGACGGCCTAGCCGTCGGCATAGGCCTGGCGTGAGCTCCCAGTGGCTGACACGTGGCCGTCTATGCCGACGGCCTGGCCGTCGGCTTAGTTCTGCCCTAGGAGTGCCTAGTTGCCGACACATGGCACGTCTATGCCGACGGCCTAGCCGTCGGCATAGTTCTAAACTAAGCCAACGGCTAGGCCTCGGCATAGGCAAGCCCCCAGGAGCAACGGCGACTCGCCATGTGGCACCTCTATGCCGACGGCCTGGCCGTCGACTTAGTTTAGAACTATGCCGACGGCCAGGCCGTCGGCATAGAGGTGCCACATGGCGAGTCGCCGTTGGTCAGCAGTTGACGGCAGCCACCGTTAGGCGATGGCGTTGCCGACGGCCAGGGCCGTTGGCATAGATGTACGGCCACCGTCGGGATAGGGTCTATGCCGACGGCCTTTCTATGCCGACGGTCATCCTGGCTACGCCGACGGATATGTTGCCGACGACCCTATGCCGACGGGGGCCGTCGGCATAGGCCTGTCCCGACGGCTAGTCAGGGCTATGCCGACGGCCCTGGCCGTCGGCATAGGGCGCGATTCCGGTAGTGTCTCTAGCTAACATTAAACAGTTGCCAAAATTTGACATGCCAATTTTTGGCATCAAACCAATTAATCTCCTAATCTTCACAGTCAAAAGTTGCCAACATTTGGTAACCTTTTATGTGATTGGCAACGAAAATTGGTATGCAATCAATCTCTAGCCAACATTTAACGGTTGCCAAAATTTTGCATGCCAATTTTTGGCATCAAACCAATTAGCCTCCTAATCTCCCCCATCAAAAGTTGCCAACATTTGGCAACCTTTTGTGTGATTGGCAACAAAAAATGGCATGCAACCAATCTTTAGCCAACATTTAACAGTTGTCAATATTTGGCATGCCAATTTTTGGCATCAAATCAATTAGCCTCTTAATCTCCATCATCAAAAGTTGCCAACATTTGGCAACCTTTTGGATTATTGGCAACGAAAATTGATATGCTACCAATCTCTAGCCAACATTTAACAGTTGCTAAAATTTGACATGCCAATTTCGGCATCAAACCAATTAGCCTCCTAATCTCCCCCAACACTTTATAAACCCCCGACGACCGTCCACGAGCAGCAGCATCTCGTCGGTGAGCGAACTAGCTAAAACCTTCGGCCGAGGTGATGGATATCTCACTACCCCAGCAATGGCTCCTCCTCCTCCTAGCCGGCATCCTCCTCCCCGTCGTCTCGTACCTGCTAGTGACGAAGCACAGAGCCGAGGAAGGGCGGCTGAAGCTGCCGCCGGGCCCGAAGCCGGTGCCGGTGCTCGGCAACCTGCACCAACTGGGCTCTCTACCGCATCGCAACCTGCGCGACCTGGCCGGGCGGCACGGCCCCGTCATGCTACTCCGCCTCGGCGCGGTGACGACGGTGGTGGTCTCGTCCGCGGCTGCGGCGCGCGACGTGATGAAGGCCCACGACGCCGAGTGCTGCAGCCGCCCCGCATCGCCGGGCCCCGCGCGGCTCTCCTACGGGCGCAAGAGCGTCTCGTTCTCGCCATACGGCGCCTACTGGCGCGACATGCGCGGACTCTTCGCCGCGGAGCTCCTCGGCACGCGCGGCGTCAGAGCCGCCTGGGCCGCACGGCGGGAGCAGGTGGACAGGCTCATGGCCGCCCTGGGCAGCGCTGCGGGGCCGGTGTCGTTGGATGAGCACGTGTTCCGTGTCGCCGACGGCGTCATCGGCACGGTGGCGTACGGGAGCGTGTACGGCGCGGAGGCGTTCGCGGGCAAGTACGAGCGGTTCCAGCATGTGCTACAGGAGGCCGTGGACATGTCGGCCAGCTTCTCCGCCGAGGACTTCTTCCCCAACGCCGCCGGCCGCCTCCTCGACCGGCTCGCCGGCATCGTCGCGCGCCGGGAGAGGATCTTCAGAGACCTCGACGGCTTCTTCGAGGTAGTGCTGGAGCAGCACCTGGACCCCGCGCGCCCAAAGCCGGAGAGCGGCGGCGGCGACCTGGTGGACGCCCTCGTTAGAATCTGCGAGGAGCACGGATTCACGAGGGACCACGTCAAGGCTGTCCTCCTGGACGCGTTCATCGGCGGCGTTGACACGAGCTCCGTGACGATCCTCTGGGCGATGTCGGAGCTGATCCGGAAGCCGCAGGTGCTGAAGAAAGCGCAGGAGGAGATCAGGGCCGCGATCGCTGGCAATGAGCAGCGGGTGCAGCCGGATGACCTGTCGAAGCTGACCTACCTGAAGATGGTCGTCAAAGAGACCCTGCGGCTGCACCCGCCGATTACGCTGCTTCTGCCGCGGGAGACGCTGCGGCGGGTGGAGATCGGCGGCTACGACGTGCCGGTGGGGACGCGGGTGCTGGTGAACGCGTGGGCCATCGGGAGGGACCCCGCGAGCTGGGGCCAGGACGCGGCGGAGTTCGAGCCGGAGAGGTTCGAGGCCGGCGGGAGGCACGACAAGGTGGACTTCCGCGGCGCTCACTTGGAGCTGATGCCGTTCGGCGCCGGCCGGCGAATCTGCCCTGCACTGGCCATGGGGGTGGCGAACGTGGAGTTCACGTTGGCCAACATGTTGTACGGCTTCGAGTGGGAGCTGCCGGAGGGGACGTTGGCCGAGAAGGTGAGCATGGAGGAGGCCGGTAGGCTGACCTTCCACCGCAAGACTCCGCTGGTGCTCCTGCCTACCCCATACGTAGTATGACAAGCTCTGCTGCTCTGGTAGTGGTATATCGAGTTTATACATCTGGCAAATATATCTAAGTTAGTAGAACAAATGAAGAAAATTGATACATGTGCGCGTCTTGGACTGCTAACATGAATCAGTCTTTTTTATGTTTTGAGTTCCAGCACAAATTTGCTCCGACTTTATACATCGGATCTTGTGAGTAAAGTTGAAATATAATGGGACTATGATTGATTTGAAACAGCCGAAAAAAGAATGTGACTGACTATGTGTAAGTCCATTGAAATCCGCCCTCGATCTCTGATCTAACGGCTGCTAAGTCATTTCCCACCTCCCAATGCTTTCTTCCTCCCGACGCACATCTTCTTCCAACCGTCCCCACGGACCACCGGCCGAACCGTCAGCCACCACCGCCCGCGGCCGGCGGCGCTCCTGCGCAGCCTCGTCGCCACGCCCTCCCCGAAACCTCCTCCCACTGTCGTGCTACCAACGCCCCCGATCATCCCTCTAGCCCCGGTGCCGATGAGATTTTCCGCGGACGAACTTGCACCGCCGCCGTGCTGCCGGCCCCGGTGCCGATTTGAGTTAGTCTTTTTTATGTTTTTGAGTTCCAGCATAAATTTGCTCCGACTTTATATATCGGATCCTGTGAGTAAAGTTGAAATATAATGGGAGCATAATTGATTCGAAACAGAGGAAACAAGAATCTCCCCAAGTAGGGGCGTGTAAAATTAATATGACTCCACTAAAAGTCTAACGTCAGATTTTTTACAATAACAAAATCGAACGATTTTTACGACAATTTGTGTTTGCGGAGGATGACAAATTTAGTTGGTAAGCATGGCAAATCCGGTCCAGTTCATTTTTTATCAGAAAATTGTCGTGTTCGTAAACTAGATTTGTCATCCTCACGTCAACTAAATTTGCATAAAAAATGTTCGTTTTCCATGCTTAAATATCTAATGTCAGATTTTTAGCATAACCAAATTAATAAGGCGATATCAACATTCTTTTATGCATCAATCCATGAAAAACATAAGTGTTGCCTCTCAAAAATAGTCAACAGTTGCACGGGCGTACGGTTTCTTTCACATCTCATACTATTTTATTTATCAAGCATAAAAAAATTCAGTATGCACATATTTTGTATGAATTAAGGAATAGCCAAGCAAACATGTGCATTTATATTCCGCCTGATTAGTTTTAACCATTTAGGCATCCACTTTGTTGTGCTCAGGCTGCCTTCTCAAATACTTTGAAAGAGAAAACAGATTTTGCCCATTAGATCCGGATATTTTTTTAACTAGCGAAGAAAGAAAGTCGGATGAAGAGCAGCGGGTATCCCAATGTGACACCCTCGATTCAATCGTACACTAATCATACACGCAAATGTGTACGATCAAGATTAGAGACTCACGGGAAGATATCATAACACAACTGTAGACACAAATTAAAATAATACAAGCTTTATATTACAAGCCAGGGGCGTCGAGGGCTCGAATACAAACAAGTCAGCGGAAGCAGCAATATCTGAGTACAAACATAAGTTAAGCAAGTTTGCCTTAAAAAGGCTAGCACAAAAGCATCCACGATCGAAAAGGCAAGGCCACCTGCCTGAGAGCCTCCTAGCTACTCCTGGTCGTCAGCGGTCTCCACGTAGTAGTAGGCACCCTCGAGGTTGTAGTAGTCGTCGGTGGTGGCATCTGGCTCCTGGAATCCACCACTTGGTTGCAACAACCAGAAAGAAGAAAGAAAGGGGAAAAGGGGTAGCAAAGCAACCGTGAGTACTCATCCAAAATACTCGCAAGCAATGATCTACACTACTTATGCATCGGTATCAATGAAAGGGGTAGTATCTGTGTACTAACTGCAGAATGCCAGAATAAGAGGGGGAGAAGCTAGTCCTATCGAAGACTAGCATCTTCAAGGAATTTCAAGCATCATGCAGCATCACAAGAGATAAGAGAAGAATAAGTTAAAGTAGTAGTAGTGTCATCAACCTCGCCAAGAGATCCTTCCTTGACTCCCTGCGAGAAAGCAATCCCAGAGCCATACTATCTAGTTCTCATCTCATATGTCAAGTTCTAGTTGTATCGATCAGGATACAACTCCAAGTGTCCGTTACCGTAGGACAGGCTATCGATAGATGTTTTCTTCCCTGCAGGGGTGCACCAACTTACCCACCACGCTCGATTAACTCCGGACGGACACACTTTCCTGGGTCATGCTCGGCCTCGGCCAAACAATACGCCGCAACCCGACCTAGGCTTAAAAGAGAGGTCAGCACGCCGGACTAAACCTATGCCCCCAGGGGTCTTGGGCAATCGCCCCGGGAACTCCCGCACGTTGCGAGGGCAGCCGGTGAGCAGACCCTACCTCCTTAAAAAGGCAGGTGCTTACGTAGTCCAACCTGGCGCACGCCGCTCAGTCGCATGACGTCTACTAAGTTTCGGATGATGCATACGACGTAGAACACCCATACTATGCCCACGTGATGGTTAGTGCTATCAAGCCAGAGCCCCCTCGGATCAAATATCCAAACCATTAGTGTGTTGGTAGTGCGGTCACGACCAGAGACTCACGAAAGATGTGACCCCGTCGCCCCGTCTCAAGGACTTACGGCAAGGGCTAAGAATGCCCGGCCATGCCTCGTATTCAACTCCCGGGTACCCTCCAGGCCAACCCATCTCCACATCACTCGCGGGTATCCCTCAGGGCCGATCCGCCTTTCCAAGTAACAGTTGTAAAGTCCAAGTATCCGTGTGTCCAAACACCAAGGGGAAACCCCGAGGAATCACCCTCGGTGGATTCCACTCGTTGTAATCATCAAGGTAAACGTAAGAGGAACCACCCTCGAGGTTCACACTTGATGGGTTGCACGACAGAGTCGTATCGGAAGTGGTTAAGGCAGAATCACCCTCGATGACCATGACCGAATAGCTACACTACATGGTTAACATCAGAAGTGCTGATGAGGTCTCACCCTCGGCACTCAATAGTAACCCAGTAGTGTCGAGCAAGTAAGGGGAAAGTAATGTGCGGTGTTGGGGCCTGATCTTCGATCCCGTTGATCGGGTCTTCGATGATGAAGCAGGGACAACAAGGACAAGGTGGGGTCACTGATGGATCACTAACCAACCTATACTAAGCAGTTTAGGATAAGCGGGTAGGTAACAATAAGCAGGTTACAAAAGCAGGCTATGCATCAGAATAGGAGCAAAGAATTACAGTAGTAAAATCTAATGCAAGCATGAGAGAATGTAATGAGTGATATCGGGATGATCAAAGGGGGGGCTTGCCTGGAAGCTCTCCTGCAAAGGAAGAAGGGCCGTTGGAGACGTAGTCGATAACAGGGGTAGCATCAGTCGCGGGGTCTACTGGAGAGAAGAGTGGAAGAAACAATAAATATAAAGCAAACAAAGCATCATAAAGCATAACATGGCAATACGCAGCGCTAGGAGTGTTGTAATGTAGTGCTGCACGATACAGGTGAAGGGGTAATTCAACCGGGAAGGAATTCCCGGTTCCGGACCCGTGTCAGACAGATGACCGGAGGGGAATGTTCCATGTTCAGATAGTTAGAGGCATCTAACAACTAAACAGATAGCGTATTCGAATTCCTCTCGTCGTAGTGAGCAACTTTCATGTAGAAAACATTTTCACCCGAGCTATGGTTAATTTTCTATGATTTTCGAAGTTTAAAGCATTTTCTAAACTTAGTGGAATTAATTTAAATAAATAAATCGTAATATCCAGAATAGTAACAGATGACGTCAGAATGACATCATCATGATGTAAGTGGTCAACAGCAGCTGTTCAGGTCAAACCTGACAGCTGGGTCCTACACATCAGTGGCCCAGTTAATAAAACATGGTTAGTTTTAACTAAATAGGTTAATTACCTAGTGGGGCCTACTACCAGTGTCACATTAGTAAACTAATTAACTAAATTAACCTAAAACATTTATTAGGCGGGTGGGACCCGCATGTCAGTGACTGGTCTAACCCAGTCAGCGGGTTCAATTAGTCAACCGGGCCAGCGGGACCCGTTGGGCCCACTGGCTAGTGGCACAGGTGGTGCCACGCAGGCACCACGTCAACACCACACACGGCTGGACGACGACGGGCGCCGCGGCGTGGGGAACGACGGAGCCGGGGTGGCGCAGGGGGCACCGCACGCGAGCAACAAGGGCGGGGCGCGGCGGCGGTGATGGAGGGAGGTGTTGCCGTCAGCGGCGGGGGGCGGAGGCGTGGGGCCTGGGCTTCAGCAGCAGGCGCAGTAGCTATCGGCGGCAAACGGCGGCACAAGGCAGACGCAGTTGCGGCAGCAAGCGGGCAAGCCGGGTGTGGTCAGGGAGGCGGCGGGCGCGGGCGGAGGGCAGCGCTAGCAGCAGCCAGCGACATCAAGCAGGAGTGGTAGCAGGTAAGAAGAGCAACGGCAACAGCTAGGGGGCAAGCGGGGCAAGGATGTGCGCAGGCGGGCGCACGCGCGGTCTGGTGTGGCCGGGCGCCGGCCAGGGAGCTCGCGGGCGCAGCGGCGTTTACGTGCCAGCACGGGTTGGCGAAGGCGGATCAGCTAGAGGAGGCGTGCGGGAGCGTGAGCTCGTCGAGAGCTGGACGGGGCAGCGCGGCGACCTACGGCAGGGGGAAAATGGAAGCGGGAAGAAGGGGCTGCGAGAGGAGCTCACCTAGCAGGCACAAGGGGGGCCCGTGATCGCTTAGGAGCAGCAGATGTGGCCGGACTCGACGGGGCTCGGGGTGGCCAGAGACGACGACGAGGGAGGCGGCGTCCGACGAGGAAGTAGAGTCGGGGGCGGCGTAGTCATGCTCCTCGGCTCGGCTCGTAGTCGAAGGCAACGAGGCGGAGGGCGGCGAAGGCCCTGGCACGGTCCTAGGTGACGGGGACGGCAGAGAGCTCGTCGACGTCGGCGGTCATGGTGGGGGTGCGGTGGCGCGGTGGATCTGGAGAGCGAAAGCGGTGCGAGGAGGGGGAATGGATGGGGACGCCATGGGGAGTGGAGAAGGGATCGAGGAGTCGCGGCCTTATCCTCTCGCGGGGTTCATCGCCGGCGAGGTGGTTCGGCGGCGACCACCCTCTTGTAGCGACGGGGTCGGGGGAACAGAGAAACGACAGGGGAGGGGTGTGTGGGCCTGGACGGGCCAGGTAGCCCGGGGACACGAAGCCTTTTCCTTTCATTTAACTTAGCTTTTGTTTTTCTTTTAAAAACTTTTTCTGATTTCCAAATCTTTTCCAAACCAAAACAATTTTATAGATTATAAAACTTACACCTAAAATATCATTATGTTTTAGGCTACTGCCACAATTAGTTTAGCAATCAAATAAAACGGGTTAGCATTTTTATAAATTAAATAGCAATTAAACATTATTTAACCACTGTTTTATTTAGCTTAGGGCATTTAAGTACCTAAAAAATTGTTGGTTCACTATCAATATTTGTTATGGATTATTTGTCGCAAGATGAACATTTTATATTTCATGGCTGATAAATATGAATTTTTGACTTTAGATTGGATTTGAATTGAATTGTGATTTGGATCAAGTGAAGATTAGCAACAGTAACATGATGATATGGCATCATTAACAGGGGATTACTGTAGCATGACACTGGGGGTGTTACACCCAAGAATTCCAGGCCCTCTTTCAAATTAGTGTAAAGTTTGCACGTACGAATTTCCAAAGGTCGGGCTGATGCACATGCTCATGCATCCAAAAGGGACAGTTCAAAGTTGGCCCACGTATCTGGGAGGAATACGGGATAGACAGCATCGCTATACAACTTTATATACAAGAAGCGGCTCGAATCTAAACGTGAAAGGGCCGTGAAGATAACAAGCTCATCTGAGCTCCAGCTCAGAACAACACTTTCCCTGTGACGTCAAACTATACATGTATCATCCGAACTCCCAAGTGAAAAGTTTTTATTGCGCTAGAAAACTGAAGTCTATACTCCCTCTAATTACCAAAATGATGCATGCATGCCTCACTAGCTAGGGCCAACCGATGCCACATGACACATGTGTGATGAGCAACCTACATGTTTTTTGGCAGCATAATGATATGACATATGTGGTGAGCAAGTTCAAAACACTAGGGCCAACCGATGCAACTCTCAAAACGTAGAAGTGGCATGGCACGTGCCACCGGCCGGTCGGGTGGTGAGAAGACGGAGTGCACAAGTCATTGACCTGGATTTCTTTTTTCCATCTTTCCAAAGGGATCTAAAATAACAGTAAGACAACATTTAGGTGTCTTAAAATTAAGAGCGATGGCATATTATGGGAGCGACTAGCGCTCAGTCGACAGAGAATTAACTAATTAAAGTTGTTTGTACATAACTAAAAACATACTCCCTCCAATCTGAAATATAAGTCGCTAGAGAGATTTTTCGACCAGCGGCAAGAGTGATGGGACGGGGAGAGGGAGAGGACGGCGACGGGGCAAGAGTGATGGGACGGGGAGAGGGAAAGGGCGGCGACGGAGCGAGGGACTGGCTAGAGACGGGAAGAGGGAGTAATCGGCGGATCTAGATGTAGAGAGAGAGAGAGAGAGAGAGAGAGAGAGAGAGATGGGAAAATCTGGAGTGGATGGAGAGAGCGACTGGACTGCGGAAACAAGTGGTGGTGGACGAGGATAGTTTTGCAAAATGATTTTGTGACAGAATTTGCACTAGAAAAGCTAAAACGACATATATTTAGGTACGAAGGGAGTATTACCGAAAAAGGCTTTCGCCCCGCTTTATATTATAAAGCCAACCGCATAATAAGCATCCAACAAATCCAACACACAACAGACACACACACGGAGGTCTACAGGAGCCAAAATAGTACAACAAAGGGTCACAGCTGAGGGCACAGCACAACAAGCCCTAAACCCAAAATACGCACGCCACAGACCACATAGTCGCCAGGCGGACTAGTCAGGCTCAGGAGGAGGAGGCAGCAATGGGGGAGCCACGCGGAGCGCCATCGAGCGGAGATCGGAGAGGAGGGCGGTGATGACGTCCCGGTCCTGGGGGCGGCTAAGCGGCCGCCAAAACTGCAGGTAACCACACAATTTGAAGATTGCGTCAGTCGCACGACGACGTAGCACCTTCTGAATAACAAGCTTATTACGAATGTTCCAAAGCGTCCATGCGAGAACCCCCACGCACGGCCATCTAATATGGCGGTAGCGGGCAGGGCAGGCGTTAAGCTCGGCAAGCAGGTCGGGGAAGTTGGTATTACACCACTGTCCACCAACCGTTTCGCGGAAGCAGGCCCAAAGGAACTGGGCAGAGTGGCACGAGAAAAAGATGTGGTTAGCATCCTCAATGGTGCCACAGATGGGGCACCTCCCATCACCCGGGCCATTCCGCTTGAGGACCTCAACACCGGAGGGGAGCCGGCCACGGATCCATTGCCACAGGAAGATCTTGATCTTCAGCGGGAGACGGATATCCCAGACCAGGCTAAATGGTTCCATGGCCGACGATGGAGCAATGGCGCTGTATAAGGACTTCGTGGAGAAACGTCTAGAAGGCTCGAGGTGCCAGGACAGAACATCCCGGTCCTCCGCCACATCCATCGGCATAAGAGCAATGTCCTGGAGGAGGGAGTCCCAGGCGGCCACTTCAAGGGGGCCAAACGAGCGCCGGAAGGCGAGACGCCCTAAGTCAATAAGGGCCGTCTCGACCGAGACCCTAGGGTCAGCCGCAATGGCAAAGAGCTCAGGGAAACGCACCGCCAGGGGGGCGTCCCCTAGCCAACGGTCGAACCAAAACAGGGTCGAGGCTCCGGATCCAACAGATATAGAAGTGCCAATGCGTAGTACGGGAAGGAGCTGGATCACGGACTGCCAGAACTGAGAATCGCCCGTACGTTGGCAAAAGGCAAGAGGTTGGCCACGAAGGTATTTATTGCGGATGATGGTGAGCCAGAGGCCTCCCTCCCTGTTGGCAATACGCTACAACCAGCGAGTCAGGAGGGCAATGTTCATGCGTCGGGAAGAGAGGATCCCGAGACCCCCCTGGTCTTTGGGCTTGTAGATGTCGGACCAGCTCACCATATGGTACTTCTGTTTGTCGTCCGCGCCAACCCAGAAGAACCTCGACTGGTATTTGTCCACCTCCTGGTGGAGGGTCTCATGAAGGCAGTAGAAGCTCAAGAGGAACCAGAGGAGGCTCGCAAGCGAGGAATTGATAAGGATCACCCTGGCGGCTTTCGACAGCCAGTGACCCCTCCAGGGTTCAACCCTGCGCTACATCCTAGTCACCTTCGGTCGAAGATCCACGACGGTGAGTCTGGAGTCACTAATGGGCACCCCCAAGTAAGTGGTGGGGAAGGTGCCCAGGCGGCAGTTAAGCTGGTCCGCAATGGACGAGGCTTCGTCCGGGTTGTAGCCAAGGACCATCACTTCGCTCTTGTCGAAGTTAATGGTGAGTCCGGACATTTGTTGGAAGCATAAGAGGAGGAACTTCAGGTTGGCGATGTCGGACACGGAGCCTTCAACCATGATAATGGTGTCATCCGCATACTGGAGGAGGGAGACCCCTCCAGCGCCAACAAGGTGAGGGACAACGCCCCGAATATGACCGCAAGCCTTGGCCTTATCTAGGATGACCGCAAGGGCATCGACCACCATGTTAAAGAGGAACGAGGAGAACGGGTCACCCTGGCGAACCCCACATAAGGTGGGGAAGTAGGGCCCGATCTTACCGTTGATGTTGACCGCCGTCCGGCCGCAGGTGAAAGTTGCATAACCCGTGTCACCCAGTGGTCGTCGAAGCCCTTCCGAAGGAATACTTCCCGAAGGAAGGGCCAGTGGACCGTGTCATAGGCCTTGTGGAAGTCGAGCTTAAGGAACACCGCGCAGAGGTGCTTTGTTCGAACTTCGTGAAGGACTTCGTGGAAGACCAACACCCCATCCAAAATAAATCAGCCTTGGATGAAGGCGGACTGGTTGGGGTGGGTAATAGAGTCCGCAAGAAGGGTCACCCTATTGGCGTACCCCTTGGCTAGGATCCTGAAGATCACGTTGATCACGGTGATTGGGCGAAACTGGCGGATGTCCGAGGCCCCAAGAACTTTAGGGATGAGGGTAATGATCCCATAGTTCAGGCGCCCCAGGTCCATGGTCCTAGAAAAGAACTCGTCGAAGAGGGCCATAACCTCTGGCTTAATGGTCTGCCAGAATGTTTTAAAGAACAATACCGGCAGTACATCCGGGCCCGGGGCCGAGGAGGGGTTCATTCCTTTGATCGCCGCAAGGACCTCCTCCTCCGAGAAAGGTGCCACTAGAGCGTCATTGGCCTTGGCGGAAACAAGCTGGTCCTCCGACCAGGTATCGGGGGCCAGTGCAGCCCCACCCCGAGGGGTGGGGAAAAAGGGCTTTATAGAAGCCATCTATGTGAGCGCGGATGTCCGAGGGGCGAACAAGCTGAGAGTCACCTACCCACAGGGAATGAATGAAATTGCGGCGCCGCCGGCCGTTGGCAATCGCCTGGAAGTACGCCGTGTTGGCGTCGCCCTGGAGCACCGAACATTGGGTGCCGCGCATCCGCCAGTAGGCCTCCTCGTTAGTGTAGATGGCCCAGAGCTGGTCCTCGAGGTCATACCTCAACATCCACTCATCCGGGGAGATCCTGGATAGGTCTGCACGGGCGTCCAGGGCCTGGATAGCGCTTAAGATGGCCTTATTGCACTCACGAATATCCCGTCCAAGGTTCGCGCCCCAGCCCTTCATAAACTGGTGGGCTAGCTTGGCACAGAACTGCCAGGAGTCGACCACGGACATGGTGCGGTGGGGGGAGACGCGCGCGGCGGCCCACTTGGCCGCAACCGCCTCGCGGAACCCGGCTTGGTTGAGCCAGAAGGCCTCGAACCGAAACCGGGGGGAATGGCGGGGGCGTTCATCAGCCGTGGAGAGGAGGAGAGGGACATGGTCAGATCCGATCCTAGTAATAGCCTGAACCGAGGCCAGGGGGCATCTGAGCTCCCAATCCAGGGAAACTAAGACGCGGTCCAGGACAGACCGCGTCGGGTTCGCCTGGCGGTTAGTCCAGGTGAACCGAGCCCCCGTGCGCTCAAGCTCACGGAGGCCAAGCTCCGCGATGCAGTCATTAAACATCTGCATCTGGGGGCGATTAACCCGGTCGTTATTCTTCTCATCCGGGGAGCGGATGAGGTTAAAGTCCCCCCCCACCAGGACGGGTAGGGAGGACGCAGAGATCTTCTGCTGCAGCTCGGCGAGGAATGTCGGGGGGCGGCTGTGATCCGCCGGTCCGTAGACAATGATGACCTCCCATTTGAAGTTGTGCGCATGCTCGAAGATCTCCATACTGATGAAGAACCCGCCCCGATCCATACCTTCCACCTCAAAGGTGGCATCCTTAACACCTAAGAGGATGCCAGCTGAGTGGCCATTGTTCCCACTAGAAGGGAGCCAATGCCACGCGAACAGGTGGGAGCTAAGGCCGTCAAGCTCGGGGAGGGAGAAGTCGGTGCGCATGGTTTCTTGAATGGCGATGATGTCAATGTGCTCGTCCCGGATGTACTCAACAAGCTGGCGGCGACGACCGTCATAGCCGAAGTCACGAATGTTCTAGAAAAGGGCGCGCATCTAAACCGCCATGAAGAGGCTGCTTGACCCCAGGACAGTGGAAGCACTGTGGGCTCGAAGAGCGGCAGTGCGGGAGCGAGTGCGGCCCCGAACCTCCTCTACCGGCGTCCTCGAAGGCTGGGGTGCCGGGGTGCATAGGAGGCGGGCCCGTGTCTCAGCAAGTTTCCCATCGAGAATCTCACGGGCCTGGATAGCCGCAATCTGCTCCAAAGGGGGGCTAACCTCCCCCCTAAAAACTATGGCCGAGTCAAGGGCCACCTTTGCAAGGCGACCAAGCGGAACGGCTTCGAGAGCAGAGAAAGGGCAACTGGAAGAACTAGAAGGAATGTCGGTCGCACCTGTCTCGAGGTTCCGGCCGCAGCCCGGGTCTCAGCCCGCTCGGAGATGGACGGCGCCGGGAGGCCGGCCGGGCGGTCTGCGTCGAGCCAGGCGCTGCGGCGGGAGGCCGTCATCGGGGTCGACGAGGCCCGAGCCCGGCAGACGTAGGACACCGAACGAGGCGGGTGTGGGGCGACGGGGGTGACCACCTCCCCGGAGGTCACCAACAGCAGACGAGTCGGGGAAGCAAACGCCGGGGGGATCAGACAAGCACCAGACACCGCCTGAGGGGAGGGCGGGTCCAGTGCCGGTGGATCCAGGGCCGGCACGTCGACCACCGAGGCCGAGGAGGGGGCAGGAGGGGAGGCAGGTGGCGGCGGCGCATCCGCCCCAGAGGGGTCCAACAGGGGGACCAGAGGGGGGAGGCTCCAACATCGGTGAGGCCGGAGGCAGCAGAGATGCCGGGGACGGAGATGGGGGGTCCTTGGCCACCACAGGCAGGACACACGGCGAGCGCGGCGAAGATGCCGGGAGGACGAGGAGGCTGACGCTGGGGATGTCGCTGAGCTCGGCCGAGGAGGAGGGAGAGGAGCCAGGCAGTATGGAGGTGGCGGCCTCGGAGGAGAGGGCCAACCCACGCGACCGGCCCACACCCGAGCCCCCCCGCCCCAGAGGGGGAGAGGGGTCCCGAGAGGGGGAGCGGCTACGGCTAGAGTGCTCGTCGTCGTCCTCCGGGTCCTCGTGGCGGGAGGGGCGCGGACGGCGGTAGTGGGGATCGTCGCGGGAGTCCGCACCGCCCCCACCAAAGTGGCCCACAGGAAAGTGACGAGGACGGCCGACGTGGTTGGGGGGCTCGGGGTAGAACTTGAGGTCAAATCCCGGGTCGTTGAAGAACACTCGAACTGTGGCACGGAGGGTGGAGGAGTCCAGACACTTGACCTTGACACAGACCTCCTCCTCCTTGCGGAGAGAGAGGTCTTCCACCACCACCACCTTGCCCAGGAGCTTGGACATGCTCCAGATCACCTTCTCAGAGCGGGCGATGTCAGGAAGGCCCGCTATGAGAATCCAAGCGGTGTCCAGCACGGCAACCGCCTTGGGATCCAACAGGGGCTTAGAGATGTTGATGACGAGTTTGTTGAGGGCGAGGATGATGTCATCTCTACGGGTGCAGAGGCCCAGGCTGAGAGCGTCGGGGAAGACCACAGTGAAGGAGCTGTCAGAGGTCGGAGTCACCTGCCAGTCCCAGACACGACGGCAGAGGTGGTTAAGCTCCGCCTCGATCATCTCAGGCGAGGCGACCCCGACCCCCACAATGGACACGACAGCAAGGAGTGAAGGGGACGGAGGGGGGACGTCCTCCACCTCGATGTGGAAGAAACTGAGTCCCTCGATGCCATGGCCGTACATCATGAGCTCCTCAGTCATCGGTCGGTCGGGGCAGAGAACCGCCGGATGGCCCGGTTCCTTGCAGAGGTAGCACGTCGGCGGGTTGGGGCAGTCAACCTGGAAGTGGCCAACCACACCGCAGTTGAAGCACGAAGGAAGGTCGCGGGGGGCACCAGAGATGGGTGCGCCTGAAGACGCGGGGGCCAGAGCCGCGGTAGCGGGGGTGCGGGCAACACCCTGCTTCTTCTTCTTCTTGGCGCCTTGGCGGCCATGGGCCCCGGGGCCCCCGTTACCCGGAGGATGGCTCGGCTGGGTCCGTGGGGGCTGGTACCGGCGGGTGGCCGCAGCGTCAGAGGGCTCAGCCCGAGGGGGTGGCGACGCGGGGCGCTCATGGCGACGCGCGGGCAAGGGGGAGCGGGGCCGGTCACGACGGCTGTCCCGGGAGGGGGAGAGCCGGCTGTCGGTCCGCACCGGGGAGCGGCCCGCCATGCGTCCGGGCGAGTGACGGTCGAGGCGAGGCGGTGAGCGCCGGGGGTTGCGGGGCGGCGAGCGATGGGACTCGCGATAATCGCGGGCCGGCGACTGGCGGGAGTCCCGAGAGGGGGAACGACGAGGTTCACGCGGCCGGGACCGGCGCGAGTCGCACGCTGGAGCCCGGCGGCCGTCGAGGCCGTCGCGGTTGGCCAGCTGACGGCGGAGGTCGGCCTCGTGCTGCTGGCCCTCAGGCGAGGCGTGGCCCGACGGGCGAGGGTCCTCCAGGGGGCGCTTGGGGCGCCCAAAACCGTCTCCCCAGGAGCGAGTC
>NC_041389.1:486210133-486257035 GCF_002162155.2 Triticum dicoccoides | reverse complement strand
GCCGCGCGAAGGCAGGGCCGGCCCACAGATCGCAGGCCTCCCAACAGGGCCGACCACGCTGGGAGGGGGGAGGGGAGCAGGCCCAGCTGGCACCCAGGGCCCGACAAGGCAAGGCCCAGCCCAGGTGCCAACCCTGCACCACCAGCTAGGGTTCCAGCCGTCGCCCCCGGCGACGAGGGCGCGGCGGACGACCAGCCCGGCGGGCGAGGGGCAGCCTGGCGGCGGGGGGACGGGGTGCAGCAAACCCGGGAAGAACCAAAGAAGGCGATGAACGGCCGGAACGGAGCTCGTTGGGAAAGCAGCGGAACGCCGGCGATCAAGGGCGACGACGGGGGGACCGGCCGACGCGGGGCAGGCTAGCCGGAGTCCTTCCAGGAGGCCAGGGCATGGCCGCGGTCCGCCCTACCAGCCACGCCCCAACAGGAGCCCCAGCCCCAAAGGCCGCACCTTTCCCCGCGGTCACCGGCGAGGCGCGCGGCAACCGGCGGGAGGGCTGAGCGCACGTCCGGGCAGCCGAACTCCCACCCCCGGGAGTAAGGCCGCCGGCGGAGCGTGGCGGCGCGAGGCGAGCCGGGGCGGGCGGGGGAACGCGACCACGACACTCGACCGGCCGGCCCACGGCGCGGTCGGCGTCCTCCGCCCAGTCCGCCCAAACCACCCGGCCGGGAGGTTCAGGGGATGGGGCCGGCGGGGAGAAGGGAGCAGCGGGGGAGGCGGAGGCCACGACGGAAGGGGCCGCTGGCGGCGAGGGGGGCTCGACCGGGGAGGCGGCCAGCGGGGCGGCGGAGGCGCCCGAGTCGCCAGAGCCCGAGCCGTCCATACACTGTCCAGGCTTAAACAAATTGTGCACCGATTGATTGCTCGAAGGGAGTATTCAGCATGGTGTATAAGAAATTGTTCATCTAGTGCAAAAACAAATTCCTCTATTTATTTTTTGAGCCCAGAAATAAAATCTTACAGGAATTTCAATGTTGGATCAACTGGTACATGGTGTCCACCATGCCATTGCCGGTCACTTTATACACCCCCGACGATCGTCCACGAGCAGCAGCACCTGGTCGGTGAGCGAGCTAGATAAACCTCCGGCCGGAACGATGGATATCTCACAACCCCAGCAATGGCAGCTCCTCCTCCTAGCCGGCATCCTCCTCCCCGTCGTCTCGTACCTGCTGGTGACGAAGCGCAGCTCCGAGGATGGGCGGCTGAAGCTGCCGCCCGGCCCGAAGCAGGTGCCGGTGCTCGGCAACCTTCACCAACTGGGCCCTCTGCCGCACCGCAGCCTGCGTGACCTGGCCCGGCGGCACGGCCCCGTCATGCTGCACCGCCTCGGCGCAGCGACGACAGTGGTTGTCTCTTCCTCCGCGGCGGCGCGAGACGTGATGAGGGCCCACGACGCCGACTGCTGACCAGTTCCATTGAATAGGATCAAACTATAATTGTAGTGTGCATCTTCAAGTGCAAAAGGCGGCTGAACTCTTATGGCTATATTAGTCGATGTGATTTTGAGATCAAGCGCAACATAATATAATAAAATGGCTTTCTTATTTTCTAGGAAGACCCAAATAAACAAGCCAGGCATAATTTACATGCACCGACTTATTATTGTCCATATAAAAAGTGGATCATACAATGCGAGAACTAATTTAATTTTCTGAAAGTTAAAAATTCCAGAAGTTAAAATTTATGAAAATTTAATATATTTTTAAAAAGCTAGTATTTAAAAAAAATTAAAGTTCAAATGTATGAAACTTGGTAATCTTTTTCTCCACCATTATTAAACAATCAAACAAGAACTTTCTTACGTGCACCCAACAATTAGGCCCACGACACTGCATGAACCGATCAGCACCGCACAATTAGTCTCACAAATCTCAATCTAACAATCATCATTGATCCAATAGCTCTATGGTGTGCACTCAGTAATTTCCAATCACTGACCGTACTCCACCTCCACCAACAGAGAAATATTGTAACTACCAGGTCCGCGTCCCCTACAATCACGCAACCCATCGAGCACCCAGAGCCGCCTCGCATTATCTCTTTGGGTTGGAACTGTAGGCGCCGCCATCTCCCAATCTGTTCCTTCCATCGCCGCTCCGCCCCTGACCCCGTGCTCCATGACCTCCTCTAATCTACCTCCTCCGTCGCGCCTCATTTGTTTGGAAGCGGCAACACCTGATTGACAAATCTCACGATGGCTTGCATCGGCAGCGGCTAACCGTGCGTGGGCTATGTCCGGATCTGATCGCATAGTGTCCGGACGTACGCCTATATGTGGTTGGGCCGACTCAAGGTCGAA
The DNA here is from genome assembly GCF_002162155.2 of Triticum dicoccoides. Lineage (NCBI taxonomy): Eukaryota > Viridiplantae > Streptophyta > Magnoliopsida > Poales > Poaceae > Triticum > Triticum dicoccoides. Next base: position 486,254,736 of record NC_041389.1, on the reverse strand, counting down.
TCATGTATCATAGGCTGAGCCCGAACTCTTATCTTGACGGGTGTCCGTCTCCGGGCTAGACACCCGGGTATACACTGTCTTTAGCTTCGGAGATCGTGAACCCTTCGCACTTTCTTTGATGGTAGTGACGACGTGACACTAGTAGAAAAGAGGGCAATGGTCCAGGCCGGGCCAGCCCATTAGTCCCGGTTCAGTCTAGAACCGGGACCCATGGGGGCATTGGACCCGGTTTGTGAGCCCCGGGGCCGGCCGGGCCACGTGGGCCATTGGCCCCGGTTCGTCTGGACCTTTTGGTCCCGGTTGGTGGGATGAACCAGGACCAATGGGCCTCGCTCCTGGCCCACCACCATTGGTCCCGGTTGGTGGCATGAACCGGGACCAAAGGCTGCCCTTTAGTCCTGGTTCGTGGGACGAACCGGGACCAGTGAGTTGCCTATATATACCCCTCGCCCGCGAGCAGAGCACTCCCACTGCTCTGTTTTTCCTGGCTGGCGAGGGGAGAGCTTTGTGGTGCTCTAGCTCACCTCCTATGCACACGAGGTGTTCGATGGAATGCCCGAGCCACACTACTTAAGCTTTCTCCTCTCCAAGCTCGACCTCCAAGCTCCATTTTCCTTAATATTTGTCTAGGTTTAGCGGTCCATCACATCCCGTCCCCGTCTTCACCGCCGTTGATCTCCCGCGCCGATCTCGTCGCCGGCACCACCGTGGTGAGCCTCTTGTTCTTATCTTCTTTCTGAAAGGAAAAAATAATCTTACTTGTATGTTTATATAGATACTTGTATAATTTTCTTACTTTTATTATTGCATCTTATATAGTGCGATGGTTTTGGTATCCGCCCCCGTCGGCCCTCGTCCTGTCTATGATTCGGATGTGGTATATATTATCTTTTCATAACTATTGGTTCATTTATTGTTTATGACAATTATGCCGACCAACGTGACATAGATTTTGTTTATCTAGGAGGTTGTTGAACCGAAAATTCCAACCGACCCTATTGTCGAGAGGTTAAATTTAGTTGAAGAAGAAAACAATTTGTTGAAGGAAAAAATAAGAAAAATTGAGGAGGAGAAGATGATATTGGAGTTGCATGTTGCGGATGTCATCGATGATCACAAGATCAAGATGGATGCAATGCGCTTGAAGATTAGAAAGATTAGAAAATATGTCATTTATACCGAGGCTTGGTATCATTATGCCGTTGGATCAGTTGTTACATTGGTTGCGATTATGATCGCATTTATTTTCGCATTGAAATGTTTTACATAGTTTCAATGTATGGTTTAATTAATTTAGATGCTCTGCAAAGCTTTATGTTGTTAGATGAGAACTATGTATGTACTTGGTTTTAATGTGATGATGAACTTATATTAATTTGGTCACTTAATTATCTATTCATGATGTTCTGTAATGATTTTTGACACACTTAATTATGTATAATGCACGCAGATGAACCGGCCATGGATGTACGGTTCAAGACACACCTCCGAGTACATTAAGGGCGTGCATGATTTTCTCGAAGTGGCTGAAACAAGCAGAATGATTTTATGTGTTGTCCATGCCCTATATGTGGGAATACGAAGTCTTACTCTGACCGGAAAATCCTTCACACCCACCTGCTTTACAAGGGTTTCATGCCACACTATAATGTTTGGACGAGGCACAGAGAAATAGAGGTTATGATGGAAGACGGCAAAGAAGAAGAGTACGATGACAACTATGTGCCCCCTGAATACGGTGATGCTACTGAAGATCAAGAGGAACCAGACGATGTGCATGATGATGCTGCAACGGGCGAAGCTGCTGAAGATCAAGACGAACCAGTTGATGTGCCCGATGATGATGATCTCCGTCAGGTCATTGTCGATGCAAGGACGCAATGCGGAAGTCAAAAGGAGAAGCTGAAGTTTGATCGCATGTTAGAGGATCACAAAAAAGGGTTGTACCCCAATTACAAAGATGGTAATACAAAGCTCGATACCGTACTGGAATTGCTGTAGTGGAAGGCAGAGAATGCTGTGCCTGACAAATGATTTGAGAAGCTACTGAAAATATTGAAAAAGAAGCTTCCAAAGGATAACGAATTGCCCGACAATACATACGCAGCAAAGAAGGTCGTATGCCCTCTAGGATTGGAGGTGCAGAAGATACATGCATGCCCTAATGACTGCATCCTCTACCGTGGTGCGTATAAGGATCTGAACGCATGCCCAATGTGCGGTGCATTACGGTATAAGATTAGACGAGATGACCCTGGTGATGTTGCCGGCGAGCCCCCCAGGAAGAGGGTTCCTGCGAAGGTGATGTGGTATGCTCCTATAATACCACGGTTGAAACGTCTGTTCAGAAACGGAGAGCATGCCAAGTTGATGCAATGGCACAGTGAGGACCGTAAGAAAGATGGGAAGTTGAGAGCACCCGTTGATGGGTCGCAGTGGAGAAAAATCGAGAGAAAGTACTGGGATGAGTTTGCAAGTGACCCAAGGAACGTATGGTTTGCTTTAAGCGCGGATGGCATTAATCCTTTCGGGGAGCAGAGCAGCAATCACAGCACCTGGCCCGTGACTCTATGTATGTATAACCTTCCTCCTTGGATGTGCATGAAGCGGAAGTTCATTATGATGCCAGTTCTCATCCAAGGCCCTAAGCAACCCGGCAATGACATTGATGTGTACCTAAGGCCATTAGTTGAAGAACTTTTGCAGCTGTGGAATGGAAACGGTGTACGTACGTGGGATGAGCACAAACATGAGGAATTTGACCTAAAGGCATTGCTGTTCGTGAGGTTAGTTGGAAACATGTCTCAGAGGTGACAACACTGTTTGTGATGAGCTGTACTTGTTGTCTAGGGGATCATCTTTGACTGTATTGATTTACAAAGGATACGAGATAAATGGGAATGCATTTTACACGATTGACCAAGATCAAAAGAGCACCAACCAAAACAGCGGTGTCCGCTTTGATGCAACAACCGAGAGGGGAAAGGACACATATTATGGTTACATAGTGGACATATGGGAACTTGACTACGGACATGATTTTAAGGTCCCTTTGTTTAAGTGCAAATAGGTCAATCTGTCAGGAGGCGGGGTACAGGTAGACCCACAGTATAGAATGACAACAGTGGATCTGAAAAATCTTGGGTACACTGATGAACCGTTCGTCCTAGCCAATGATGTGGCATAGGTTATCTATGTGAAGGACATGTCTACCAGACCGAGAAAAAGAAAAGATAAGGAAGCGAATACATCATACGATGAGCCAAAGCTCCACGTAGTTCTTTCAGGAAAAAGGGACATCGTGGGAGTGGAGGGCAAGACATACATGTCTGAAGATTATGAAAAGTTTCATGAAATTCCTCCCTTCAAAGTCAAGACTGACCCCAGCATCCTGATAAACGATGAAGATTATCCATGGTTACGGTGCAATAAGCAAATGGCACAAGCGAAGAAAAAGTGAAGACTTTCTCCCGCAACTATTATGATGATACCATGCCAACTTTGTAACAGACGAGTATGATACCATTGTCCGTTTTGTACATGCACATGCTATGTGGGTGAATTTATGATACCATGCCAACTTTCAACATTTTTAGAGTTCATTTGAAATGCTTTAATGTCTTATTGTTCGACCCTCGTAATACCATTAATCCCGTTTCGCTCCTTGTCAACTATGTTCTCAAGAGGGCAGCCACGTGGGCCACTGGTCCCGGTTCGTCTGGACCTTTTGGTCCCGGTTCCACGCACGAACCGGGACTAATGCTGTAGGACCTTGAGAAGAGGTGTCTAGAGGGGGGGGGGGTGATTAGACACTAAGTACCAAAGTTGCAGTTTTTAAGTTTCATTAAAGTTTAAGTGGAGTTTAGGCACAAGTTTAACATTCACAACACATATCAAGCAAGCATGCAAAGAGTATATGAGCAGCGGAAAGTAAAGCATGCAATTTGCAAGAATGTAAAGGGAAGGGTTTGGAGGATTCAAATGCAATTGGAGACACGGATGTTTTTTGCGTGGTTCCGATAGGTGGTGCTATCGTACATCCACGTTGATGGAGACTTAAACCCACAAAGGGTAACGGTTGCGCGAGTCCACGGAGGGCTCCACCCAATAAGGGTCCATGAAGAAGCAACCTTGTCTATCCCACCATGGTCGTCACCCACGAAGGACTTGCCTCACTAGCGGTAGATCTTCACGAAGTAGGCGATCTCCTTGCCCTTACAAACTCCTTGGTTCAACTCCACAATCTTGGTCGGAGGCTCCCAAGTGACACGTAGCCAATCTAGGAGACACCACTCTCCAAGAAGTAACAAATGGTGCATTGATGATGAACTCCTTGCTCTTGTGCTTCAAATGATAGTCTCCCCAACACTCAACTCTCTCTCATAGGATTTGGATCTGGTGGAAAGAGGGTTTGAGTGGAAAGCAACTTGGGAAGGCTAGAGATCAAGATTCATATGGTAGGAATGGAATATCTTGGCCTCAACACATCAGTAGGTAGTTCTCTCTCAGAAATAGGATGCTGGAAGTGTAGGTTCAGTCTGATGGCTCTCTCCATGAATGAAGAGGAGGTGGAGGGGTATATATAGCCTCCACACAAAATCTAACCGTTACACATGTTGGGGAACGTAGCAGAAATTCAAAATTTTCCTACGTGTCACCAAGATCTATCTATGGAGAGACCAGCAACGAGTAGAAAGAGAGTGCATCTACATACCCTTGTAGATCTCTAAGCGGAAGCGTTCAAGTGAACGGGGTTGATGGAGTCGTACTCGTCGTGATTCAAATCACCGATGATCCTAGTGCCGAACGGACGGCACCTCCGCGTTCAACACATGTACAGCCCGGTGACGTCTCCCACGCCTTAATCCAGCAAGGAGAGAGGGAGAGGTTGAGGAAGACTCCATCCAACAGCAGCACAATGGCGTGGTGGTGGTGGAGGAGCGTGGCAATCCAGCAGGGCTTCGCCAAGCACCATGGGAGAGGAGGAGTAGGAAGAGAGGTAGGGCTGTGCCAGAACTTCGTGTATAGCTCCCATGCGCCTCCCCACTATATATAGGGGTGGAGGGGCTGGTTTCTTGCCCTCCAAGTACATTGGGGCGTTGGCCAAGGTGGGAGGAAAGAAATCTCATTATTTCCTTCCCCACTGATTGTTATCCCCCCTTTTTAGGGATCTTGATCTTATCCCTTCGGGATATGATCTTATTCCTTCTAAGGGGGGATCTTGGTGCGCCTTGACCAGGGGTGTGGGGCCTTGCCCCCACTACCCACGTCCATGTGGGTCCCCCCATGCAGGTGGGCCCCACTCCGGAACCTTCTAGAACCTTCCCCGCACAATACCGAAAAATCCCGAACATTTTCCGGTGGCCAAAATAGGACTTCCCATATATAAATCTTTACCTCCGGACCATTCCGGAACTCCTCGTGACGTCCGGGATCTCATCCGGGAGAACAACATTCGGCAACCACATACAAACTTCCTTTATAACCCTAGCGTCATCGAACCTTAAGTGTGTAGACCCTACGGGTTCGGGAGACATGTAGACATGACCGAGACGTTCTCCGGTCAATAACCAACAGCGGGATCTGGATACCCATGATGGCTCCCACATGTTCCACGATGATCTCATCGGATGAACCACGATGTCAAGGACTTAATCAATCCCGTATACAATTCCCTTTGTCTAGCGGTATTGTACTTGCCCGAGATTCGATCGTCGGTATCCTTATACCTTGTTCAATCTCGTTACCGGCAAGTCTCTTTACTCGTTCCGTAACACATCATCCCGTGATCAACTCCTTGGTCACATTGCGCATATGATGATGTCCTACCGAGTGGGCCCAGAGATACCTCTCCGTTTACACGGAGTGACAAATCCCAGTCTCGATCCGCATAAAACAATAGATACTTTCGGAGATACCTGTAGTGCACCTTTATAGTCACCCAGTTACGTTGTGACGTTTGATACACCCAAAGCACTCCTACGGTATCCAGGAGTTACACGCTCTCATGGTCGAAGGAAGAGATACTTGACACTGGCAAAGCTCTAGCAAATGAACTACACGATCTTTTGTGCTACTCTTAGGATTGGGTCTTGTCCATCACATCATTCTCCTAATGATGTGATCCCGTTATCAACGACATCCAATGTCCATAGCCAGGAAACCATGACTATCTGTTGATCACAACGAGCTAGTCAACTAGAGGCTCACTAGGGACATATTGTGGTCTATGTATTCACACGTGTATTACGATTTCCGGATAATACAGTTATAGCATGAATAAAAGACAATTATCATGAACAAGGAAATATAATAATAATACTTTTATTATTGCCTCTAGGGCATATTTCGAACGGTCTCCCACTTGCACTAGAGTCAATAATCTAGTTCACATCGCCATGTGATTAACACTCATAGGTCACATCGCCATGTGACTAATACCCAAGAGTTTACTAGAGTCAGTAGTCTAGTTCACATCATTATGTGATTAACACTCAATGAGTTTTATGTTTGATCATGTTGCTTGTGAGAGAGGTTTTAGTCAACGGGTCTGAACCTTTCAGATCCGTGTGTGCTTTACAAATCTCTATGTCATCTCCTAGATGCATCTACCACGCTCTATTTGGAGCTATTCCAAACAACTGTTCTACTTGGAGCTATTCTAAATTATTGCTCCATTATATGTATCCGGTCTCTCTACTCAGAGCTATCCGGATAGGTGTCAAGCTTGCATCCTCGTAACCTTTACGACGAACTCTTTTACCACCTCCATAATCGAGAAAATTCCTTAGTCCACTAGTTACTAAGGATAACTTTGACCGCTGTCCTGTGAGCCATTCTTGGATCACTCTTGTACCCCTTGACTGACTCATGGCAAGGCACACTTCAGGTGCGGTACACAGCATAGCATACTGAAGAGCCTACGTCTTAAGCATAGGGGACGACCTTCGTCCTTTCTCTCTATTCTGCCGTGGTCGAGCTTTAAGTCTTAACTTCGTACCTTACAACTCAGGCAAGAACTCCTTCTTTGACTGGTCCATCTTGAACACCTTCAAGATCATGTCAAGGTATGTGCTCATTTGAAAGTATTATTAAGCATTTTGATCTATCCTTATAGATCTCGATGCTCAATGTTCAAGTAGCTTAATCCAGGTTTTCTATTGAAAAACACCTTTCAAATAACCCTATATGCTTTCTAGAAATTCTACATCATTTCTGATCAACATATACTCATCAGAAATTCTATAGTGCTCCCACTCACTTCTTTGGAAATACAAGTTTCTCATAAACTTTGTACAAACCCAAAATCTTTGATCATCATCAAAGCATACATTCCAACTCCGAGATGCTCACTCCAGTCCTTAGAAGGATTGCTGGAGCTTTGCATACTTATTAGCATCTTTCGGGATTGACAAAACCTTCCGGTTGTATCACATACAACCTTTCCTCATTAAAATCGTCGAGGAAACAATGTTTTGACATCCTATCTGCAAGATTTCATAAATAATGCAGTAATCGCTAATATAATTCCAACAGACTCTTAGCATCGCTACGAGTGAGAAAATCTCATCGTAGTCAACTCCTTGAACTTGTCGGAAAACATCTTAACGACAAGTCGAGCTTTCTTAATGGTGACATTTACCATCATTGTCCGTCTTCCTTTTGAAATCCATCTGTACTCATTAGCCTTACGACCATCGAGCCGTTCTACCAAAGTCTACACTTTGTTTTCATACATGGATCCTCTCTCGGATTTTATAGCCTCAAGCCATTTATCGGAATCCGGGCCCACCATCGCTTCTCCATAGCTCGTAGGTTCATTGTTGTCTAGCAACATGACCTTCAAGACAGGATTACGTACCACTCTGAAGTAGTACGCATCCTTGTCATCCTACGAGGTTTGGGAGTGACTTGATCCGAAGTTTCATGATCAATATCATAAGCTTCCACTTCAATTGGTGTAGGTGCCACAGGAACAACTCCCTGCGCCCTGTCACACACTAGTTGAAGAGACGGTTCAATAACCTCATCAAGTCTCCACCATCCTCCCACTCAATTCTTTCGAGAGAAACTTTTCCTCGAGAAAGGACCCGATTCTAGAAACAATCCATATTGCTTTCGGATCTGAATTAGGAGGTATACCCAACTGTTTTGGGTTTCCTATGAAGATGCATTTTATCCTCTTTGGGTTTGAGCTTATCAACCTGAAACTTTTTCATATAAGCGTCGCAGCCCCAAACTTTTAAGAAACGACAACTTAGGTTTCTCTAAACCATAATTCATACGGTGTCATCTCATCGGAATTACGTGGTGCCCTATTTAAAGTGAATGTGGTTGTCTCTAATGCCTAACCCATGAACGATAGTGGTAATTCGATAAGAGACATCATGGTACGCACCATATCCAATAGGGTGCAACTATGATGTTCGGACACACCATCACATTATGGTGTTCCAGGCGGTATTAATTGCGAAACAATTTCCACAATGTCTTAATTGTGTGCCAAAACTCGTAACTCAGATATTCATCTCTATGATCATATCATAGACATTTTATCCTCTTGTCACAATGATCTGCTACTTCACTCTGAAATTACTTGAACCATTCAATAATTCAGACTTGTGTTTCATCAACTAAATATACTCAACATTTACTCGAATCATCTGTGAAGTAAGAACATAATGATATTCACTGCATGCCTCAGCACTCATTCGACTGCACACATCAAAATGTGTTACTTCCAACAAGTTGCTATCTTGTTCCATCTTACTGAAAATGAGGCTTTTCAGTCATCTTGCCCATGTGGTATGATTTGCATATCTCAAGTGATTCAAAATCAAGTGAGTCCGAACGATCCATTTGCATGGAGTTTCTTCATGCATATACACCAATAGACATGGTTCGCATGTCTCAAACTTTTCAAAAACGAGTGAGTCCAAAGATCCATCAACATGGAGCTTCTTCATGCGTTTTATACCATTATGACTTACATGGCAGTGCCACAAGTAAGTGGTACTATCATTACTATCTTATATCTTTTGGCATGAAAATGTGCATCACTACAACCGAGATTCAATAAACCATTCCTTTAGGTGCAAGACCATTGAAGGTATTATTCAAAATTAGAGTAACCATTATTCTCCTTAAATGAATAACCGTATTGCGATAGACATAATCCAATCATGTCTATGCTCAACGCAAACACCAATCTCGGTGGTAGAGGGAGCATGCGATGCTTGATCATATCAACCTTGGAAACACTTCCAACATATACCGTCAGCTCACCTTTAGCTAGTCTCCGTTTATTCTGTAGCTTTTATTTCGAGTTACTAACACTTAGCAACCGAACCGGTATCCAATACCCTGGTGCTACTAGGAGTACTAGTAAAGTACACATTAACATAATGTATATCCAATATACTTCTATCGACCTTGCCAGCCTTCTCATCTACCAAGTATCTAGGGTAATGCTGCTCCAGTGGTTGTTCCCCTTATTACAGAAGCACTTAGTCTCGGGTTTGGGTTCAACCTTGGGTTTCTTCACTAGAGCAGCAGCTGAATTGCCGTTTCATGAAGTATCCCTTTGTTCCCTTGCCCTTCTTGAAACTAGTGGTTTCACCAACCATCAACAATTGATGCTCCTTCTTGATTTCTACTTTCGCGGTGTCAAACATCATGAATATTTCAAGGATCATCATATCTATCCCTGATATGTTATAGTTAATCACGAAGCTCTAGCAGCTTGGTGGCAATGACTTTGGGGAAACATCACTATCTCATCTGGAGGATCAACTCTCACTCGATTCAAGTGATTGTTGTGCTCAGACAATCTGAGCACAAGCTCAACGATTGAGCTTTTCTCCCTTAGTTTGCAGGCTAAGAAAATCGTCGGAGGTCTTATACCTCTTGACGTGGGCACGAGCCTGAAATCCCAATTTCAGCCCTCGAAACATCTCATATGTTCCGCGACGTTTCGAAAACGTCTTTGGTGCCTCTACTTAAACCATTTAATTGAACTATCACATAGTTATCAAAACGTGTATGTCCGATGTTCGCAACATCGACAAACGACGTTGGGGTTCAGCACACTGAGCGGTGCATTAAGGACATAAGCTTTCTACTGATCGCATAATCGCTACTATCAACTTTCAACTATATTTTCTCTAGGAACATATCTAAACAGTGGAACTAAAGCGCGAGCTTACGACATAATTTGCAAAAGGTCTTTTGACTATGTTCAGGATAATTAAGTTCATTTTATGAACTCCCACTTAGATAAACATCCCTCTGGTCATCTAAGTGATCACATGATCCGAGTCAACTAGGCCGTGTCCGATCATCACGTGAGACGGACTAGTCATCATCGGTGAACATCTTCATGTTGATCGTATCTACCATACGACTCATGCTCGACCTTTCGGTCTCCGTGTTCCGAGGCCATGTCTGCACATGCTAGGCTCGTCAAGTTAACCCTAAGTGTTTTCGCTGTGTAAAACTGTCTTACACCCGTTGTATGTGAACGTAAGAATCCATCACACCCGATCATCACGTGGTGCTTAGAAGCGACGAACTGTAGCAACGGTGCACAGTTAGGGGAGAACACTTCTTGAAATTTTGTAAGGGATCATCTTATTTACTACCGTCGTCCTAAGCAAACAAGATGCATAAACATGATAAACATCACATGCAATCAAATAGTGACATGATATGGCCAATATCATTTTGCTCCTTTTGATCTTCATCTTCGGGGCTCCATGATCATCATCGTCACCGGCACGACACCATGATCTCCATCATCATGATCTCCATCATCGTGTCTTCATGAAGTTTTCACGCCAACGACTACTTCTACTTCTATGACTAACGCGTTTAGCAATAAAGTAAAGTAGTTTACACGGCGTTCTTCAATGACACGCATGTCATACAATAAATAAAGACAACTCCTATGGCTCCTGCCGGTTGTCATACTCATCGACATGCAAGTCGTGAATCCTATTACAAGAACATGATCAATCTCATACATCACATATCATTCATCACATTCTTCTTGGCCATATCACATCACATAGCATACCCTGCAAAAACAAGTTAGACGTCCTCTAATTGTTGTTGCATGTTTTACGTGGCTGCTATGGGTTTCTAGCAAGAACGTTTCTTACCTACGCAAGACCACAATGTGATATGCCAATTGCTATTTACCCTTCATAAGGACCCTTTTCATCGAATCCGTTCCAACTAAAGTGGGAGAGACTGGCACCCGCTAGCCACCTTATGCACCAAGTGCATGTCAATCGGTGGAACCTGTCTCACGTAAGAGTACGTGTAAGGTCGGTCCGGGCCGCTTCATCCCACAATACCGTCAAAACAAGATTGGACTAGTAACGGTAAGCATATTGAACAACATCAACGCCCACAACTACTTTGTGTTCTACTCGTGCAAAGAATCTACGCAATAGACCTAGCTCATGATGCCACTGTTGGGGAACGTAGCAGAAATTCAAAATTTTCCTACGTGTCACCAAGATCTATCTATGGAGAGACCAGCAACGAGTAGAAAGAGAGTGCATCTACATACCCTTGTAGATCGCTAAGCGGAAGCGTTCAAGTGAACGGGGTTGATGGAGTCGTACTCGTCGTGATTCAAATCACCGATGATCCTAGTGCCGAACGGACGGCACCTCCGCGTTCAACACACGTACAGCCCGGTGACGTCTCCCACGCCTTAATCCAGCAAGGAGAGAGGGAGAGGTTGAGGAAGACTCCATCCAACAGCAGCACAACGGCGTGGTGGTGGTGGAGGAGCGTGGCAATCCAGCAGGGCTTCGCCAAGCACCATGGGAGAGGAGGAGTAGGAAGAGAGGTAGGGCTGTGCCAGAACTTCGTGTATAGCTCCCATGCGCCTCCCCACTATATATAGGGGTGGAGGGGCTGGTTTCTTGCCCTCCAAGTCCATTGGGGCGTTGGCCAAGGTGGGAGGAAAGAAATCTCATTTTTTCCTTCCCCACCGATTGTTATCCCCCCTTTTTAGGGATCTTGATCTTATCCCTTCGGGATATGATCTTATTCCTTCTAAGGGGGGATCTTGGTGCGCCTTGACCAGGGGTGTGGGGCCTTGCCCCCACTACCCACGTCCATGTGGCCCCCCCCATGCAGGTGGGCCCCACTCCGGAACCTTCTAGAACCTTCCCGGTACAATACCGAAAAATCCCGAACATTTTCCGGTGGCCAAAATAGGACTTCCCATATATAAATATTTACCTCCGGACCATTCCGGAACTCCTCGTGACGTCCGGGATCTCATCCAGGAGAACAACATTCGGTAACCACATACAAACTTCCTTTATAACCCTAGCATCATCGAACCTTAAGTGTGTAGACCCTACGGGTTCGGGAGACATGTAGACATGACCGAGACGTTCTCCGGTCAATAACCAACAGCGGGATCTGGATACCCATGATGGCTCCCACATGTTCCACGATGATCTCATCGGATGAACCACGATGTCAAGGACTTAATCAATCCCGTATACAATTCCCTTTGTCTAGCGGTATTGTACTTGCCCGAGATTCGATCGTTGGTATCCTTATACCTTGTTCAATCTCGTTACCGGCAAGTCTCTTTACTCGTTCCGTAACACATCATCCCGTGATCAACTCCTTGGTCACATTGCGCATATGATGATGTCCTACTGAGTGGGCCCAGAGATACCTCTCCGTTTACACGGAGTGACAAATCCCAGTCTCGATCCGCATAAAACAATAGATACTTTCGGAGATACCTGTAGTGCACCTTTATAGTCACCCAGTTACGTTGTGATGTTTGATACACCCAAAGCACTCCTACGGTATCCAGGAGTTACACGCTCTCATGGTCGAAGGAAGAGATACTTGACACTGGCAAAGCTCTAGCAAATGAACTACACGATCTTTTGTGCTAGTCTTAGGATTGGGTCTTGTCCATCACATCATTCTCCTAATGATGTGATCCCATTATCAACGACATCCAATGTCCATAGCCAGGAAACCATGACTATCTGTTGATCACAACGAGCTAGTTAACTAGAGGCTCACTAGGGACATATTGTGGTCTATGTATTCACACGTGTATTACGATTTCCGGATAATACAGTTATAGCATGAATAAAAGACAATTATCATGAACAAGGAAATATAATAATAATACTTTTATTATTGCCTCTAGGGCATATTTCCAACAACACACAATCTACCAAACTCGATGGGACCGAATCGTTAAACTCGGTCAGACTGATTTAGCGAATAATGTGGCCGTTAGGGTTTTCGGTGGGACCGGAATGCAACTCGGTGGGACCGATTCGGTTAGGGTTAGGGCATAACGTAATCTCGGTAAGACCGATTACACAAACTCAGTGGGACCGATTTTGGTAATAAGCTTTCTAGAGAGTTGGTCAGGCAAACTCGGTTTGACCGATTATCAAACTCGATGGGACCGATTTTGATAATAAGTTAACCAGAGAGTTTGCATTGTAATCTTGGTAGTACCGATTGCTCAAACTCGGTGAGACCGATTTTGATAATGGACATACACCGAGAGATTACAATCCCATCTCGGTGAGACCGAGATCCCTATCGGTGAGACCGATTTGCCTAGGTTTTGTGGCAGTGGCTAAGACATCCAAACTCGGTGGCGCCGGATAGAAAGAATCAGTGGGGCCGAGTTTGACTTTAGGTTTAGGACATATGTGTAGAAGTGGGAAAGTAGTTGAGGGTATTTGGAGCATATCACGAAGCACTTTGAAGCAAGAGGCTCATTAAGCAACACCTCATTCCTCCTTGATAGTATTGGCTTTTCCTATAGACTCAATGTGATCTTGGATCACTAAAATGTAAAATGAAGAGTCTTGAGCTTGAAGCTTGAGCCAATCCTTTGTCCTTAGCATCTTGAAGGAGTTCCCACATCCTTTAGTCCATGCCACTCCATTGTTGAACTTATCTGAAACATACTAGATAAAAGTGTTAGTCCAACAAGAGATAGGTTGTCATTAATTACCAAAACCACCTAGGCAGCACTTGTGCTTTCAATCTCCCCCTTTTTGGTAATTGATGGCAACATACATCAAAGCTTTAGATAAAGATATAAAGAATTGCAAGTAAAGCTTTGGAAAGACATGTAACAAGCATAGGCTCCCCTACATGTATGCAATCATGTGAATATGAAATATAGAAGCATGTGATAGCATAACCATGATAGAGCAGGCAATGTGTTACATGTATCTTGGCTATATGCATCAGAGCAAAAAGTATTAAAGAGAATACCTTCATGCCCATGATTCCTTCTTGCAAACAGTATGTACATCAGCAAGAATTCCTCATACACATGATTGTGATGCATATACTTACCTTGTGGTCTTGAGTTGGCTTAGGATGGAATGAACCTATGAAAACAAGGTTAGATAACACAGATGATCTACTAGCCAGAGCAAACAGAAGAAACCACAAGAATACCAAGACTGGGATGACATGTAGAGAGTGAGTATTGAGTACCACATTGGATTAGACATGTCCCCAAGAGTAAAGATATGCAATGAATTTAAATGATCTCTGAGGGAGTTCCGGACTAGGGGGTGTCCGGACAGCCGAACTATCATGATTGGCCGGACTCCAAGACTATGAAGATACAAGATTGAAGACTTCGTCCCGTGTCCGGATGGGACTTTCCTTGGCATGAAAGGCAAGCTTGGCGATACGAATATGTAGATCTCCTACCATTGTAACCGACTCTGTGTAACCCTAGCCCTCTCCGGTGTCTATATAAACCGGATGGCTTTAGTCCATAGGACGGACAACAATCATACCATAGGCTAGCTTCTAGGGTTTAGCCTCCTTGATCTCGTGGTAAATCCACTCTTGTAACACACATCATCAATATTAATCAAGCAAGACATAGGGTTTTACCTCCATCAAGAGGGCCCGAACCTGGGTAAAACATCGTGTCCCTTGTCTCCTGTTACCATCCGCCTCGATGCACAGTTCGGGACCCCCTACCCGAGATCCGCCAGTTTTGACACCGACATTGGTGCTTTCATTGAGAGTTTCTCTGTGCCGTCACCGATAAGCTCGATGGCTTCTTCGATCATCGTCAACGATGCAGTCCTGGGTGAGACCTTCCTCCCCGGACAGATCTTCGTATTCGGCGGCTTCGCACTGCGGGCCAATTCGCTTGGCCAACTGGAGCAGATCGAAAGCCACGCCCCTGGCCGTCAGGTCAGATTTGGAAGTTTGAACTTCACGACCGACATCCGCGGGGACTTGATCCTCGATGGATTCGAGCCACAGCCGAGCGTGCCGCACTGTCACGGCGAGCATGATCTAGCTCTGCAGCCGGACAGTACCCTGGAGGCCGCACTCGAACCCGCTCCAATCTTCAATTCGGAGCCGGCTGCGCAGATCAAGGATGGATGGCTAGACACCGCCTCGGGGGCTGCAACCTCTACGGCGATAGAGACGAACACTGACCTTGTCCCTCATAAAGCTCGTGACTCCGAGGTGCCAGACTCCTTGCCGGACTCCGAACCTCCCGCGCCCCCTCCGATCGAATCCGATTGGGCGCCGATCATGGAGTTCACCGTAGCGGACATCTTTCAACGCTCACCTTTCAGTGACATCTTAAGTTCGCTAAAGTATCTCTCGTTATCAGGAGAGCCCTGGCCGGACTGCGGTCAGGACAGTTGGGATGCGGACGACGAAGAAATTAAAAGCCCACCCACCACCCACTTGGTAGCCACTGTCGACGATCTAACCGACATGCTAGACTACGACTCCAAAGACATCAACGACATGGATGACGATGCCGGAGACGACCAAGAACCAGCGCCCATCGGGCACTGGAAAGCCACCTCATCATATGACATATACATGGTGGATATCCCAAAGGATGGGAATGGCGAAGGAACAATGGAGGATGACCCCTCCAAGAAACAGCCCAAGCGCCGGCATCAGCGGCGCCGCTCTAAATCCCGCCACAGCAAGAATGAAGATTCCGACACCGGAGATAATAATACACCGGACAGTGCCGAAGACAACCCACTCCAGTAAGATCCAGCGCAGGAGGACGGAGACGCCAGCCCTCATGAGAGAGCGGCAGAAGAAGTTGTAGAGGATTATATGCCTCCCTCCGGAGACGAGGCAAGCCTCGACGACGATGAATTCGTCGTGCCTGAGGATCCCGTCGAACAAGAGCGTTTTAAATGCAGGCTTATGGCCACGGTGAACAACCTCAAGAAAAAGCAGCAACAGCTTAGTGCTGATCAAGATCTGCTAGCCGACAGATGGACTAAAGTCCTCGCGGCCGAAGAGCATGAGCTCGAACGCCCCTCCAAAAGCTACCCTAAACGCAAGCTGCTCCCCCGATTAGAGGAGGAGGCGTATGAACCCGCATCACCAGGAGACAATACGGCTGACCGACCACCCCGTGGTCGCGACAGAGAGGCCTCTAGGCCCTTCACTAGACCCGTACCCCGGCATCGCTCGAAAAGCACAAGGCCACAGGGGAACGCTCCGGACTTGCGAGATATATTGGAGGATAGGGCAAGACAATCAAGATCAATCTATGGATCGTGTGGGCGCCCCACGATACGTGACGACAACCGTCGTGCCGGACATAGTAAGTTCGGCCGGGCCGAACAAAATAGACAAAGCTCTCTTGAGCTCGGTCGTGATATCGCCCAGTACAGAGGCGCCGCACACCCACTATGCTTCACAGATGAAGTAATGGATCATCAAATCCCCGAAGGGTTTAAACCCGTCAATATTGAATCCTATGATGGCACAACAGACCCCGCGGTTTGGATCAAAGACTATCTCCTTCACATCCACATGGCCCGCGGTGACGATCTTCACGCCATCAAATATCTCCCCCTCAAGCTTAAAGGACCAGCCCGGCATTGGCTTAACAACTTGCCAGCAGAGTCAATTGGGAGTTGGGAAGACCTGGAAGCCGCATTCCTCGATAACTTCCAAGGCACGTATGTGCGACCACCAGACGCTGATGACCTAAGCCACATAATTCAGCAGCCAGACAAATCGGCCAGACAATTCTGGACACGATTCTTAACCAAGAAAAACCAAATCGTCGACTGTCCGGATGCGTAGGCCCTCGCGGCCTTCAAGCATAATATCCGTGACGAGTGGCTTGCCCGGCACCTGGGACAGGAAAAGCCGAAATCCATGGCAGCCCTCACATCACTCATGACCCGCTTCTGCGCGGGTGAGGACAGCTGGCTTGCACACAGCAACAACCTCAGCAAAAAATCTGGTAGTCTGGATATCAAGGACCGTAATGGCAGGTCGCGTTGCAACAAAAACAAACGCCGCATTAACGGCGACAATAGTGATGATACGGTAGTCAATGCCGGATTCAGAGGCTCTAAACCTGGTCAGCGGAAAAAGCCATTCAAAAGAACTACTCCGGGTCCGTCCAATTTGGACCGAATACTCGACCGCTCATGCCAGATACACGACACCCCCGAAAAACCAGCCAACCACACCAATAGGGACTGTTGGGTATTCAAGCAGGCAGGCAAGTTAATTGCCGAAAACAATGACAAGGGGCTGCATAGCGATGACGAGGAAGAGACCCGACCGCCGAACAATAGAGTACAGAAGGGTTTCCCCTCATAGGTGCGGACGGTGAACATGATATACGCAACGCACATACCCAAAAGGGAGCGGAAATGTGCACTTAGGGATGTATACGCAATGGAGCCAGTTGCCCCGAAGTTCAATCCATGGTCCTCCTGCCCGATCACTTTTGACCGAAGGGACCACCCCACCAGCATCCGCCACGGTGAATTCGCCGCATTGGTCTTAGACCCAATCGTCGATGGATTTTACCTCACCAGAGTCCTGATGGACGGCGGCAGTAGCCTGAACCTGCTTTATCAGGATACAGTGCGCAAAATGGGCATAGACCCCTCAAGGATTAAACCTACCAAGACGACCTCTAAAGGCGTCATACCAGGTATAGAAGCCAATTGTACAGGCTCAGTTACACTAGAAGTGGTCTTCGGATCCCCGGATAACTTCCGAAGCGAGGAGTTAATCTTCGACATAGTTCCGTTCCGCAGTGGCTATCATGCCCTGCTCGGACGTACCGCGTTTGCAAAGTTCAACGCAGTGCCGCACTACGCATACCTCAAGCTCAAGATGCCAGGCCCTCGAGGAGTCATCATGGTCAACGGAAACACTGAATGTTCTCTCCGAACGGAGGAACATACAGCGGCTCTCGTGGCAGAAGTACAATGCAGCCTCTTAAGGAAATTCTCGAGTCCGGCCGTTAAGCGGTCGGACACAGCTAAGCGCGCCCGGAGTAACCTACAACAAGACCACCTGGCATGTTCCGAGCACGCGTAGCAGTGTGGCCCCAACCCCAGCCCCTGTAAACCATCAAGACAGGTCCTTCGCGTACACCATTACGCTCTGAAGATACCATGGGCATGGGGAGAGGGGCACGACCAGGATAGGCCCAGACTGCGGCTCAACCACACCAGGGGCTCTCAAGTGTGTCGTTCTTTTTTTCTTTTTTCCTTTTTATCTTTACCCACAGGACTCCGTTCGACAGAGGCCCTATCCGGCAGCAGACATGCCGTATTCACAATGCAACAGCCAGGGAAGGAGAAAGGCTACAACGAACATCCAGGTGGTCTCCATTACGAGCATTAAATCTGTTTTATACACCATTATGCAGCCTACCCCTGGAGGGGGACATGTTTAATAGTCCCATCCCTTGCTTATCGCACCATTTGTATCGTTCTGCACTCACAACAGTTTCTCTTGAATAAAGTAATGCAGCACCTTTTTGCTTCCAATTGCATTTCTTTCCTATACATATGTTCATTTATGACATGTTGCATCCGTACATTTTGGTACGGCTAAATACACCAGGGGCTTATGTTTCCCGCATCATGGTGTGACAAGTCCGAACACTTTCACAAGTGCGGCACTCCGAACTTATAGCATTATATGCATCAGCTCCGAATCATGTCTTGGGTCAATAGTTGGGTTTGCCCGGCTCCCATGTTTTGGTACCTTATGTTCCGTTGTATCGGCTAAGGTAGCACTGGGAGAACCATTGCGATTGCGCCCCAGTTGAGCTGGGTTAATGCCTCAGTGGAGAAAGCTAAAACTGACCGTCATGATGAGGCGAGAGCCGGTCGCTGTTCGAGAGGTTTTTTTTTGAGTCCCTAAAGACGTATGCCGCTTAGAGCGAGGAACCGGGTCTGTCTGGCCCAGGCGTGGATAGCGCCCCGAATTCGGTCTTCCGAAGACTAGGGGCTTCGCCAAAATTTAAAATTATAGAATTCTATGGCTAAGTGAGAGTGTTCAAGCATTATAAGTCTGGTTGCCTTGTTCGCTGTGTTGAGCGCCTCCCTAGATGGACCCAAAAATGGGAACAAGAGTGCTCAAGTTTATCCCGAACACCCCAACACTCATGGCATGGGGGCTGAAGCCGACGACTTGCCATCTCTCAGATTTGATAAACAGCCGCACAAAAGGTAATATTTTAAATTAACAAGCGTTGCTTAGCGCATATGAACTAAGTTTTCAGCGCACATGATAACAAAATGCGAGTCTACTCAAATATTACATCTTTGGAGCACTCACCCGCAATAGTGCGGGCACCCTTCAGGACACTCTTATAATACATCTCGGGCATACAGTGCTCCTTGCCCTACGGTGGCGGGTCCGTCACAAGCTTCTGGGCATCCATCTTGCCCCAGTGCACCTTTGCGCGGCCAAGGGCCCGACGGGCACCCTCAATACAAGCGGAGTGCTTGATGACTTCAACCCACGGGCACGCATCCACCAGCCGCCGCACCAGGCCGAAGTAGCTCCCAGGCATGGCCTCTTTAGGCCACAGCCGAACTATGAGGCCCTTCATGGCCTGTTCGGCCACCTTGTGGAGCTCGACCAGCTGCTTCAGCTGGTCGCTAAGGGGCACCGGATGTCCAGCCTCAGCATACTGAGACCAGAAGACATTCTCCGTCGAGATCCCCTCCTCGGCCCAGTAGAATGCGGCAGCATCGGATACGCTGCGAGGAAGATCTGCGAACATTCCTGGAGAGCACCGAATTTGGGTAAGTAACAGGTAATTAACACTCACTTGCTTACTTTGCATGAAAAATGCCTTACCCGCCACTATTTTCTTCAATTCCTCGATTTCTTGGAGGGCCTTATAGGCTTCGGCCTTAGCGGCTTTGGCACTCTCAAGAGCCGTCGCAAGCTCGGACTTTCGAGTCTCCGAGTCACGCTCCAAACTCTCATGTTTTTCCATGAGAGCCTGGAGCTCTTGCTGTACCTCCGCCACCCGTGCCTCCTGCTTCTCTCGTTCGGAGCGTTCCGCGGCCGCATTACGTTCGGCCGCAGACACCGCCTCCTTCAGGGCCGCCACCTCGCTAGTGGCCCCTACAATACCCATGTTATCCTGGTCATTCTTCTTGCAACCAAAATCCTTTTCTGTAAGCTACAATTTTAATAAGGTGTTACTCACTTTCCTTGTCCTCGAGCTGCTTTTTGGCACGGCCGAGCTCGTTCTCGGACCGCTCGAGGCTTTTCTTCAAAGTATTGACCTCCGTAGTCAGTGCGGCGGAGGTCAGAAGCACAGCCTGCAATCCCATATTGACATATTTTTATGACTCCTGCGTAAATCTTTTAAGATCCTCAGTCCGGCTTTTCTTTCTGAACACCGAACCGAGCATCAGGGGCTACTGTCTATGCGGTACCATTTTATATATATCGAAATTCTTACCTCAAAGCCTATTAGAAGGCTGCTGCAGGCTTCGGTCAGCCCGCTCTTGGTGAGCTGAACCTTCTGAATCACCGCACTCATAACAGTGCGGTGTTCCTCTTCAATGGAGGCGCCGTTGAGCACCTCCAGCAAGTTATCCGGCGCCTCCGGTTGGACGGAGGCTGCCGGCGTCACGGTCTTGCCCTTCTTACGAAGGGGTCGCCCGCCGGACTCCGGAGCCACCATGGGTTCCGGGGCCGAGTCCGGTGCAAAGTCCGGGAGGTTGTCCTGTGACACCTCCGGAGCCTCCTCCGCCTGGTGGGTCCCTTTCCGGGATCCCACCTCGGCATCGTCCGCATCACGGGGGGTGGAGGCAGTCGAAAGAGAATCCATATCCGACGCACCTAAGGACCCGCTCGATGAAGCAGGAAGATCATCCTTGGGCGGACTGCGGAGTTTTATGCGGCATTAGAAAGACATTATGTGGCGAAAAGAAAAAACCATGAAGTTATTCGGGAGTACGGATACTTAAGATCTCGCCAGGGGCTTGGTCCTTGGAGGCCAGTCCTCGTCGTCGTCACTGGCGTTGGCAGAGCAGTCCGGGGAAAGAGTTTTTCCCTTCTTGGACCCTTCGGCCTCCCCATAGGGGAAGCCTTCCTTTTCTTCCCTCCCCCTGCTGGGGGAGAGGCTTTCTTCTTCTCCTCCTCGCCTTTGTGGGAGGAGTCGGCCTCGGAGTCATCATCCGATAACACCTGAAAACGGGAACTCTTTCGAGTACCCGTGGCCTTCTTCTTGGCCTTCTTCTCCGGCACCACGTGGGGTGCCAGAGCCAGCATCCCCGTCAGGTGGGCGTCCGCTGGCTCCTCTGGCAATGGGGCCGGACAGATAGTCTATTCGGCCTTCGCCAGCCAGTCCTGTCAAAGGTAAAGGGAGTTTAGATCCCGCATAGAGTCAAACTATGGAAAACGAGCATTCCGTAAAGGACAAAATCACTTACCTCGTCAGCCGGACGCTGCGAGCGGAATCCGCAATCTTCGGTCGCGGATGCGGGAGCCTCGGCGCCCTTGAACAGCACCTTCCAGACATCTTCGTACGTAGTGTCGAAGAGCCCGCTCAGAGTCTGGTGCTGCACCGGATCAAACTCCCACATGTTGAAGCCCCGTCGTTGGCACGGGAGAATCCGGCGGATGAGCATGACCTGGACTACGTTGAAAAGCTTGAGCTTCTTGTCCACCAGTTTTTGGATACAGGCTTGGAGTCCGGTCAGCTCCTCCGAATCGCCCCAGATCCGGCCACTCTCTTTCCAGGAGGTGAGCCGTGTAGGGATGCCAGATCTGAATTCGGGGGCCGCTGCCCAATCAGGGTCACGCGACTCGGTGATGTAGAACCACCCCGATTGCCACCCCTTAATAGTTTCCACGAAGGTGCCCTCCAGCCACGTAACGTGGGACATCCTGCCCACCATGGCGCCTCCGCACTCCGCTTGGCTGCCCTTCACAACCTTCGGCTTGACACTGAAGGTCTTGAGCCACAAGCCGAAGTGGGGCTGGATGCAGAGGAAGGCCTCGCACACGACGATAAACGCCGAGATGTTGAGGATGAAATTCGGGGCCAGATCATGGAAATCCAGGCCGTAGTAGAACATGAGCCCCCGGACAAAGGGATGAAGTGGGAAGCCCAGTCCGCGGAGGAAATGGGGAAGAAATACTACCCTCTCATGGGGCCCGGGGGTGGGGATGAGCTCTCCCTCGTCGGGGAGCCGGTGCGCGATGTTGCTGGACAAATATCCGACGTTACGCAGCTTCTGGATCTGCTCCTCCGTGACGGAGGAGGCCATCCACTTGCCTCCCGCTCCGGACATAGTTGGAGAAGGTTGAGGTGAGAAGTGCGGACTTGGGCGCTGGAGCTCGAGTTCGCGGAGTTAGATAAGCCAAGGAGGAAGAAGGCGCAGGTAGAAGGGTTGGATCTTTATCCCCTTATATGGGCGGACACAAACATACGTCCCCACCGGCCTGATAAAACTCGCTTATCCCCCAAGCGCCGCAATCAATGGCGCGGTTGGGTTACCCACGTCCGTATTGATGGGAATCCCGGAATAAGGGGAACACGATCTCTGCTTCGACATGACGTGCCAATAAAACCGCTTTGCTAAACACGCTGAGGTGGTACAATAAAGATGATTCTAGTAAAGGCTTGGTAGTGGTGTGACGTCACGCCACAAAATGCGTCAGCAGATTGAACTTGTGTCATATTATTCTCTCTATGGTGGTACGTGGAATTTATTTTTGCAGAGCCGGACACTATCCTGATGTTCACAATCTTCTATAAATTATTCGGAGGAAGAACCCACCTTGCAATGCCGAAGACAATATGCGCGCCGGACTCGTCGTCATTGAAGCCTCGTTCAGGGGCTACTGAGGGAGTTCCGGACTAGGGGGTGTCCGGACAGCCGAACTATCATGATCGGCCGGACTCCAAGACTATGAAGATACATGATTGAAGACTTCGTCCCGTGTCCGGATGGGACTTTCCTTGGCGTGGAAGGCAAGCTTGGCGATACGGATATGTAGATCTCCTACCATTGTAACCGACTCTGTGTAACCCTAGCCCTCTCCGGTGTCTATATAAACCGGATGGCTTTAGTCCATAGGACGGACAACAATCATACCATAGGCTAGCTTCTAGGGTTTAGCCTCCTTGATCTCGTGGTAGATCTACTCTTGTAACACACATCATCAATATTAATCAAGCAGGACGTAGGGTTTTACCTCCATCAAGAGGGCCCGAACCTGGGTAAAACATCATGTCCCTTGTCTCCTGTTACCATCCGCCTAGACGCACAGTTCGGGACCCCCTACCCGAGATCCGCCGGTTTTGACACCGACAATCTCTTTCCCTTAGATGTCTTGCTCCCCCTGAATCTAACATGGGATACTGGGAGAAGATACGGAACAGAAAATCAGAGCTGAAGGAAAACAGAGCTGAAAGATATGAATGATGATCAGAGCTAAAGTTTAGACCTAATGTATGCTAATGCGAAATGAGCACAACAGATCATATGAACATGTCTCTCCCCTCAAGAAGACATGTGGACATCTCTCCTCTTGAACACCAAGCATCTGGGATCCTTGAGAAATACTTTCTACTTAAGTATCCTCTCCCCCTGGAGATCCCTCTCGTCTTTTGAGGGTCTCTCCCCCTAGAAGGTCTCTCTCTCCCTTAAGAAGAAAGGTGATAAGTTTTGATGCTCTCTCTCTATCTCCAAATGATAAGCTTTGATGTTCTTTCTCTCCCCCTTTGACATCAATTCCCAAGAAGGGTCTTCTGGAGTCTGTCAAATGGGTTTGGTCCTTGAGACACAGAACAAAGCAATGATGAAAATGTGATGCTTGTAGAGGACAAGATTCATTGAGTGGAGCTGGATCATAAGAAACACAGAATATGTGGCAAAGAGTTTTTCCTGTTATGAAATCGGTGGCACCAAGTGGTATGCTTCGGTCGTACCGAAAAGATTCGGTTGGACCGAAAATAACAAATCAGTGTAACCGAGTTCATCGCAGAGAAAACACTTGTCACCTCAGCTCACTAGACTAGTAAGATCTCACAAAGATTTGCAAGGAATTAACTGAAAGATATGCAAGGAATTAGATACAGAAAATGCAGAGATGTCACATCCCTAGCTTATGGTGCTGCCTAGTGTTTGCATCATGTTTAAATTTCTGAAACTTGAACTGGGGAAATTTGGAAGCCTCAAAACCCTAAATAAAAGAAGGGCAAAAACCCTAAAATCTCATTCATTGTTCCAAAATGCTCTTCTTAAATGTTTGATAATTTTTGGAAAGGGTTCTGGTCCCAACCAAAATAATGAACATTTTAGAAGGATTTATTTTTGGGACTTTGAATTTAAATCATTAGTTATTTGAATTTGAATTATATTCATATAATTAGAATATAATTTCAAATACCCCTGAAATATTTTATGAGCTTTTGGAAAAGTCCATCTAGCAAAACAAAAATATTCAGAGGAGTTTTTGGCATTGTTTGAATTATTTTAAATTCAAAACAGTGGCAAAACAAATTTAAAAAAAAATAAAACATAACAGAAAAATAAAGGAGAGAAGCCCAGCCACTTACCTGGCATTCTAGCCCACCTGGCGGCCATCTGAGCTGGCCGGCCCAGCCCACCTCCTCCTCTCTGTCGTCTTCCTCCCCCTCGCCCCGAAGCTGCTCGGTGGCGAGCGCCGACGCCGCCCCGGCCACCTCCTGCTTGCCGCTTTGCCCTGGCCTCTTCGGGAGACGCCACGCAGCCCCCTCGCTCCTCTCTCTCAGTCTCTCCCGACCCCCTTCTCCCTTCTCCGCTCTCCCCCTCTCGCGCCCGAGCGCGCTCATCGCCGTCGCTCGCAACCACCGCGGCCACAGCCACTTCCTCGCTCCCTCTCTGCGTACCCGAGCTCAGCCCGGACCCCAAGCCCCTCTACGTCGACCCACCGAAGCCCGGATGCCCCAAGACGATGCCGCGGCGCTTCTTCCCCGACCACGGCCGCCGGATGCCGCCGTCCGATTCATCCTCTCCGCCGTCTCCCCAAGCACGCTGACCTGCTCTTCGAACTCACTGTGAGCTCCTACGCCTCCCCTCTCTCTTCCCCGCCTCGATTGCGCCCTGTAGCCTCGATCCCACCGGAGCCGGAGCTTGCTTGCCGCCGTCCATGTCTCTGTCGCGGCTAGAACCCACATGTGTCGCGTCCGAGCACGCTGTAGTCCTCAGCGTGCTCCCAGGAACCCAAAGCACCTAACCACTCGTCCTCCCGTGCACCGCAGCGCCGGTCCCACGAACCCCCGAGCTCCGGCCGCCGCCTAAGTGGTCGCCGCCGTCGACCCCGGCCTCCCCGTGCCCAGCTGCGTGCGCCCCTAGATGCGCGGGAGCACGGGCTCCCTCTTGGTACCCTCAGCGCGACCAGCCGCGGGCTGTAGCGCCGTCCCGAGCAACTCCGGCGAGGTCTCGCCGTCGCCGTGGTCGCCGGCGTCACTAGCCGACGTGGCCACGTGATTAGCGCTAATCACGGCCAGCTAACCCTCCCCAGAGCCACAGACGTATGGGTCCCACGCCCTTATTTAATCTTTATTATTTTCTGTTAAGTTTTTACCTAACCACCATGGGCCCACACGTCAGCTTTGACCGTGCTGACGTGTCTGTTGACCCGGCCCCACCTGTCATTGGCACTATCCAGCCCCAGTCACTGACCAGTGGACCCCACTGGTCAGGTTTGACCTGGACCCGCCTAGTTGACCTGCTGACATCAGCATGACCTAGTGCTGACGCAATAAATCATTTTCTGGATTTATTTTAATTCAGGAAATTCCAGAAAATGATTTAAACTTCAAAAATTCATAGAAATTCAACCGTAGCTCAGAATGAAATAATTTATATATGAAAAATTATCAGAAAAATGCAATCTATCCATCTGTACCATTTTCATGCATGTTAGAACAACTTATAGCTGCTGTTTAGGACAATTCAATTAAATGGCATTTAAATAATCACATGTGGAGTTTGAATTTGAACCTAGGGTTCAAACCAACTCCATTTAACTTGCTGCTAGTTGCATTAGCTCAAATCACATCATATTGCCATGTCACACATGCATCATATTGTCGCATTGTATTGATTGTGTTGTTCCTTGTTTGCCAGTAATTGTCCCCTCTCGATAGACGTGTACCGGCGATGTGATCGATGACACCGATGAAGAACTATATTATCTTCAGAAGTGCCAGGCAAGCAAAACCCCCTTGTTCATTCCGATAAAATCCCACTCTCTCGCTCCTGCTCTCTTTTACTGCATTAGGACAACAACGATTCATCTGTTACTTGCTGCGGTAGTTGAACCCCTTTATCCTCTGCATGACCTGTCATTGCCATAGTAAATAGATGAAACCCACTAGCATGAGTAGGAGTTGTTTGAGCCCTGTTGTGCCTACTCATTCTTGCTTGTTTGTCATGCCTCCTACTGCTTAGAGTTGAGTCAGGTCCGATTCATCGGGGATGAACCAGAGGTGTGTGAACATGTCCTACCATTGAGAGCTAAGTGTGTGAACACGATTTGGTAAAGGTAGCGGTGAGAGGCCATGTAGGAGTACATGGTGGGTTGTCTCATTGCAGCCGTCCTCAGGAACTGAGTTCTGTGTTTGTGATCCATGACCAGCTACTACCACGCATTGGAATGCTTAAGTGCCCCTCTCGACTTATTAATCAACTTGATCTCTGTCCAGGAGTTGCAATTAGTTTCTGGTGTTTGTAGGTAGTGTTAGTAGTCTACCAAGTGGCACCCGGTACAGGTGGGCTTGGGACAGACTAGGCACAGTGGCACGGTGTACCAAGTGGCACCCGGATGGTGGGCTTGGGAACCCTGCTCACATCGTTTGGGGCCGTGAGCTACACCTCGGCCGGATCTCCTTGCGGATGGAACCCGAATAGGCGATAAACCTGGACGAGAGACTTGTTTGGTTAGTCAGGTCGTGGCCGACTCCCTCGCCCGGCTTCCGCTTGAAGGTTGCCGAGGTACATGACGTGTACAGGGCGATAAGTGGCGGGAGAGTGTGTGAAGAAGTACACCCCTGCAGGGTTATCCTTATCTATTCGAATAGCCGGATTCCTCGGATATGGAAACTTGGACCCCTTGCATAGTTCATAGACAAGTGAAAGTGGATACTCTAAAATATGCAAGATAAGCGTGAGTGCTATGGATGGCGTTCTCGTAGGGAGACGGGAGCGGATCCATAGTGGTGTATTGATATGGTGAATATGTGGACTCGTGTGCGCCACCTCGAAAGAGTTACTTGCAGTCGTAGTTCAGGTTAGCCACCGAGTCAAAGCTGGCTTGCTACAGTTAAACCCCACCATCCCCTTGTTGATAATGATGCATATGTAGTTAGTTCTGATGTAAGTCTTGCTGGGTACATTTGTACTCACGTTTGCCTATTCTATGTTTTTGCAGAGAGACTTCAGTCTCACTAGTAATTCCGCGTGGACTTCGACGTTTAGCTTGTTACCTCAGCTACGATCTTGTGCCCTCGGCAGGATCTGGTAGATAGTCAGGCTTTCAGCCTTTTTCATTTATAGATGTCTGTACTCAGACATGATAGCTTCCGCTTGTGCTTTGACTTGTATGCTCTGAATGTTGGGTCATGAGACCTATGTTTGTAATATCTCGCTCCTCGGAGCCTAATGAATAAATACTTGAGTTGTAGAGTCATGTTGTGATGCCATGTTGTATTTGCACATATCGAGCATATTGTGTGTATGTTATTGAAATGCTTGGTATGTGTGGGATCTGACTATCTAGTTGTTTATCCTTAGTAGCCTCTCTTACCGGGAAATGTCTCCTGGTGTTTCCACTGAGCCATGGTAGCTTGCTACTGCTCCGGAACACTTAGGCTGGTCGGCATGTGTCCTTCTTCGTTCCTGTGTCTGTCCCTTCGGGGAAATGTCACGCGATGAATACCGGAGTCCTGTTAGCCCGCTACAGCCCGGTCCACCGAAGTCCTGCTAGCCCAGTGCTACAGCCTGGATTCACTCGCTGATGACCGACACGTTCGTTGCTGGGTCATGTATGCATGTCCCTGTAAGTTAGTGCCACTTTGGGTTCACGACTAGCCATGTCAGCCCGGGTTCTTTGTCATATGGATGCTAGCGACACTATCATATACGTGAGCCAAAAGGCGCAAACGGTCCCGGGCCAGGTAAGGTGGCACCCGTGGGAATACCGTGCGTGAGGCCGCAAAGTGATATGATGTGTTACATGCTAGATCAGTGTGACTTAGGATCGGGGTCCTGACAGCGTTGGTATTAGAGCTTGACTGCCTGTAGGATTACCAAGCCAAACTGGTCGAAGTTGAGTCTAGAGATTCTTTAGTTATGTAAGGGAATTGATTGTGGGATGGAACGTAAGGCTCTTTTTACTCCTTATACCTTATGCCCTTCTGATCTGAGTCATCTTATCTTTCCTACGGGGTTAAGGAATTAGGATTTCTCTTCTTTCTATCAGGATCACGTGTTACTAATCCGTAGACTTATAGGATTGTTGGATTTAAGTCTCAGTTCAGTTCCTACTACTTCCGTATGTTAATTGTTGATCTCGAAACCTTGATATTGTGCTTCTGAGTGGTTATGCCACCATTTTTGTGAATGTCTCAAGTCTTTTCTGAGCATTTACAGTCGTTATGCTGTCTGATTCATCCCAGGTTTCTAAATAGTCTGATGCATTTGCAAAATCCTTTTCCTCTGGTTTCAATGTCTTTCTAGGCCAGGTTAATCACACAAATTGTTGAGTTGAGGTACTCTACTACCTCGACCTTTATGTTGGAGTTATTATTATGACCCTAGGTGTCTCAGGGGATCATCTAGTAGTCTAGCCATGTTTTGTGTTCCCAGTGTGATGATTCTGGCATGTATTCTCGAAAGCATCCCGTGATGCCACTTAGTAGTAGGTATTCTACTTCTGGGTTTTGAACCCAAGATTACCCTACTTACCTCATGTTGATAGTAATTGCTAGCTCCCTTAGGTTATTAGTAACCTTTGCGATAGTCCTCGAGGTCCGTGGTATATCGTTCTTCCAAATACCATGAACCATTCTTGGCAGGAGTTCTTTTGAACCAAAAGATCACAACTAGAGTGCTTTTGATGAGTTCTCCATTCTATATTGTGAATCTGCCAGTTCTACCTCTCTGCATGGGTTATCCGGAAGAAATATGTTGAACTTTGATCGACATGCTAAACCATGCATCCACAACTCATAAAATCGTATGTTCCTTTGAGTTGTCCCGCTCTATTTGTCTTCTGAACCTCGTCTACCAATTGATAGTGAAGAGTATGTGTGCGTTCGTTTATCGATGCCTATTACTCTTGTGGTCCGTCAAGCCATTCTATCGCGGAATGACTAGGAGAAACAAACTCCAGTACCCCATCCATACCCAGGATTGGGTCTTAACAGTTGTATTCCGCAAATCAAATGCCAATCCAGCTTTTGGTTCTGTTCTACCTTGGAGTATTACCCCCTTTATGTCAGAATTGTCATGAGAACTGCACCAACTCTCATGAATTTTGACGTAGTGATACTTCTCACCATCATTAGTCATTCCTCGGTCTTCGTGTTGATGCAACCGGAATACCGATTGAAGAATTGTGATGTCTGAAATCAATACTCCTAGCAACCTCGTTGCTTGGTAGTTAAAGGACAATAATTTCATTCTTAGCGTGTTGGTTTTTGAATCATCCTTCTAAGACTGATCGTGCTACCTAGTCCTTATTTCGGTGCACCCTTCGATTGATGAGCTAGGATCTTGTCAAGTCCTCACTCATTTGATCATATCGTCTTGCCCTGAAAAGCAGGATTGTCCTCGATCTTAGTAACATATCGGTGGTTCGTGATTTTCTGAATATCTTCTCGAAAATATCACTAGGTTGTCACCTGACTGTTATGTTGAGCTCGTGATCAAGTTGGTTTATCCTGTAAACCACCCTTTCTCCAAGAATCCGTGTTAGATACCCCTGAGCTAGTTGGTTAAGCTATGCATCAACTTGGAGAGTTGGGAGATAAAAACTTGTCTGACTTAGTTCATGTTAAGGGATATCTTCTTGTGTGTGTGTGTGTGTTGAAGAAGGATGATATTTTCATCGACTGACCCTCGTGATCAGTTGATGGACCTATCATCTTGTCCAACCTTTGATTTGAGTGTGGGCTATCCTCAAATCAAGTCAGAACCAACGATGTTCGTAATGTTGTCTTACTCGTGGTTTTTCCTCGAGCATACACCATTATATTCTTTGGTCTGACCAATGCTATCACCGTGTTCATTTAACTATGGAATTCCTTTTAAAAGGAAACCCGGATGAATTGTTGTTGAGCCCATCGACAACATCCTTATCTTCTCCATGATTCTGTTGGACATTAAGCTAGTGTTGGAAACTTTGTAAACAATGCCTTCGAGTTCCGTCTCTGAGGCATATGTTTGGATGAAAGAACTGACTTCCTTTGATTCACGTGCATTTGATGTAAGTTGCCGCCGTGAATTCGAGAAAGCATGTTTTTACCTCCTCTGGAACCATCCCAAGTCAGTTATGCACGTGCGAAGTATTCTGTGGTTTGATAGACTGATCATCTTCATTCCATATGTGTATCCTAGCACACCAAGCCACTGACTGATTTGTTCAAGGAGGAGTATCTTCATAAGAGCTAATCCGGACTTATGAAAGAACTTCGATATCCTCGCTGATGGTTCCCAACCAGAACTCGGTAGTGTTTTATTGTAAGACTACCATGTGATCATGTTTGTCTGAGGCAGCGTGTTCACACATGTGTAGCAGAACCAGCTCATGTTTTGGAGCTTGCTATCATAGTTCATTTCCCGAGAATCTCGCAACGTCATTTCGGCGATTTCTGTTGCAAACTTTCATTTTTCTTCCTAGACTCGATGAGTCTGGAATATCCTGACACCAACCAGATCTGAATCTCAGGCAGATATGATGGTTGGAACATTTCCCAAGAACTATAATATTGGTCCCTCGATAACCGGTAAAGTGGATGTCGTGGCCAACACACCCAGCCGGAAGACCTATTATTGTAGTATCTTGTTTGAGGAAGTTGGCCACCTCCCCATAAGGATTTCGTAGGATTTACCTCCGTAACTGTTCCTTATGGATTCTATTGCTCCCGAAGTCCGACCTTTACTTGATGTTCTAGTTATCAAACCATATCTATGAATGGGATACACTAGCACGTCAAGGAGAACATTAGAAGCCGAGTGCTAAATGTCTCTCGGTCGATCATGCAGATTTTGGTTCCTTGGCCTCGCTAAGGTGAAATCTGAGAAAGTGTTATCCTCCTTTGCATCTGCATCGTCCATCGCTATTCATCATGGTAGTATGTTGTGTTGTCAGCACCCTTGACACGGATGTTGATAAAACCCTAATGATTGTGGAATTGCTCAAGTTCTTGAGAGCACGCGCAGGTGCTAGGTTTGATCGTCGGCATTAACTATATAGTGCTCTCAGCTTCCTCGGTTATGCTATGACCTTTCAAACAGTGAATTCACTCTCTATTGTTGGGTTCTTCCCCAGTTACCAGAATCATTCCCAGCATTTTCATTCTGTTCCCAGCTTGCACCGCCATTGTGCCATTCTACCATGGGTCTCTTCCATTTCCGGTGGTAAGCAAAATCATCCATTACGTTGTCTTCAACAAGGTAATCCACATCATCCAAGTCCGAGTATGCCATTCTACCGACCCCCTCCAAACGATCGCTCAAGAATTGCCTTAGGCTGGTTTAAAGAGTTTCAATGATCTCTGAATTAAAGGTAATTCTTTTGCCACTTAAGGGGATATTTCCACAAGTCACCTTCCCTAAGGTGCCCCGTTATGGTATCGTGGCAACTCAACTCCTCGCTACTTTGACAATCGTTTACCACCTTCTTAAGTGTGGAATTGTTGTCCACCTAGTGAACCTTCGTCATCCGTTTCTTTCCACCCCTCTTGATGTGTATCTCGTGTCTCAACCCGAGAGATGGTTCTATGTCTCATTCCGTGAGTTGTTCGACCTTTGAGAAGATCGATCCTTCCAGAATCTTACTTTCCCTCTCGTTGTCATGTTAGCTAGAGTTCTCAGAGCAAGACGTCGAGACAAAGATGGTGATCAAATCAACGTTCCTATGAAGTGCAAGTTGGATCGTGAAGATTGCGTTAGTTGCGTTCCCCTTAATCCTACCCTACGCTTGAATCTCGGGACGAGATTCTTGTTTAGTGGGGGCGGGTTGTCACATCCCTAGCTTATGGTGCTGCCTAGTGTTTGCATCATGTTTAAATTTCTGAAACTTGAAATGGGGAAATTTGGAAGCCTCAAAACCCTAAATAAAAGAAGGGCAAAAACCCTAAAATCTCATTCTTTGTTCCAAAATGCTCTTCTTAAATGTTTGATAATTTTTGGAAAGGGTTCTGGTCCCAACCAAAATAATGAACATTTTAGAAGGATTTATTTTTGGGACTTTGAATTTAAATCATTAGTTATTTGAATTTGAATTATATTCATATAATTAGAATATAATTTCAAATACCCCTGAAATATTTTATGAGCTTTTGGAAAAGTCCATCTAGCAAAACAAAAATATTCAGAGGAGTTTTTGGCATTGTTTGAATTATTTTAAATTCAAAACAGTGGCAAAACAAATTTAAAAAAAAATAAAACAGAACAGAAAAATAAAAGAGAGAAGCCCAGCCACTTACCTGGCATTCTAGCCCACCTGGCGGCCCATCTGAGCTGGCCGGCCCAGCCCACCTCCTCCTCTCTGTCGTCTTCCTCCCCCTCGCCCTGAAGCTGCTCGGTGGCGAGCGCCGACGCCGCCCCGGCCACCTCCTGCTTGCCGCTTCGCCCTGGCCTCTTCGGGAGACGCCACGCAGCCCCCTCGCTCCTCTCTCTCACTCTCTCCCGACCCCCTTCTCCCTTCTCTGCTCTCCCCCTCTCGCGCCCGAGCATGCTCATCGCCGTCGCTCGCAACCACCGCGGCCACAACCACTTCCTCGCTCCCTCTCTGCGTACCCGAGCTCAGCCCGGACCCCAAGCCCCTCTACGTCGACCCACCGAAGCCCGGATGCCCCAAGACGATGCCGCGGAGCTTCTTCCCCGACCACGGCCACCGGATGCCGCCGTCCGATTCATCCTCTCCGCCGTCTCCCCGAGCACGCCGACCTGCTCTTCGAACTCACTGTGAGCTCCTACGCCTCCCCTCTCTCTTCCCCGCCTCGATTGCGCCCTGTAGCCTCGATCCCACCGGAGCCGGAGCTTGCTTGCCGCCGTCCATGTCTCTGTCGTGGCTAGAACCCACATGTGTCGCGTCCGAGCATGCTGTAGTCCTCAGCGTGCTCCCAGGAACCCAAAGCACCTAACCACTCGTCCTCCCGTGCACCGCAGCGCCGGTCCCGCGAACCCCCGAGCTCCGGCCGCCGCCTAAGTGGTCGCCACCGTCGACCCCGGCCTCCCCGTGCCCAGCTGCATGCGCCCCTAGATGCGCGGGATCACGGGCTCCCTCTTGGTGCCCTCAGCGCGACCAGCCGCGGGCTGTAGCGCCGTCCCGAGCAACTCCGACGAGGTCTCGCCGTCGCCGTGGTCGCCGGCGTCACTAGCCGACGTGGCCACGTGATTAGCGCTAATCACGGCCAGCTAACCCTCCCCAGAGCCACTGACGTATGGGCCCCATGCCCTTATTTAATCTTTATTATTTTCTGTTAAGTTTTAACCTAACCACCGTGGGCCCACACGTCAGCTTTGACCGTGCTGACGTGTCTGTTGACCCGGCCCCACCTGTCATTGGCACTATCCAGCCCCAGTCACTGACCAGTGGACCCCACTGGTCAGGTTTGACCTGGACCCGCCTAGTTGACCTGCTGACATCAGCATGACCTAGTGCTGACGCAATAAATCATTTTCTAGATTTATTTTAATTCAGGAAATTCCAGAAAATGATTTAAACTTCAAAAATTCATAGAAATTCAACCGTAGCTCAGAATGAAATAATTTATATATGAAAAATTATCAGAAAAATCCAATCTATCCATCTGTACCATTTTCATGCATGTTAGAACAACTTATAGCTGCTGTTTAGGACAATTCAATTAAATGGCATTTAAATAATCACATGTGGAGTTTGAATTTGAACCTAGGGTTCAAACCAACTCCATTTAACTTGCTGCTAGTTGCATTAGCTCAAATCACATCATATTGCCATGTCACACATGCATCATATTGTCGCATTGCATTGATTGTGTTCTTCCTTGTTTGCCAGTAATTGTCCCCTCTTGATAGACGTGTACCGGCGATGTGATCGATGACACCGATGAAGAACTATATTATCTTCAGAAGTGCCAGGCAAGCAAAACCCCCTTGTTCATTCCGATAAAATCCCACTCTCTCGCTCCTGCTCTCTTTTACTGCATTAGGACAACAATGATTCATCTGTTACTTGCTGCGGTAGTTGAACCCCTTTATCCTCTGCATGACCTGTCATTGCCACAGTAAATAGATGAAACCCACTAGCATGAGTAGGAGTTGTTTGAGCCCTGTTGTGCCTACTCATTCTTGCTTGTTTGTCATGCCTGCTACTGCTTAGAGTTGAGTCGGGTCTGATTCATCGGGGATGAACCAGAGGTGTGTGAACATGTCCTACCGTTGAGAGCTAAGTGTGTGAACATGATTTGGTAAAGGTAGCGGTGAGAGGCCATGTAGGAGTACATGGTGGGTTGTCTCATTGCAGCCGTCCTCAGGAACTGAGTTCTGTGTTTGTGATCCATGACCAGCTACTACCACGCATTGGAATGCTTAAGTGCCCCTCTCGACTTATTAATCAACTTGATCTCTGTCCAGGAGTTGCAATTAGTTTCTGGTGTTTGTAGGTAGTGTTAGTAGTCTACCAAGTGGCACCCGGTACAGGTGGGCTTGGGACAGACTAGGCACAGTGGCACGGTGTACCAAGTGGCACCCGGATGGTGGGTTTGGGAACCCTGCTCACATCGTTTGGGGCCGTGAGCGACACCCCGGCCGGATCTCCTTGCGGATGGAACCCGAATAGGCGATAAACCTGGACGAGAGACTTGTTTGGTTAGTCAGGTCGTGGCCGACTCCCTCGCCCGGCTTCCACTTGAAGGTTGCCGAGGTACATGCCGTGTACAGGGCGATAAGTGGCGGGAGCGTGTGTGAAGAAGTACACCCCTGCAGGGTTATCATTATCTATTCGAATAGCCGGATTCCTCGGATATGGAAACTTGGACCCCTTGCATAGTTCATAGACAAGTGAAAGTGGATACTCTAAAATACGCAAGATAAGCGTGAGTGCTATGGATGGCGTTCTCGTAGGGAGACGGGAGCGGATCCATAGTGGTGTATTGATATGGTGAATATGTGGACTCGTGTGCGCCACCTCGAAAGAGTTACTTGCAGTTGTAGTTCAGGTTAGCCACCGAGTCAAAGCTGGCTTGCTGCAGTTAAACCCCACCATCCCCTTGTTGATAATGATGCATATGTAGTTAGTTCTGATGTAAGTCTTCCTGGGTACATTTGTACTCACGTTTGCCTATTCTATGTTTTTGCAGAGAGACTTCAGTCTCACTAGTAATTCCGCGTGGACTTCGACGTTTAGCTTGTTACCTCAGCTACGATCTTGTGCCCTTGGCAGTATCTGGTAGATAGTCAGGCTTTCAGCCTTTTTCATTTATAGATGTCTGTACTCAGACATGATAGCTTCCGCTTGTGCTTTGACTTGTATGCTCTGAATGTTGGGTCATGAGACCTATGTTTGTAATATCTCGCTCCTCGGAGCCTAATGAATAAATACTTGAGTTGTAGAGTCATGTTGTGATGCCATGTTGTATTTGCACATATCGAGCATATTGTGTGTATGTTATTGAAATGCTTGGTATGTGTGGGATCTGACTATCTAGTTGTTTATCCTTAGTAGCCTCTCTTACCGGGAAATGTCTCCTGGTGTTTCCACTGAGCCATGGTAGCTTGCTACTGCTCCGGAACACTTAGGCTGGCTGGCATGTGTCCTTCTTCGTTCCTGTGTCTGTCCCTTCGGGGAAATATCACGCGATGAATACCGGAGTCCTGTTAGCCCGCTACAGCCCGGTTTACCGGAGTCCTGCTAGCCCAGTGCTACAGCCTGGATTCACTCGCTGATGATCGACACGTTCGTTGCTGGGTCATGTATGCCTGTCCCTGTAAGTTAGTGCCACTTTGGGTTCACGACTAGCCATGTCAGCCCGGGTTCTTTGTCATATGGATGCTAGCGACACTATCATATACGTGAGCCAAAAGGCGCAAACGGTCCCGGGCCAGGTAAGGTGGCACCCGTGGGAATACCGTGCGTGAGGCCGCAAAGTGATATGATGTGTTACATGCTAGATCGATGTGACTTAGGATCGGGGTCCTGACAAGAGAAAACAGAAAGAAATCTAGATGAAGTTTTTTTTTGAAAGGGGAAACACATATGCATGAGACAAATGCAAAAACTCAGAAAAGAACACAGGAGAACTTCATCTAGAGATGGTCGGCGACAAAGTCACCTATGTTAGAGTATATTGACTTAGGAGTCAAGTGAGATCACTTGATCATAGGCCATACTCCTCGTTTGAGCTCAAAATGGGGTTGCCATTTTTTGTTTAAGCATCTTGATGTATTCACATCTTGTCGAGTTGCTTTAACTCATGACTCGGAGTAAAGCTTCTCTAAGATGGAATAACATACCTTGGTTGGTGGTGTTGTCCATGTAGTTGAGCTTGCGTGGGTTGCTCAAGGTTGATGTAGCTCATCAAGAATTTGGAGCACCACTTGGAATTTGAGTCCATCTACCTACATGGGTTAGTTCTTGCAAGGAAGAGCACTTGTATATCCAAAAATGACAATCATGAAACTCAACATAGAATTTGTCAAAGGATATGTTTGAATGGTTTCGTGCTTCCTTGTCTTCAACCACCTTTGTATAGAGACTTGGTGATGTAGAGATTGCTCAAGATGTGAGTAGGTTACAATCCCATGGAGTTTGATTCAACCAAGTACCTACATGGGTTAGATAACATGCAAGATACAAATATATCCAAGACATAAGATTTTCATCATAAGAGAAATATCAAGGATTAGTCATAAGCTCATGTCTTGCATGTATCCAATGAAGTTTCTACTCCAAGTTTGAAGCATCAATGATGTTCAATTCTCCTCTTAACCTG
Source organism: Triticum dicoccoides (assembly GCF_002162155.2). Lineage (NCBI taxonomy): Eukaryota > Viridiplantae > Streptophyta > Magnoliopsida > Poales > Poaceae > Triticum > Triticum dicoccoides. The sequence continues at coordinate 486,217,208 of NC_041389.1, read as the reverse complement.
CAAAACACTTTCTCATCAAGAGGTTTAGTGAATATATCCACTAATTGCTTTTCGGTGCGAACATGCTTAAGATCAATGTCACCCTTAGCAACATGATCTCGAATGAAATGATGACGAACTTCAATATGCTTAGTTCGAGAATGTTGCACAGGATTATGACCAATTTTGATAGCACTTCCATTATCACAAAGCAATGGAACATGTCACACATATATCCCATAATCTTTAAGAGTTTGGGTCATCCAAAGTAATTGAGCACAACATGAACCAGCGGCAATATATTCAGCTTCGGTGGTGGATAAGGATACCGAGTTTTGTTTCTTGGAGGACCAAGACACAAGAGATCTACCAAGAAATTGACAAGTACCCGAAGTGGACTTTCTATCAACCTTGTCCCCGGCATAGTCCGAGTCAGAATAGCCAACAAGATCGAAAGAGGCCCTCTTAGGATACCAAATGCGAAAATTTGGTGTATGGATTAAGTATCTCACTATCCTTTTCACGGCCTTAAGATGACATTCTTTAGGAGCAGCTTGATATCATGCACACATGCACACGCTTAGCATAATATCGGGACGTGAAGCACATAGATATAACAATGAACCAATCATAGAGCGATAAACCTTTTGATCAACTGGTTCACCATCTTTGGTTAAGTCAAGATGTCCACTAGTAGGCATGGGTGTAGTCATACTTTTGAATTCTTGCATATTGAACTTCTTGAATAAGTCCTTGGTGTACTTTGTTTGTGAGACAAAAGTACCTTCCTTAGTTTGCTTGATTTGCAAACCAAGAAAGAATTTGAGTTCACTCATCATAGACATCTCAAACTTCTCCGACATTAGCTTCCCAAACTTTTCACTAAAATGAGGGTTAGTTGAACCAAATATAATATCATCAACATAAATTTGGCACACAAAGAGTTCACCATTAACCCTTTTAGTAAAAAGAGTAGAATCAATTTTCCCAATTTCAAAGCCTTTTTCAATAAGGAACTTGGTCAAGCATTTATACCATGCTCTAGGAGCTTGTTTAAGTCCATAAAGAGCTTTGTGAAGTTTGTAAACATGATTGGGTTTCTTAGGATTGACAAAGACGGGAGGTTGTTTAACATAAACTTCCTCCTCTATTTCACCATTTAGAAAAGCACTTTTAATGTCCATTTGGTACAAGGTGATATCATGGTGATTAGCATAGGCAAGTAAGATGCGAATGGACTCAAGTCTAGCAACGGGGGCGTAACTCTCACCATAGTCCATACCTTCGACTTGTGTGTAGCCTTCGGCGACGATACGTGCTTTGTTGCGAACTACTTGTACATCTTCATCTTGCTTGTTGGAAACACCCATTTGGTACCGATGATGTTGTGGTTGTTGTCGGGATTCTCAACCAATGTCCAAACTTGGTTCCTCTCAAAGTTGTGTAGCTCTTCATGCATAGCATTTATCCAATCCGGATCTTCCAATGCTTCTTCGACCTTCATAGGTTCAATGCTAGAGATGAAAGAATAGTTTTCACAAAAGCTAGCTAAACGAGTTTTAGAGCGAGTGATTCTCCCGGTTTGAATATCATTGTAGATTTGCTCTACGGGATGGTCTTTAGCAATTCTTGCTCGAACTCGTGAAAGCTTTTGCTTGGGTCTTCGTTGAACATCTTCTTCATCATGTTCTTCTTCTTGGCCTTCTTCATTGTTGGCGTTGTCGTTCTCTTGTCGTGGCAGAGAAGGAGGTTGTTAACGTTCATCTTGATGCACTTCCTCGTTTTCTTCATCTTGGTGTGTCCCACTTGTGGATGCTTCCGTATCAACTCTTGGTTCACCTTGTCATGAAGTAGAAGCTTCCACTTGGACGGACGAGGTACTCTCCTTCACCTCCGTTGGACGGACCTTGCCAATAGACAAGTCTTGGATTTCTTCCGAAGGATCTTTGTCTCCTACATCAATTGGCAATTGCTCTACTTGCGAGCTGTTAGATTCATCAAACTTCACATCTACCGTCTCTTCAACCTTTTGGGTGAAATTGTTGTAGACACGGTAAGTGTGAGAGTTTGAGCCATAACCTAGTAGGAAACCTTCATGAGACTTAGGAGCAAATTTAGAATGATGATGCTTATCAAGAATGTAGCACTTTGAGCCGAATACTCGAAAGTATCCAACTTGGGGTTTGTTACCGGTGAGTAGCTCGTATGTCATCTTGCCGAGTAGCTTGTGAAGATACAAGTGATTTGTTGCATGACAAGCTGTCTCAACCGCTTCTGCCCAAAAGTGCTTCGGCGTCTTGTACTACTCAAGCATCATTCTCGCCATTTTGATGAGCGTCCGGTTCTTCCTCTCAACAACTCCATTTTATTGAGGTGTGTACGTAGCCGAGAACTCGTGTGAAATCCCTTCTTCGTCAAGAAAGGTGTCCACATTTGCGATCTTGAACTCCGTTCTGTTGTCACTACGAACCTTCTTGATCTTCACTTCAAATTGGTTTTGGGCCTTCCTAGCAAAGTTTTTGAAGATCTTTTGGACCTGCGATTTATCATCGAGAAAGAACACCCACGTAAATCTGGAAAAATCATCAACTAAAACTAGACCAAAAGAATTTCCACCGAGACTCTTGTAAGAGTTGGGACCAAAGAGATCCATGTGAAGTAGCTCGAGTGGCCTCTTCGTGGTCATGATGTTCTTCACGGGATGCCTTCCTCCAACCTGTTTACCTTCTTGACAAGCACTGCAAAGTCTATCCTTATCAAATATGACATCATTAACTCCAAGGATATGATTCCCCTTAATAAGCTTGTCAATGTTTCGCATACCAACATGACCTAATCGTCTATGCCATAACCAGCCTTTTGAGGATTTAGCAATGAAGCAATTTTTAGGTTGAGCTTTTTAGTGAAATCAACAATGTATAGATCACCTCTACGCACACCAGTAAAGACCATTTTATGATTATCTCGACGAAACACTTGGCAATCTACTTCAGTAAATAGAACATTGAAACCGAAATCAGCAAGTCTAGATACTGAAAGTAAGTTGTAACCAAGAGATTCAACGAGCATAACATTTTGTATGGAGCTATCATGTGATATGGCCACCTTACCGAGGCCAACCACCTTACCCTTTGAGTTGTCACCGAAAGTGACATACTTTCGAGGACTATCATTATCAGCAAGCTCACGAAACATGTCTTTATCTCCGGTCATGTGATCGGTACATCCACTATCAAGAACCCATTCCTTTCCTCCTGACATATGTCCCCGAAGATTTGCCATAAGACCAAAATGTCTCATTGCATCATCAAGATCGAAGTCACTATCATCATCCTCATCATAGTATCCATGTTCAACATCGTCATGTGGTGGATCAAATCCTAGAGAGGGTGATTCATTAGAGTGAGTTTGACAATGATCTTGTCTATGAATTTTTATAGCTTCGGAAATAATATCACTAATAATACCAACATTTCCTTTGGCACGCATAAGATTTGTAAGCTCAAATAGACGATCACCAAACATAGGATCACTAGTATTCATTTTACTCAAAGCAATAGACTTATGGAGAATTTCATCTAGATTTTTCAAGGAATAATCTGGAAATCATTCCTCAAGAAATTTCCATATGGTGTAGGCACACTTAAAAGTAGGCAAACATCCAATCAAGTTTCTAGGCAATCCTCTAATGATAAGTTCGGCAGTTCTAAGATTCCTAACCATGTCAATTGACTCATCATGGGTTGGATGCATAGGATCAACATAAGGTGCACAAGGGCTAGCAATGTACTTGTTAAAATGATATTGATTGAAAATAACAAGCATCTCATTTTTCCACTCACGAAAATACTCTCCATCAAGAATAGGCACTCTATGTCTAAGACTCCCCAAAGTAGACTCATCCATCTTCCTCCAATGGTGATTAAACCAAGGCAATGGAGACCAAAGCTATGATACCACTTGTAGGACCTTGAGAAGAGGTGTCTAGAGGGGGGGTGATTAGACACTAAGTACCAAAGTTGCAGTTTTTAAGTTTCTTTAAAGTTTAAGTGGAGTTTAGGCACAAGTTTAACATTCACAACACATATCAAGCAAGCATGCAAAGAGTATATGAGCAGCGGAAAGTAAAGCATACAACTTGCAAGAATGTAAAGGGAAGGGTTTGGAGGATTCAAACGCAATTGGAGACACAGATGTTTTTGGCGTGGTTCCGATAGGTGGTGCTATCGTACATCCACGTTGGTGGAGACTTCAACCCACAAAGGGTAACAGTTGCACGAGTCCATGGAGGGCTCCACCCAAGAAGGGTCCACGAAGAAGCAACCTTGTCTATCCCACCATGGCCGTCACCCACGAAGGACTTGCCTCACTAGCGGTAGATCTTCACGAAGTAGGCGATCTCCTTGCCCTTACAAACTCCTTGGTTCAACTCCACAATCTTTGTCGGGGGCTCCCAAGTGACACCTAGCCAATCTAGGAGACACCACTCTCCAAGAAGTAACAAATGGTGCATTGATGATGAACTCCTTGCTCTTGTGCTTCAAATGATAGTCTCCCCAACACTCAACTCTCTCTCATAGGATTTGGATCTGGTGGAAAGAGGGTTTGAGTGAAAAGCAACTTGGGGAAGGCTAGAGATCAAGATTCATATGGTATGAATGGAATATCTTGGCCTCAACACATGAGTAGGTAGTTCTCTCTCAGAAATAGGATGCTGGAAGTGTAGGTTCAGTCTGATGGCTCTCTCCACGAATGAAGAGGAGGTGGAGGGGTATATATAGCCTCCACACAAAATCTAACCGTTACACACAATCTACCAAACTCGGTGGGACCGAATCGTTAAACTCGGTCAGACCGATTTAGCAAATAATGTGACCGTTAGGGTTTTCGGTGGGACCGGAGTGCAACTTGGTGGGACCGATTCGGTTAGGGTTAGGGCATAACGTAATCTCGGTAGGACCGATTACACAAACTCGGTGGGACCGATTTTGGTAATAAGCTTTCCAGAGAGTTGGTCAGGCAAACTCGGTTTGACCGATTATCAAACTCGGTGGGACCGATTTTGATAATAAGTTAACTAGAGAGTTTGCATTGTAATCTCGGTAGTACCGATTGCTCAAACTCGGTGAGGCCGATTTTGATAATGGACATACACAGAGAGATTACAATCCCATCTCGGTGAGACCAAGATCCCTATCGGTGAGACCGATTTGCCTAGGGTTTGTGGCAGTGGCTAAGACATCCAAACTCGGTGGCGCCGGATAGAAAGAATCAGTGGGGCCGAGTTTGACTTTAGGTTTAGGACATATGTGTGGAAGTGGGAAAGTAGTTGAGGGTATTTGGAGCATATCACGAAGCACTTTGAAGCAAGAGGCTCATTAAGCAACACCTCATTCCTCCTTGATAGTATTGGCTTTTCCTATAGACTCAATGTGATCTTGGATCACTAAAATGTAAAATGAAGAGTCTTGAGCTTGAAGCTTGAGCCAATCCTTTGTCCTTAGCATCTTGAAGGAGTTCCCACATCCTTTAGTCCATGACACTCCATTGTTGAACTTATCTGAAACATACTAGATAAAAGTGTTAGTCCAACAAGAGATATGTTGTCATTAATTGCCAAAACCACCTAGGGAGCACTTGTACTTTCAAATGCGCCTTGCCCCTGGCCCATGACCAATCATTTAAAGAATTCAAATTTTAACTATTCAAATTTGAAAACTAATGGCACTAACAGAAAGTTTATAATTTTTCTAAAACTAATGGCACTAACAGAAAGTTTATAATTTTGCTGACCTAAAAGCAAAAAGAATTAAAAAATAAAGCAAAAAAGAAAAGAAAATAAATAATGCAGAAAACAAAACAAAAAAACTGGAAACATAATAGAAATAGCAACAATAAGTATTTTGTTGTAAGTAGGAACAAAATAAAATAAATAAAGCAACAAAGAAAACAAAAGAACAAAAAAAGTGTTTTCAAATTTGAAAACTAATGGCACTAATAGAAAGTTTATAATTTTTCTAAAACTAAAACCAAAAAGAATTAAAAAGTAAAGCAAAAAACAAAAGAAAATAAATAATGCAGAAAACAAACCAAAAAAACTGGGAAAAAACTTTAAAAATAGCAACAATAAGTATTTTGTTGTAAGTAGAAACAAAATAAAACAAATAAAACAAGAAAGAAAACAACAAAAAAAGTGTTTTCAAATTTGAAAACTAATGGCACTAACAGAATGTTTATAATTTTTCTAAAACTAAAAACAAAAAGAATTAAAAAATAAAGCAAAAAACAAAAGAAAATAAATAATGCAGAAAACAAAACAAAAAAACTGGAAAAAAATAAAAATAGCAACAATAAGTAAAGAAAACAAAAAAAGTGCCTCCTACTGGGCCCCCACGGCTTGAATACGACTAGAAACCCTAGCATGGGCCAGGATTCAGGCCCGCAGAAGGCCCGGCAGGTCCACAGGCACATAGAGACAGATTAGGCCCGAAAGCCTGCTTTAGAGAGGAGCTCGAGAGGGTTGGCGCATCGCACCTTATAAACAGGGTGCGGCTCTCTCTCAGCTAGCGAGGTAGGACTAAACTCCCACCACCACGCCGTTGTGCAAGGCCCATTGGTCCCGGTTGGTGGCACCAACCGGGATCAATGCCCCCCTTTAGTCCTGGTTGGTGCCACCAACCGAGACCAAAGGCCGCCGCTTCCCGCCCTTTGGGCTGCTGAAAAGAGGCCTTTGGTCCCGGTTGTTGGCACCAACCGGGACTAAAGGGGTGCATTAGTCCCGGTTGGTTTCACGAACCGGGACCAATGCTCTTGCTATATATACAACACTTAGCAGTTTCGACCAAATCCCCCACTTCTCCCCCGACGCCCCTGCTCCTCCTCGTCACCGTCACCGCCCGACGCCCCTGCTCCACCTTGCCATCGCCGCCGCCACCGACGCTGTCAGGCTGCTCGCCTTCGCCGTCGCTGCCGCCACCAACACCGTCAGGTTGCTCGACTTCGTCGTCCCCGCCGCCCCCTATGAGCACAGCCTGCTCCCGCGCCCCTCCCGTCCCGCGCCCCTGCGCGGCCGCCGCGCCGCCGCCCCTGCCCTGCG
>NC_041389.1:486193209-486209560 GCF_002162155.2 Triticum dicoccoides | reverse complement strand
GCGGCCGCCACGCGCCGCCATTGTCCTGCGCGGCCGCCGCCCCGCCACCCCTACCCTGTGCGGCCGCCGCGCGTCGCCCCGCCGCCCCTTCCCTGCATTTTTCATAGCATTTTTTTGTATTTTTTGTGTATATGTGTTTGTATGTGTATATATGAGTACATGTTCATAGTATTTTTTTTCATAAGTGTATTTTTTTGTTCATTGCATTTTTTCATATATATAATGTATATATGTATGTCGTCGATATATATACCCCCTCTCGACCGTGATAACTTATACCACGACAGCACCCCCCTCGGCCCTCTCGCTCGACCAAAACTCTCGAGGACACCCAAACCCTAGAGAGAAAACGATGTTGGTCTCCTACCCCCTCCCGCCGCGCCCCTACCCGACAAATTAACTCTCTCGAGGCCACCCAAATTTACCAAGTTAAAAGAGCATTGTCATCGAGGCCACCCCAAACCCTTGAAGCGTTGTGTCAAGGCCACCCCAAACCCTAGAGAAGCAGCGTCGAGGCCACTAACATGATTCCTTATTGTGATTAGCTAGCTACTTCTACGTTTGCCACTAATATATATCCATCTGTACCATGTTTGAATAATAATTGACATGTTGTAAATATTTGCAGAAACTATGGAGCACTCCCGAGATGAAGCAACAGAAGCGATGTTGGGGGACATAATCGCACAAGGAAGTGATGACGTTGCGTCATTTCTCAACGACACTGATGGTCAAGAAGGACTGGGTGAAGAAGAGGGCTATGTTCATGATGGCGCCGACCCATTAATGCCGGTACAAGAAGAGGGCTCTGTTCATGATGGCTCCGGTGACCCAATGGAGGTACAAGAAGGAGACCGTGCTGACTGCTCCAGTGATTGAACCGAGTCCGGCCAGGTATATATATATTAGTTAAGCCCGTGTTAACTAGTTAATTGATGCATCCATTGTTTCGGTATATGTACACATATTAATTACTCTTGTCTTTCTTCCTTTTAATTTCTAGCCCTCCGCATCGAGCACAACTTCGGTAAGGAGATGAGGCCCGAAGAAAAAGTTGAGCTCGGATGAAAGGTTTGAGATCACAGCAATCGCGCCTGACAGCGAACCGATTGAACCCATCCGGACAAAGAACGCATTTTCTACTCAGTGCGGGGATCTTGTTAGGGACGAGATCCCGATCAGCATCCAGCAATGGTATAAGTCTAAGGAGGAAGACCCTGAGGTGTCTTATGTCAATGATATGCAGAAAGATGATCTTTGGACTCAGCTGAAGGCAAATTTCACCCTACCGCCAGAGGAGGATCCGGAGAAGCCAGTTAAAGAGCAATTAATCAAGTCTTGTGCTCTTAAGAAGATGGCAACCCTATTCAGGAGGTGGAGGAAAGAGCTGAACAAGTTTGTCGACAAAGAAGAGACACCAGAATTCATCGGCAAATATGAGAAGATCAAAGATCACTGGCCCGCATTTGTGGCCCACAAGACATCGGAAAAGAGTAAGAAGATGTCGGCGACAAACAAGCAAAATGCTGCGAAGAAGCAGTTTCACCATCGCACGGGGTCAGGTGGCTACCTCAAAGCCCGGCCTAAGTGGTCCAAGGCTGAGAATGATCTGCTTGATAAAGGGATCAAACCAGAGACAATGAACTGGCCAGACCGTTGCCGGACTTGGTTCTTCGGGGCTGGTGGAACCTTGGACCCTGTATCAAGGAAGTGCCATTGGATGGACGAGCAACTGAAAATACCAGTCACCAAGCTTCGGCACTATATCGATGCAGCGCAGCAAGGGACGTTCGTTCCGGACAGGGAGAAGGACGAGCTCACAATGGCCCTCGGGAATCCTGAGCACCCTGGATGGACACGAGGCATGCCAGGCTCCATTCAGTGGAAGGTTGGTTTTCCGGACGCAGGGGGTTACAAAACCCAAGAGAGGAGGAAGAAACTGGAGCAGGGCCAACTGCAGGTGCTGCACGAAAGGGTAATGGGGCTAGAGGAACGAGAAGCAGATCGCAGCAAACGACCTGCCGAAGCTTCCCTCGAAGCTACCCCACCATCTCAGGGGAGAAGCAACGTGGCTTCCACCGAGCTGCTTTAGTCGGAGCATGTCTTGACGGCTCCTGCCAGCTATCCCGTGGATGCTATCACGGAGTCTCAAAATTGCCACGTTATGATGCGATGGATGAATTTGAAGGTCAAGGCGGCTGTTGGCTCTGTTTATCCTACTGAACCCGGCACAACTTTTCACTGCCGGCCGATTCCAGAAGGATATGCTAGGGTGATGGTGGATGAAATAATGGAGGGTTTTGAGGACCTCCAGCTTGACCACCCTACCGGTGAAGGGGAGACTAGGCTGGGTTCTGCTATGAAGACTCCATGCCTATGGCGCAAGGAGCTCATCAACCTTCCGAACTAGACGCCTCCGGCTCCTCCTCCACTAGTAGAAAAGGGGGCAATGGTCCAGGCCAGGTCAGCCCATTAGTCCCGGTTCAATCCAGAACCGGGACCAATGGGAGCATTTGACCCGGTTCGTGAGCCCCGGGGGCCGTCCGGGCCACTGGTCCCGTTTCGTTTGGACCTTTTGGTCCCGGTTGGTGGGACGAACCGGGACCAATGGGCCTCGCTCTTGGCCCACCACCATTGGTCCCGGTTGGTGGCATGAACCGGGACCAAAGGCTGCCCTTTAGTCCCGGTTCGTGGGACGAACCGGGACCAATGAGTTGCCTATATATACCCCTCGCTCGTGAGCAGAGCACTCCCAATGCTCTGTTTTTCCTGGCCGGCGAGGGGTGAGCTTTGTGGTGCTCTAGCTCACCTCCTATGCACACGAGGTGTTTGATGGAATGCCCAAGCCACACTACTTAAGCTTTCTCCTCTCCAAGCTCCATTTTCCTTAATATTTTTCTAGGTTTAGCGGTCCGTCACGTCCCGTCCCCGTCTTCACCGCCGTCGATCGCCCGCGCCGATCTCGTCGCCGGCACCACCGTGGTGAGCCTCTTGTTCTTATCTTCTTTCTGAAAGGAAAAAAAATTCTTACTTGTATGTTTATATAGATACTTGTATAATTTTCTTACTTTTATTATTGCATCTTATATAGTGCGATGGTTTTGGTATCCGCCCCCGTTGGCCCTTGTCCTGTCTATGATTCGGATGTGGTATATATTATCTTTTCATAACTATTGGTTCATTTATTGTTTATGACAATTATGCCGACCAACGTGACATATATTTTATTTATCTAGGGGGTTGTGGAATCGGAAATTCCAACCGACCCTATTGTCGAGAGGTTAAATTTAGTTGAAGAAGAAAACAATTTGTTGAAGGAAAAAATAAGAAAAATTGAGGAGGAGAAGATGATATTGGAGTTGCATGTTGCGGATGTCGTTGATGATCACAAGATCAAGATGGATGCAATGCGCTTGAAGATTAGAAAGATCAGAAAATATGCCATTCATACCGAGGCTTGGTATCATTATGCCGTTGGATCAGTTGTTACATTGGTTGCGATTATGATCGCATTTGTTTTCGCATTGAAATGCTTTACATAGTTTCAATGTATGGTTTAATTAATTTAGATGCTCTGCAGAGCTTTATGTTGTTAGATGAGAACTATGTATGTACTTTGGTTTTAATGTGATGATGAACTTCTATTAATTTGGTCACTTAATTATCTACTCATGATGTTCTGTAATGCTCGCAGATGGACTGGCAATGGATGTACGGTTCAAGACACACCTCCGAGTCGTTAAGGGCATGCATGATTTTCTCGAAGTGGCTGAGGAAATCAAGCAGAATGGTTTTATGTGTTGTCCATGCCCTATATGTGGGAATACGAAGTCTTACTCTGACCGGAAAATCCTTCACACCCACCTGCTTTACAAGGGTTTCATGCCACACTATAATGTTTGGACGAGGCACGGAGAAATAGGGGTTATGATGGAAGACGACGAAGAAGAAGAGTACGATGAAAACTATGTGCCCCCTGAATACGGTGATGCTACTGAAGATCAAGAGGAACCAGACGATGTGCACGATGATGCTGCAACGGGTGAAGCTGCTGAAGATCAAGAGAAACCAGACGATGTGCCCGATGATGATGATCTCTGCCGGGTCATTGTCGATGCAAGGACGCAATGTGAAAGTCAAAAGGAGAAGCTGAAGTTCGATCGCATGTTAGAGGACCACAAAAAAGGGTTGTACCCCAATTGCGAAGATGGCAACACAAAGCTCGGTACTGTATTGGAATTGCTGCAGTGGAATGCAGAGAATGCTGTGCCTGAAAAAGGATTTGAGAAGCTACTGTAAATATTGAAGAAGAAGCTTCCAAGGGATAACGAATTGCCCGACAGTACATACGCAACAAAGAAGGTCGTATGCCCTCTAGGATTGGAGGTGCAGAAGATACATGCATGCCCTAATGACTACATCCTCTACCGTGGTGCGTACAAGGATCTAAACGCATCCCCGGTATGCGGTGCATTACGACATAAGATCAGACGAGATGACCCTGGTGATGTTGACGGCGAGCCCCCCAGGAAGAGGGTTCCTGCGAAGGTGATGTGGTATGCTCCTATAATACCACGGTTGGAACGTCTGTTCAGAAACGGAGAGCATGCCAGGTTGATGCGATGACACAGTGAGGACCGTAAGAAAGACGACAAGTTGAGAGAACCCGTTAACGGGTCGCAGTGGAGAAAAATCGAGAGAAAATACTAGGATGAGTTTACAAGTGACCCAAGGAACGTATGGTTTGCTTTAAGCGCGGATGGCATTAACCCTTTCGGGGAGCAGAGCAGCAATCACAGCACCTGGCCCGTGACTCTATGTATGTATAACCTTCCTCCTTGGATGTGCATGAAGCAGAAGTTCATTATGATGCCAGTTCTCATCCAAGTCCCTAAGCAACCCGGCAACAACATTGATGTGTACCTAAGGCCATTAGTTGAAGAACTTTTACAGCTGTGGAATGGAAACGATGTACGTACGTGGGATGAGCACAAACAGGAGGAATTTGACCTAAAGGCGTTGTTGTTCGTGACCATCAACGATTGGCCCGCTCTCAGTAACCTTTCAGGACATACAAACAAGGGATACCACGCATGCACGCACTGTTTACTTGACACCGATAGTATATACCTAGGAAGCTACAGGAAGAATGTGTACCTGGGCAATCATCGATTTCTTCCGACCAACCATCAATGTCGAAAGAAAGGCAAGCATTTCAAAGGTGAGGCAGATCACCGGAAGAAGCCCGCCATGCGTACCGGTGATCACGTACTTGCTATGGTCAATGATTTACATGTAATCTTTGGAAAGGGTCCCGACGGACTAGCTGTTCCGAGTGACGCTCGGGGACACGCACCCATGTGGAAGAAGAAATCTATGTTTTGGGACCTACCCTACTGGAAAGACATAGAGGTCCGCTCTTTGATCGACGTGATGCACGTGACAAAGAACCTTTGCGTGAACCTGCTAGGCTTCTTGGGCGTGTATTGGAAGACAAAAGATACAGCTGAGGCACGGGAGGACCTGCAACATTTGCACGAAAAAGATGGCATGCCTCCAAAGCAGTATGAAGGTCCTGCCAGCTATGCTCTGAAGGAAATATGCCCTAGGGGCAATAATAAAGTTATTATTTATTTCCTCATATCATGATAAATGTTTATTATTCATGCTAGAATTGTATTAACCGGAAACATGATACATGTGTGAATACATAGACAAACTTAATGTCACTAGTATGCCTCTACTTGACTAGCTCATTAATCAAAGATGGTTATGTTTCCTAATCATAGACATGTGTTGTCATTTGATTAACGAGATCACATCATTAGGAGAATGATGTGATTGACTTGACCCATCCCGTTAGCCTAGCACTTGATCATTTAGTATGTTGCTATTGCTTTCTTCATGACTTATACAAAGTTCCTATAACTATGAGATTATGCAACTCCCGTTTACCGGAGGAACACTTTGTGTGCTACCAAACATCACAACGTAACTGGGTGATTATAAAGGAGCTCTACAGGTGTCTCCAAAGGTAGATGTTGAGTTGGCGTATTTCGAGATTAGGTTTTGTCACTCCAATTGTCGGAGAGGTATCTCTGGGCCCTCTCGGTAATGCACATCACTATAAGCCTTGCAAGCAATGTGATCATGAGTTCATTACGGAATGATGCATTACATAACGAGTAAAGAGACTTGCCGGTAACGAGATTGAACTAGGTATTGGATACCGACGATCGAATCTCGGGCAAGTAACATACAGATAACAAAGGGAACAATGTATGTTGTTATGCGGTTTGACCGATAAAGATCTTCGTAGAATATGTAGGAGCCAATATGAGCATCCAGGTTCCGCTATTGGTTATTGACCGGAAACAGTTCTAGGTCATGTCTACATAGTTCTCGAACCCGTAGGGTCCGCACACTTAACGTTACGATGACAGTTTTATTATGAGTTTATAAGTTTTGATGTACCGAAGGTTGTTCGGAGTCCCGGATGTGATCACGGACATGACGAGGAGTCTCGAAATGGTCGAGACATAAAGATTGATATATTGGACGACTATATTCAGACACCAGAAGTGTTCCGGGTGATTTCGGAGAAAACTGGAGTGCCGAAGGGGTTATCGGAACCCCCCGGAGAAGTATTGGGCCTTAGTGGGCCTGAGGGAAGAGAGAGGGCAGCAGCCCAGGAGGTGGCGCGCCCCCTCCCATGAGGAGTCCTAATTGGACTAGGGGAGGGGGTGCGGCCCCTATTTCCCTCTCCCTCTCCCTCTCTTTCCTTCCCCCTTCCTCCTTCCTAGTTGGACTAGGAAAGGGGAGTCCTACTCCCACTAGGAGGAGGACTCCCCCCTCCTTGGCGCGCCCCCTAGGGCCGGCCGGCCTCCCCCTTGCTCCTTTATATACGAGGGCAGGGGGCACCTCTAGACACACAAGTTGATCTTCGTGATTGTTCCGTAGCCGTGTGCGCTGATCCTCTCCACCATATTCCACCTCGGTCATATCGTTGCGGTGCTTAGGCGAAGCCCTGCGTCGGTAGAACATCATCATCGTCACCACGCCGTCGTGCTGACGGAACTCATCCCCGACACCCTGCTGGATCGGAGTCCGGGGATCGTCATCGAGCTGAACGTGTGCTGAACACGGAGGTGCCGTACGTTTGGTGCTTGGATCAGTCAGATCGTGAAGACGTACGACTACATTAACCACGTTGTAATAATGCTTCCTCTTTTGGTCTACGAGGGTACGTGGACACACTCTCCCCTCTCGTTGCTATGCATCACCATGATCTTGCGTGTGTGTAGGAATTTTTTTGAAATTGGTACGTTCCCCAACAGTGGTATCAGAGCCAGGTTTTATGCGTTGATGTTATTTGCACGAGTAGAACACAAGTGAGTTGTGGGCGATACAAGTCATACTGCTTACCAGGATGTCATACTTTGGTTCAACGGTATTGTTGGATGAAGCGGCCCGTACCGACATTACGCGTACGCTTACGCGAGACTGGTTTTACCGCCGTGCTTCGCACACAAGTGACTAGTGGGTGTTTGTTTCTCCAATTTTAGTTGAACCGAGTGTGGCTACGCCCGGTCCTTGCGAAGGTTAAAACAGCACTAGCTTGACGAACTATCGTTGTGGTTTTGATGCGTAGGTAAGAACGGTTCTTGCTCAGCTCGTAGCAGCCACGTAAAATTTGCAAACAACAAAGTAGAGGAAGTCTAACTTGTTTTTGCAGGGCATGTTGTGATGTGATATGGTCAAGACATGATGCTATATTTTATTGTATGAGATGATCATGTTTTGTAACCGAAGTTATCGGCAACTGGCAGGAGCCATATGGTTGTCGCTTTATTGTATGAAATGCAAACGCCCTGTAATTGCTTTACTTTATCACTAAGCGGTAGCAATAGTCGTAGAAGCAATAGATGGCGTAACAACAATGATGCTACGATGGAGATCAAGGTGTCGCGCCGGTGACGATGGTGATCACGACGGTGCTTCGGAGATGGAGATCACAAGCACAAGATGATGATGGCCATATCATATCACTTATATTGATTGCATGTGATGTTTATCCTTTACGCATCTTATCTTGCTTTGATTGACGGTAGCATTTTAAGATGATCTCTCACTAAATTATCAAGAAGTGTTCTCCCTGAGTATGCACCATTGTGAAAGTTCTTCGTGCTGAGACACCACGTGATGATCGGGTGTGATAGGCCCTACGTTCAAATACAACGGGTGCAAAACAGTTGCACACGCGGAATACTCAGGTTAAACTTGACGAGCCTAGCATATACAGATATGTCCTCGGAACACAGAGACCGAAAGGTCGAGCATGAATCATATAGTAGATATGATCAACATAGTGATGTTCACCATTGTAAACTACTCCATCTCACGTGATAATCGGACATGGTTTAGTTGATTTGGATCACGTGATCACTTAGATGACTAGAGAGATGTCTGTCTAAGTGGGAGTTCTTAAGTAATATGATTAATTAAACTTAAATTTATCATGAACTTAGTACCTGATAGTATTTTGCTTGTCTATGTTTGTTGTAGATAGATGGCTCGTGTTGTTGTTCCGTTGAATTTTAATGTGTTCCTTGAGAAAGCTAAGTTGAAAGATAATGGTAGCAATTACACGGACTGGGTCCGTAACCTGAGGATTATACTCATTGCTGCATAGAAGAATTACGTCCTGGAAGCACCGCTGAGTGCCAGGCTTGCTGCAGATGCAACTGACGACGTTAAGAACGTCTGGCAGAGCAAAGCTGATGACTACTTGATAGTTCAGTGTGCCATGCTTTACGGTTTGGAACCGGGTCTTCAACGACGTTTTGAACGTCATGGAGCATATGAGATGTTCCAGGAGTTGAAGTTAATATTTCAAGCAAATGCCCGAATTGAGAGATATGAAGTCTCCAATAAGTTCTATAGCTGTAAAATGGAGGAGAATAGTTCTGTCAGTGAACACATACTAAAAATGTCTGGGTATAATAATCAGTTGATTCAACTGGGAGTTAATCTTCCTGATGATAGTGTCGTTGACAGAATTCTTCAATCACTGCCACCAAGCTACAAGAGCTTTGTGATGAACTATAATATGCAAGGGATGGACAAGACTATAACCGAGCTCTTCGCAATGCTAAAGGCTACAGAGGTAGAAATCAAGAAGGAGCATCAAGTGTTTATGGTCAATAAGACCACCAGTTTCAAGAAAAAGGGCAAAGGGAAGAAGAAGGGGAAGTTCAAGAAGAACAGCAAACAAGTTGCTGCTCAAGAGAAGAAACCCAAGTCTGGACCTAAGCCTGAGACTGAGTGCTTCTACTGCAAGCAGACTGGACACTAGAAGCGAAACTGCCCCAAGTATTTGGCGGATAAGAAGGATGGCAAAGTGAACAAAGGTATATGTGATATACATGTTATTGATGTGTACCTTACTAATGCCGCAGTAGTACCTGGGTATTTGATACTGGTTCTGTTGCTAATATTTGCAACTCGAAACAGGGACTATGGAATAGGCGAAGATTGGCTAAGGACGAGGTGATGATGCGCGTGGGAAATGGTTCCAAAGTCGATGTGATCGCGGTCGGCACGCTACCTCTACATCTACCATCGGGATTAGTTTTAGACCTAAATAATTGTTATTTGGTGCCAGCGTTGAGCATGAACATTATATCTGGATCTTGTTTGATGCGAGATGGTTATTCATTTAAATCAGAGAATAATGGTTGTTCTATTTATATGAGTAATATCTTTTATGGTCATGCACACTTACAGAGTGGTCTAGTTTTATTAAATCTCGATAGTAGTGATACACATATTCATAATGTTGAAGCCAAAAGATGCAGAGTTAATAATGATAGTGCAACTTATTTGTGGCACTGCCGTTTAGGTCATATCGGTGTAAAGCGCATGAAGAAACTCCATACTGATGGACTTTTGGAATCACTTGATTATGAAACACTTGGTACTTGCGAACCGTGCCTCATGGGCAAGATGACTAAAACACTGTTCTCCGGAACTATGGAGCGAGTAACTGATTTGTTAGAAATCATACATACTGATGTATGTGGTCCAATGAATGTCGAGGCTCGCAGTGGGTATCGTTATTTTCTCACCTTCACCGATGATTTGAGCAGATATGGGTATATCTACTTGATGAAACACAAGTCTGAAACATTTGAAAAGTTCAAAGAATTTCAGAGTGAAGTAGAAAATCATCATAACAAGAAAATAAAATTTCTACGACTGATCGTGGAGGAGAATATTTGAGTTATGAGTTTGGCTTACATTTGAAACAATGCGGAATAGTTTCGCAACTCACGCCACCTGGAACACCACAATGAAATGGTGTGTCCGAACGTCGTAATCGTACTTTACTGGATATGGTACAATCTATGATGTCTCTTACTGATTTACCGCTATCGTTTTGGGGTTATGCTTTAGAGACGGCTGCATTCACATTAAATAGGGCACCATCAAAATCCTTTGAGACGACACATTATGAAGTGTGGTTTGGCAAGAAACCAAAGTTGTCGTTTCTTAAAGTTTGGGGCTGCGATGCTTATGTGAAGAAACTTCAACCAGATATGCTCGAACCCAAATCGGAGAAATGTGTCTTCATAGGATACCCAAAAGAGACTATTGGGTACACCTTCTATCACAGATCTGAGGGCAAGATTTTCGTTGCTAAATTCGGATCCTTTCTAGAGAAGGAGTTTCTCTCGAAAGAAGTGAGTGGGAGGAAAGTAGAACTTGATGAGGTAACTGTACCTGCTCCCTTATTGGAAAGTAGTTCATCACAAGAACCGGTTCCTGTGACAACTACACCAATTAGTGACGAAGCTAATGATATTGATCATGAAACTTCAGATCAAGTTTCTACTGAACCTCATAGGTCTACCAGAGTAAGATCCGCACCAGAGTGGTACGGTAATCCTATTCTGGAAGTCATGTTACTTGACCATGGCGAACTTACGAACTATGAGGAAGCGATGATGAGCCCAGATTCCGCAAAATGGCTTGAAGCCATGAAATCTGAGATAGGATCCATGTATGAGAACAAAGTATGGACTTTGGTTGACTTGCCCGATGGTCGGCAAGCAATTGAGAATAAATGGATCTTCAAGAAGAAGACTAACACTGATGGTAATATAATTGTCTACAAATCTCGACTTGTTGCAAAAGGTTTTCGACAAGTTCAAGGGGTTGACTACGATGAGACTTTCTCACCCGTAGCGATGCTTAAGTCTGTCCGAATCATGTTAGCAATTGCCGCATTTTATGATTATGAAATTTGGCAAATGGATGTAAAAACTGCATTCCTGAATGGATTTCTGGAAGAAGAGTTGTATATGATGCAACCGGAAGGTTTTGTCGATCCAAAAGGTGCTAACAAAGTGTGCAAGCTCCAGCGATCCATTTATGGACTGGTGCAAGCATCTCGGAGTTGGAATAAACGCTTTGATAGTGTGATCAAAGCATATGGTTTTATACAGACTTTTGGAGAAGCCTGTATTTACAAGAAAGTGAATGGGAGCTCTGTAGCATTTCTGATATTATATGTAGATGACATATTGTTAATTGGAAATGATATAGAATTTCTGGATAGCATAAAGGGATACTTGAATAAAAGTTTTTCAATGAAAGACCTCGGTGAAGCTGCTTACATATTAGGCATCAAGATCTATAGAGATAGATCAAGATGCTTAATTGGACTTTCACAAAGCACATACCTTGATAAAGTTTTGAAAAAGTTCAAAATGGATCAGGCTAAGAAAGGGTTCTTGCCTGTATTGCAAGGTGTGAAGTTGAATCAGACTCAATGCCCGACCACAGCAGAAGATAGAGAGAAAATGAAAGATGTTCCCTATGCTTCAGCCATAGGCTCTATCATGTATGCAATGCTGTGTACCAGAACTGATGTATGCTTAGCAATAAGTTTAGCAGGGAGGTACCAAAGTAATCCAGGAGTGGATCACTGGACAGCGGTCAAGAACATCCTGAAATACCTAAAAAGGACTAAGGATGTGTTTCTCGTTTATGGAGGTGACAAAGAGCTAGTCGTAAATGGTTACGTCGATGCAAGCTTTGACACTGATCCGGACGATTCTAAATCGCAAACCGGATAGATGCTTTTATTAAGCGGTGGGGCTGTAAGTTGGTGCAGTTCTAAACAAAGCGTCGTGGCGGGATCTACATGCGAAGCAGAGTACATAGCTGCTTCGGAAGCAGCAAATGAAGGGGTCTGGATGAAGGAGTTCATTTCCGATCTAGGTGTCATACCTAGTGCATCTGGACCAATGAAGATCTTCTGTGACAATACTGGTGCAATTGCCTTGGCAAAGGAATCCAGATTTCACAAGAGGACCAAGCACATCAAGAGATGCTTCAATTCCATCCGGGGCCAAGTCCAGGTGGGAGACATAGAGATTTGCAAGATACATACAGATCTGAATGTTGCAGACCCATTGACTAAGCCTCTTCCACGAGCAAAACATGATCAGCACCAAGACTCCATGGGTGTTAGAATCATTACTGTGTAATCTAGATTATTGACTCTAGTGCAAGTGGGAGACTGAAGGAAATATGCCCTAGAGGCAATAATAAAGTTATTATTTATTTCCTCATATCATGATAAATGTTTATTATTCATGCTAGAATTGTATTAACCGGAAACATGATACATGTGTGAATACATAGACAAACTTAATGTCACTAGTATGCCTCTACTTGGCTAGCTCATTAATCAAAGATGGTTATGTTTCCTAACCATAGACATGTGTTGTCATTTGATTAACGAGATCACATCATTAGGAGAATGATGTGATTGACTTGACACATCCCGTTAGCCTAGCACTTGATCGTTTAGTATGTTGCTATTGCTTTCTTCATGACTTATACAAAGTTCCTATAACTATGAGATTATGCAACTCTCGTTTACCGGAGGAACACTTTGTGTGCTACCAAACGTCACAACGTAACTGGGTGATTATAAAGGAGCTCTACAGGTGTCTCCAAAGGTAGATGTTGAGTTGGCGTATTTCGAGATTAGGTTTTGTCACTCCAATTGTCGAAGAGGTGCCTCTGGGCCCTCTCGGTAATGCACATCACTATAAGCCTTGCAAGCAATGTGATCAATGAGTTGATTATGGAATGATGCATTACATAACGAGTAAATAGACTTGCCGGTAACGAGATTGAACTAGGTATTGGATATCTACGATCGAATCTCGGGCAAGTAACATACCATTGACAAAGGGAACAACGTATGTTGTTATGCGGTTTGACCGATAAAGATCTTCGTAGAATATGTAGGAGCCAATATGAGCATCTAGGTTCCGCTATTGGTTATTGACCGGAAACAGTTCTAGGTCATGTCTACATAGTTCTCGAACCCGTAGGGTCCGCACACGTAACGTTACGATGACAGTTTTATTATGAGTTTAGAAGTTTTGATGTACCGAAGGTTGTTCGGAGTCCCGGGTGTGATCACAGACATGACGAGGAGTGTCGAAATGGTCGAGACATAAAGATTGATATATTGAACGACTATATTCAGACACTGGAAGTGTTCCTGGTGATTTTGGAGAAAACTGGAGTGCCGGAGGGGTTATCGGAACCCCCCGAGGAAGTATTGGGCCTTAGTGGGCCTGAGGGAAGAGAGAGGGCAGCAGCCCAGGTGGTGGCGCACCCCCTCCCATGAGGAGTCTGAATTGGACTAGGGGAGGGGGGCGCGGCCCCTCTTTCCCTCTCCCTCTCCCTCTCTTTCCTTCCCCCTCCCTCCTTCCTAGTTGGACTAGGAAACGGGAGTCCTACTCCCACTAGGAGGAGGACTCCCCCCTCCTTGGCGTGCCCCCTAGGGCCGGCCGGCCTCCCCCCTTGCTCCTTTATATACGGGGGCAGGGGGCACCTCTAGACACACAAGTTGATCTTCGTGATCGTTCCTTAGCCGTGTGCGGTGCGCCCCTCCACCATATTCCACCTCGGTCATATCGTTGTGGTGCTTAGGCGAAGCCCTGCGTCGGTAGAACATCATCATCATCACCACGCCGTCGTGCTGACAGAACTCATCCCCGACACCCTGCTGGATCGGAGTCCAGGGATCGTCATCGAGCTGAACATGTGCTGAACACGGAGGTGCCGTACGTTCGGTGCTTGGATCGGTCAGATCGTGAAGACGTACAACTACATCAACCACGTTGTAATAACGCTTCCCCTTTCGGTCTACGAGGGTACGTGGACACACTCTCCCCTCTCGTTGCTATGCATCACCTTGATCTTGCGTGTGCGTAGGAATTTTTTTGAAATTACTACGTTCCCCAACATGCTCTTACCAAAGAAGAGAAGGAAATCTTCTTTGAATGCCTGCTTAGTATGAAGGTCCCGACTGGCTTCTCGTCGAATATAAAAGGAATAATAAATATCGCAGAGAAAAAGTTTCAGAACCTAAAGTCTCATGACTGCCACGTGATTATGACGCAACTGCGTCCGGTTGCATTGAGGGGGCTTCTACCGGAAAACGTCCGATTAGCCATTGTGAAGCTATGTGCATTCCTCAATGCAATCTCTCAGAAGGTGATCGATCTAGAAATCATACCAAGGCTAAGTAGTGATGTGGTGCAATGTCTTGTCAGTTTTGAGCTGGTGTTCCCACCATCCTTCTTCAATATCATGACGCATGTCCTAGTTCATCTAGTTGACGAGATTGTCATTCTGGGCCCCGTATTTCTACACAATATGTACCCCTTTGAGAGGTTCATGGGAGTCCTAAAGAAATATGTCTGTAACCGTGCTTGGCCAGAAGGAAGCATCTCCATGGGCCATCAAACTGAGGATGTCATCGGGTCTTGTGTTGAGTTCATGCCTGGCCTTAAGAAGATAGGTCTCCCTAAATCGCGGTTTGAGGGGAGACTGACTGGAAAAGGCACGCTTGGAAGGGACTCAATAATATGCAGGGACGGATATTCTTGGTCTCAAGCACACTACACAGGTCTACAACACTCTACCTTGGTGACCCCGTATGTCGATGAACACAAGAACAATCTGCGCTCCAAACACCCGGAGCAGTGCGACGACTGGATAACATGTGAACACATCAGGACTTTCAGCAGTTGGTTGGAAACACGTCTCAGAGGTGACAACACTGTTTGTGATGAGCTGTACTTGTTGTCCATGGGACCATCTTTGACTGTATTGATTTACAAAGGATACGAGATAAATGGGAATACATTTTACACGATTGACCAAGATCAAAAGAGCACCAACCAAAACAGCGGTGTCCGCTTTGATGCAACAACCGAGAGGGGAAAGGACACATACTATGGTTACATAGTGGACATATGGGAACTTGACTACGGACATGATTTTAAGGTCCCTTTGTTTAAGTGCAAATGGGTCAATCTGTGAGGAGGCGGGTTACAGGTAGACCCATAGTACGGAATGACAACAGTGGATCTGAAAATACTTGGGTACACTGACGAACCATTCGTCCTAGCCAATGATGTGGCACAGGTTATGTATGTGAAGGACATGTCTACCAGACCGAGAAAAAGAAAAGATAAGGAAGCGAATACATCATACGATGAGCCAAAGCGCCACATAGTTCTTTCAGGAAAAAGGGACATCGTGGGAGTGGAGGGCAAGACAGACATGTCTGAAGATTATGAAAAGTTTCATGAAATTCCTCCCTTCAAAGTCAAGGCTGACCCCAGCATCCTGATAAACGATGAAGATTATCCATGGTTACGGCGCAATAAGCAAATGACACAAGCGAAGAAAAAGTGAAGACTTTCTCCCGCAACTATTATGATGATACCATGCCAACTTTGTAACAGACGAGTATGATACCATTGTCCGTTTTGTACATGCACATGCTATGTGGGCGAATTTATGATACCATGCCAACTTTCAACTTTTTCAGAGTTCATTTGAAATGCTTTAATGTCTTATGGTTCGGCCCTCGTAATACCATTAATCCCGTTTTGCTCCTTGCCAACTATGTTCTCACCAAGAACACTCTCAACAGAAAGTTTATAATTTTTCTAAAACTAATGGCACTAACAGAAAGTTTATAATTTTGCTAACCTAAAAGCAAAAGGAATTAAAAAATAAAGCAAAAAAACAAAAGAAAATAAATAATGCAGAAAACAAAACAAAAAAACTGGAAACAAAATCAAAATAGCAACAATAAGTATTTTCTTGTAAGTAGAAACAAAACAAAATAAATAAAGCAACAAAGAAAACAAAAAAAACAAAAAAGTGTTTTCAAATTTGAAAACTAATGGCACTAACAGAAAGTTTATATTTTTTCTAAAATAAAAGCAAAAAAGAATTAAAAAAT
>NC_041389.1:486192496-486193199 GCF_002162155.2 Triticum dicoccoides | reverse complement strand
CAACAATAAGTATTTTGTTGTAAGTAGAAACAAAACGAAATAAATAAAGCAACAAAAAAACAAAAAAAACAAAAAAAGTGTTTTGAAATTTGAAAACTAATGGCACAAACAGGAAGTTTATAATTTTTCTAAAATAAAAGGAAAAAAGAATTAAAAAATAAAGCAAAAAACAAAAGAAAATAAATAATGCAGAAAACAAAACAAAAAAACTGGAAAAATAAAAAAATAGCAACAATAAGTATTTTTTTGTAAGTAGAAACAAAATAAAATAAATAAAGCAAGAAAGAAAACAAAAAAACAAAAAAAGTGTTTTCAAATTTGAAAACTAATGGCACTAATAGAAAGTTCATAATTTTTCTAAAACTAAAAGCAAAAAGAATTAAAAAATAAAGCAAAAAACTAGCACCTGTTGGGCCACCACAGCCTGAATACGACTAGAAACCCAACCTGGGCCAGGATTCAGGCCCGTAGAAGGCCCAATAGGCCCACAACAGCAAAATGTGAGATTAGGCCTGAAAGCTTGCAGTTGAGAGGAGCTCGAGAGGGTGGGCGCAGAAGCGCTTATAAACCATTCTCGAGCCCTCTCAACTAACAAGGTGGGACTAAACTTTGGCCGCGACGTGGGCAGCACAGGGGCCTTTGGTCCCGGTTGGTGGCACCAACCGGGACTAAAGGGAGGCATTGGTACCGGTTCGTGGCACCA
>NC_041389.1:486191459-486192486 GCF_002162155.2 Triticum dicoccoides | reverse complement strand
TAAGTATTTTTTTGTAAGTAGAAACAAAATAAAATAAATAAAGCAAGAAAGAAAACAAAAAAAAAACAAAAAAAGTGTTTTCAAATTTGAAAACTAATGGCACTAACAGAAAGTTTATAATTTTTCTAAAACTAAAAGAAAAAAGAATTAAAAAATAAAGCAAAAAACAAAAGAAAATAAATAATGCAAAAAACAAAAAAAACTGGAAAAAAAATAAAAAAACTGCCACCTATTAGGACACCACGGCCTGAATACGACTAGAAACCCAACCTGGGCCAGGATTCAGGCCCGCAGAAGGCCCAATAGGCCCACAGCAGCATAGTGTGAGATTAGGCCCGAAAGCCTATAGTTGAGAGGAGCTCGAGAGGGTGGGCGCAACAGCGCTTATAAACCACTCTCGAGCCCTCTCAACTAGCAAGGTGGGACTAAACTTTGGCCGCAACGCGGGCAGCACATGGGCCTTTGGTCCCAGTTGGTGGCACCAACCGGGACTAAAGGGGGGCATTGGTATCGGTTCGTGGCACCAACTGGGACCAATGCCCCACCTTTAGTCCCGGTTGGTGCCATCAACCGGGACCAAAGGCCGCCGCTTTCCGCCCTTTAGGCTGCCGAAAACTAGCCTTTGGTCCCGATTGGTGGCACCAACCGGGACTAAAGGGGGGATTGGTCCCGGTTGGTGCCACGAACCGGGACCAATACTCTGTGCATATAAGCAGGACTTAGGAATTTTTCAGTTTCATCGACCATTTGCCCCCGACGACGCCGAGCTCATCGACGCCGCCAGGCTGCCCGTGCTCGCCATCGCTGCCCGCTCCTCATCGCCATCGCCCCGCGCACTTGCCCCGGTGGGTCGTCGCCCGCTCCTCGTCGTCGTCGCCCTGCCCCCACGAGCCGCCCCGCCTCGAGCTCCCCTGCTCTTACGCGCGCGCCGCCCCAGCGCCCCGAGCCCCTGCCCCGTGCTCGCCGTTGCCGCCCGCTCCTTGTCGCCGTCGCCCCGCGCCCTTGCCCCGACGGGTCGCCGCCCGGT
>NC_041389.1:486188802-486191189 GCF_002162155.2 Triticum dicoccoides | reverse complement strand
TAATGTATATGTGTATGTATGTGGCTATGTGTATGTAGTTGTTCAAAATGTATAAAAAAATTGTTCAGAGCATGTTTATGTTCATATATGTATTTTTTGTTCATATGTGTATTAATGTTTTTTTCCATATATGTAATTTTTCTGGTTGTAAAAGAGTTAGGAAAATATATAATATGCTAAGTATATATGTCAAAAATGTTTTTTTGTTCATAGAAAGTTTTTTGTTCATATATAGAAAGTTTTTATATATGACTATGGATATATATTCAATATATATGAGAAATGATGATCCATGGAAAAGTTTTATATATGCAAAAGTTACATAGAGGAGAAGTTGCTAAGTGATATTAAGAAGAAAGAAGAAGAAAAAGAATGAGAGGAAAAAGGAAAATAAGAAGAGGAAGAAAGGAGAAGAGGAGAAATAAATAAGAAGAAGAAAAAAGAAGAAAAAGAAGAGGAGAAGAAGAGAAAATAGAATATTCTATTTTCTCTTCTTCTCCTCTATTCCTTTCTTCTTCTCCTTTTTTTTCTTCAATCTTCTCCTCTATTCCTTTCTTTTCTCATCTTTTTATTTATTCTTCGTCTTCTTATTTCTTATCGGATATGTCGTTGTCGATATACCCCGTCTCCTGATAACTTCAACACGAGGGGGGGGTTCGACCTACCCCCTCCCCGATAACATTATTTTCCCATGTATGTATGTCGTCATTGTCGATATAACCCCCTCTCGGATAACTTCGACCGTGATAACTTATACCACGGGAGCACCCCCGGCCCTCTCGCTCGACCAAAACTCTCGAGGACACCCAAACCCTAGAAAAAAATGATGTCGGTCTCCTACCCCTCCCACCGCGCCCCTACCCTTGAAGCGTTGCCGAGGCCACCCCAAATCCGGAATAAGCTCGGTCTACGTTTGCCACTAATATATCCACCTGCTTTCATGTTTGTGTAATAATTTGCCATGTTGTAATATTTGCAGAAACAATGGATCACATACGAGACGAGGAAGTAGAAGAGGTGTTGGGGGACATAATCTTAGCCGGAGGTGATATCTTGTCGTATCTTAACGACAATGATGGTCTGGAAGAACATGCTGAAGAAGCAGGCTACGGTGATCGAAGAATGGAGGAGGAAAGACATGATTATGATGGCTCCGGTGACCTAATGACGGTGCAAGAAGGAGACCGTGATGACGGCTCCGGTGACCGAACCGAGTCCGGCCAGGTATATATATTAGTTAAGCATGTGCCGACTAGCTAATTGATGCATTCATTGTTTTGGTATATGTACACATATTAATTAACTCTCGTCTTTCTTCTTTTTTCTAGCCCTCCGGATCGAGCACAACTTCGGTAAAAAGACGAGGCCCGAAGAAAAAAGTTGCGCTCGGATGAAAGATTTGAGATCATAGCAATCGCGCGCGACGGCGAACCGATTGAACCCATCCGGACAAGGGATGCATTTGCTGCTCAGTGCGGGGTTCTTGTTAGGGACAAGATCCCGATCAGCATCCACCAATGGTATAAGCCTAAGAACAAAGACCTTGAAGTGTCTTATGTCAATGATATGCAGAAAGATGATCTTTGGACTGAGCTGAAGGCAAATTCAGGAGGTGGCAGGCCAATTCAGGAGGTGGAAGAATGAGCTGAAAAGGTTAGTCGACAAAGAAGAGACACCAGAATTCATCGGCAAATATGAGAAGATCAGAGATCACTGGCCCGCAGTTATGGCCCACAAGACATCGGAAAAGAGTAAGAAGATGTCGGCAAACAAGCAAAATGCTGCGAAGAAGAAGCTTCACCATCGCACGGGGTCAGGTGGCTACCTCAAAGCCCGACCTAAGTGGGCCAAGGCTGAGAATGATCTGCTTGATAAAGGGATCGAACCAGAGACAATGAACTGGCCAGACCGTCACTACTAGAAAAAGGGCTATAGATGGGATTGACACTAATGGCGCACCAGACAAGTGGTGCGCCATTAGTATATACTAATGGCGCACCACCTTCTGATGCGCCATTAGAGTTGAAACTACTAATGTCGCACCTGGCACACGGTGCGCCATTAGTATCAAAATTTTTTTTGAACTAGTGCGCCTGTCCAAACATACTAATGGCGCATCCATAGGTAGTGCGCCATTACTAGTTGTAACTAGTAATGGCGCACCTGCCAGAGAGTGCACCACTAATGTTGTTTTTTTTATTATTTTTTTATTTCTTTTTTTGCAAAACTACTAATGTACTTATGGCGCACCGAGGGGTGGTGCGCCATTAGTATTGTGCGCCCCTACTTCGTACCGATCCCCTCTCTCTCCCTCGCCCTCGCCCGCGATCCCCTTCCCCGATCTCCTCTCCCGACGCCACCGTCGCCCCGCCCCGACACCACCCTCG
>NC_041389.1:486160696-486188492 GCF_002162155.2 Triticum dicoccoides | reverse complement strand
ACGCGTGGCTCTACGGATCGGTGATCTTTATCGTTTCGTTTTTGTGCTGGATCGATTTAGTTGCTGTGATTGATTTTGTTGATAGTTTAGTTCCCGATATCTCTAGTCCGGTAGCTACTCTTTGGATCTCAAGTAAGCCTCGTGTTCTGCTTGCGGAATCGTTGACATATACTATATGCTGGTCCTTGCTCAAGATTTGTATAGAGGAGGAATTGAAACATACTGTGTTTAAATAAAACATGATATAGTTGGAGACAGAGCCCTATATGGACCTTACTGGTTCTTGCTGAAGATTTATTGTACTTTCTACTAACGGTATAACTTTTGTGATATGTATTGTTATGTTGGTAAAATAGACAACCTAGATTTACACGCAGGATCTCTAATCCAGAGAGGAGGGAGTATAAGATAGCAAATTTACTTGCAATAAAACAGGGGCTGTTAATTGTAGTTTTGTTTTGGTCTGCAATTGCATATACGGACATTTATTTAATTACCACAAGATCTAAACCAGGATAAGAGCAAAGAGTAATCAGATCTGAACTGAAACTAGCTAGGAGCAGAGCACATTTGTGTAGAAGCAGAGTGCATGAAATATGGGGCTTTTCTGGATGCTGTTGTTCTTGGTAGGATGAACAAGTGGCACCTTGTAGGGTCTTGATTGGTTATGTTGCAAACTGAATATGTAGCTGCTAGGACCCAGTTTCCAATCTAGTCTGTAGTAGTGACATGCTAGTTTAGCACATACTGCTTGTAGTGGGTAGTAGTGGAATGCTATTTTAGATGGTCTATTACTATGTAGGACCTTAATTGGTGGAGTCTCAACGCTGAACTGGGTAGTAGTTAGGAGTCAATTTCTTTAATCCTAGTGTAGCTGCTCTCTTAATACTTGTCTGTAGGTTCTTAATTGTTGGTGTCTCAAAAACTGAATATGTTTTCATAGCATAACTTGAGGGATAGTTTGTTTAGTAAAGTGCGAATTTAGCTATCCCTTACTATATAGATGATTGATCTTTGTCGAAAAATATGTGGATGATTGATAGTACGCTTCCTGTTTCTGCACACAGTGCACTCTGTTATGAACTATATGTATGCTGCACTTTCTTCGTCCGAGTGCATCGATGTAGACGTTTTCCTGCTTGTTGTTGGGAGTGAAAATAAGAACCTCTTCTCCCTGGTTAGTAGTAAATACTGCATGCGCAATGCCTGCTGTTTTCTCTTCTGAAATTTATGAATGTCAGTGGATCAACATCTATGTGCCATAAATTGCATTTTCCCTTTTTGCTTGTTGAGGAAACATGTTTTCCATTTACTTGTTTGGCTCATGCTGTTCTTGCTAGGATAACAAAATGGTACCATGTAGGCTCCTGATTGCTGGTATCTGAAAACTGAATTTGAGGCAGTCAGAACTCAGTTTCCAATGTGTTGAAGCAGAGCACATTTGTGTTGAAGCAAAGTGCATGAAAGATAAACTGGGTCCTAGCAGCTACATATTCAGTTTGCAACTTTACCTCCCATCTTAAGGCAAGCCCCATTTTTACTGTTCTTTGTTAGCAGAGCTGCTTGTTTCTAAGAACTTTGATACTATTTGGATCAAAGTTAAATGAGCACATAGATGACAAAAAAAAGTTCAGATTGTATAGCGATGCCGACGTATGTCGTGTACAAGGGTAAGGTTCCCGGAGTCTACGATGACTGGGAGGAGTGTCGGAGACAGGTTCACCGATTCAGCGGTAACAGTTACAAAAGATACACCACTAGGGCCGAGGCCGAATCTAGATACGCCCGCTATCTAGCGGGAGAGGGGAGGGAGCGTTGGAGGAACCGGATGAAGACGAGTTTCATCGTGATGATGCTCATCGTGATGACCGCAGCTCTCTTCTATGTGATGGTAGTTTAGATGATCGATATCGACTTGTAATGTGAAGACAAACTCGCTACTCGCGGTCTCGAGACTTGTAATATAATGTTCTATCTTTGTTCGGTCTTTTCAATTCGGAGACTAATATGATGAATTGTATTCGGAGACTAATATGATGAATTGTATTCAAAGACTAATCTTCTATTGTATTCGATGAATCTGTTATTGATGTGTGCTGTCTATATTTTGTCAAATTATACATTTTGTAACCTGTGCAAAAAACAGAAAAAAATAATTAAAAAAACCTAATATTCATACTAATGGCGCATCACATGACAGTGCGCCATTAGTATGACAAAGCATACTAATGGCGCATCACTGGACAGTGCGCCATTAGTATGCCTCGGTTACTAATGGCGCATCCCTTCGTCGTGCGCCATTAGTATGCCAAAGCACCTGGGTATACATGGCCCTGGGAGGCATACTAATGGCGCATCGTGGCCTATACTAATGGCGCACCAGTGGTGCGCCATTAGTATACCAGATACTAATGGCGCACCAGTGGTGCGCCATTAGTAAAAATTACTAATGGCGTGCTAGTAATGGCGCACCAGTGATGCGCCATTAATGGCCAAATTAGGTGCGCCATTAGTAGCGGTTTTTCTAGTAGTGCGTTGCCGGACTTGGTTCTTCGGGGCTGGCGGAACCTTGGACCCTATATCAGGGAAGTGCCATTGGACGGACGATCAAATGAAAATACCAGTCAAGAGGCTTCGGCACTATATCGATGCAGCGCAGGAAGGGACGTTCATTCCAGACAGAGAGAACGACGAGCTCACAATGGCCCTCGGGAATCCTGAGCACCCTGGACGGACACTAGGCATGCCAGGCTCCATTCCGTGGAAGGTTGGGTTTCCGGACGCAGGCGGTTACAAATGCCAGGAGAGGAGGAAGAAAGTGCAGCAGACCGAACTACAGGCGCTACATGCAAGGGTACAAGCGATAGAGGAACGAGAAGCAAATCGCAGCAAACGAACTGTCGAAGCTTTCCCCGAAGCTACCCCACCATCTCAGTGGAGAAGCAGCGTGGCTTCCACCGAGCTGCTTCAGCCGGAGCATGTCTTGACGACTCCTGCTAGCTACCCCGTGGATGCTATCACGGAGTCTCAAAATTGCCACCTTATGACGCAATGGCAGAACTTAAAAGTCAAGGCGACTGTCGGCTCTGTTCGACCTTCTGAACCCGGCGCAACTTTTCACTGTCGTCCGATTCTAGAAGGATATGCTAGGGTGACGGTGGATGAAATAACGGAGGGATTTGAGGACCTCCAGCTTGACCACCCTACCGGTGAAGGGGAGACTCGGCTGGGTTCTGCTCTGAAGACTCCATGCCTATGGCGGAAGGAGTTCGTCAACCTTCTGAACTGGACGCCTCCGCCTTCTCCTCCTCCGACGACGAGTCAGGGCACTCTGCCTCCTCCACCGCCTCCTCCTCCGGCGAGTGACGATTAGGGCACTCAGCCTCCTTCTCCGGTGCGTGGCGGCACTCCACCTCCTTCTTCGCCTGCGTCGGCGCGCCCGAGCAGCCAGCAGCCTCCTCCTTCTCTGCCTCGCCAGCAAGGGTGGAAGAGACCTGCCGCCGCCCCGGTTGCTCCCGCGCGTCGTAGTCCTTCTCCTCCGCCTCGTAAGCAAGCACGAAAGAATACAGACGCCGCAGCCGCTCCGTCTGCTCTAGCGTCTAGCAGTACAGCCAGAGGCGGGAGGCAATACAGATAAGGTCCACCTCTCAAGCCTCTAGAGAAGTTACCGTACGAGAGGATCGAGGAGGAAAACGCGAAGATCGTGCGGACCGAAGTGGAGGACTTCTTTGAAGGGTTGAAAGCAAAGAGACATCCACCTCCGAAGGAGAAGGTAAATCCGGTGAAAGAAAAGCACACTATCGATGCCCTGAGGAAAGCACCAAAGTCTCCATCGAAAACCAACTATGAGCGCATTATTGAAAAGGCATATCTCGAAGCAGAGCGGTCGGGAAGTACTGTCAGACATCAAAGGTCAAAAGAACGAGCAGCTGCAAAAAAAATTGCCCAGCTCGGCGAATAAGCAAATAAATCGTGCCCCCCGCTCAATGTGTCTAGCGACATCGTCGCTAATGCTCCGGGGATGGTGCCCGATTATAGCAATCTTAGAGATTACCTGCCTGACGATGTAAATTTTGATTTCATGGAGATGGACGAACACAGATACGAGTACGGGAAGCCTCTCGTCAAAGATGAAAAATCTCTAACAACGATGATGCGAAGATTCCATAATTGGTACATGAAAACCTGCAGAGAGTCTGGGGGGATGAATACTTTGTATATGAGAATTAAAGAGGAGCACGATCTCGTTGGAAATGATCTGTTGCCTGTTCCATTTGAGGAGTTCTTCGAGTTCTTCAATCAAAAGGCCCTCGATAAATTAACGGTCTTTTGCTACTGACTGTAAGTACTATTTCTGTCATTAAGTCTCTATATATAGCTCAGCTCTTTCATTGCATATATTTATAATTAATTATCCTCACTATATTATGCATATTGAAGATCGTCGAGTGCAGAAAACAAGAAATGTATGATATTGGGTTCATTAACACAAATATCATAGATGAATTTCTGGTTACAAAGAACGCCGAAGAGGCCGAGGCCAACTTGCTACAATCGTTGATCAAAAATCAAAACAAAGATTTAATACTCTTTCCTTACAACTTCGAGTGAGTGTTACTATCGTGTGCATATTCGATTTCCCTTATTACTCGAGTGAGGTTATAGTAATGTAATTGATGAGTTATGCATGCGTGCGCAGCTTCCAGTATGTTCTTCTGGAGACTAAGCTTGAGCGGGGACTAGTAACCGTCTTAGACTCGAGACGAAAAGATCCCGAAACCTTTGCGGACATGACTAAAATGCTCAACAAGTAAGTTCAATCGATCATTATCGCACCATATCGGCAACTTTTTGTTCATTTCCTGATATCTCAAGTAATAATAATTATTTTCTTTGTCTTGCAGGGTTTGGAAACAGTTCACGGCAGAAGCTCCGGGACTGCCGAAGGAGTTGCGATATACATACCCGAAAGTAAGTACTACTAGCTAGCTAGTTGCGCGCATCTCCCGTTGATTCTATAGCTATCTTTTATCAATGCCATTTATAATGCTTCATTATCAGTTTGATTGACCTCTATTTCTCGTAAAGTGCTTGTGGCAGGAACAAGGGAATGATTACTGTGGATACTACGTGTGCGAGTTCATCTACAATGCGACTAAGAAAAATAAGCGGGGCTACTCTAAAAGACAATATGAAGTGCGTATGCAATAATATTCACAATTTCATTTTATTACACCATCATTTCTGTTGAGTTTCATTCATATATATGTATTAACCCCCTTCTTCAAATTAGACGTGGCAGATGCAGAATGAACTCCTACCACAAGATCGCATGAAAGCAATTCAAGAGGAATTGGCGGGATTCTTTCTTGGCCACGTCATCAATAAAGCCGGAGAATACCATGTGGAAGTTGATTTCAATTGCTAGGGGATTGTAAGAGATCTTACATATTGTATATGTATGTAGCCAGTAGCATCGGATAGATAATACGAAAACTTGTTGTTCGACCAATCTCTCGGAGAAGGAGAGGTCGATCGATCACTTCTCTCGATATGCATGACGAACTTCTGTACTTAATGGTTTCCTTCATTTTCTTACTAGCTAGCGTGTCGAGGGCCTCTCTATGTATAGTACGTAGCATCGACCAAGCACGGACATAAGAGAGGACAATTCTCTCTATTAATTAGCTAGCTAATACAATATATGAAACACCTAAATTAACCCTCCAAAACATCGAACCCCCATCCCCCCTTTCAAAAAAAACAAAAAACCCAACCCTTGAAATGCTGACGCGTTGATGCCTTTTGGTCCCGCTTAGTGCCACCAACCGGGACCAAAGGCCCTCCTGCCTGGGCTCGGCGCACCGGCCACGTGGAGGCCCATCTGTCCCGGTTCTAAAGGTCTACACTAGTAGAAAACGGAGTTTTAGCGCCGGTTCGTAAGGGCCTTTAGTGCCGGTTCCATAACCGGCACTAAAGTGTGGGCACTAAAGGCCCCCCCCCCTTTAGTACCGGTTCAGCACGAACCGGCGCTAAAGTGCCACCACGTGGCGTGAGCTCGCGCCCTGGTATGGGGGACCTTTAGTACCGGTTGGTGTTACCAACCGGTACTAAAGGTTTTTTTTCAATTTTTTTCGATTTTAAATTTTTCTGAATTATTTGA
The DNA here is from genome assembly GCF_002162155.2 of Triticum dicoccoides. Taxonomy (NCBI): domain Eukaryota; kingdom Viridiplantae; phylum Streptophyta; class Magnoliopsida; order Poales; family Poaceae; genus Triticum; species Triticum dicoccoides. The sequence continues at coordinate 486,182,329 of NC_041389.1, read as the reverse complement.
TGATTTATTCTTTAATCACCTCTCTTAACTGCTCAAGTGTAGATCATTCATTCCAAATCATCTAACTTCCCAACCGGTCACCCATCCCTCTCACTACTCTAGCCCAAGCACGCTTAACTTTCGGGTTCTATTCTCCTTCGTTTCCGAGTCTGCACTTGTTGTTTTCCTGACAATAGTAGGATGTCAATCCTATTAACCCTCAGGAGTTTAGCTTGAGCATGAAGTCACACATTTCACCGTTTGAGTTTGAAACTATTATTCTAAAAAACAGTAATTATTTAGTAACGCTAATATTTCTTGAATAAGTTTGACCATAGTTTGACCAGTTTTTACAAAAAATCAAAAAATTGAAATAATTATTTAGTAACACTAATATTCTTGAATAATTATGTAGTAACATTAATACTTCTTGAATAAGTAGTTTGACCAGATTTAACCAAAAAATTTTAAAAAAACTGAAATTTGACCATATCTTTTTTTCCTTTTGGAATTTGAGGATTCTAAAAAATTCCAAACAGGCCGTATTAAAAAAACTAAAAAATTCTAAAAAAGCATGCCTCACTAGCTAGGGCCTACCGATGCCACATTACACATGTGTGGTGAACAACCTACATGTGTTTTTTGGCAGCACAATGATATGGCATATGTGGTGAGCCAGTTCAAAACACTAGGACCAACCGATGCAACTCTCAAAACGTAGAAGTGGCATGGCACGTGCCACCGGCCGGTCGGGTGGTGAGAAGACGGAGTGCACAAGTCATTGACCCGGATTTCTTTTTTCCATCTTTCCAAAGGGATCTAAAATAACAGTAAGACAACATTTATGTGTCTTAAAATTAAGAGCGATGGCATATTACGGGAGCGACTAGCGCTCAGTCGACAGAGAATTAACTAACTAAAGTTGTTCGTACATAACTAAAAACATACTCCCTCCGACCTGAAATATAAGTCGCTGGAGATATTTTCCGACCAGCGGCAAGAGTGATGCGACAGGGAGAGGGAGAGGACGGCGACGGGGACATGGAAAGGGCGGCGACGGAGCGAGGGACTTGCTAGAGACGGGAAGAGGGAGTGACCGGCGGATCTAGAGAGAGAGAGAGAGAGAGAGAGAGAGAGAGAGAGAGAGAGAGAGAGAGAGATGGGAAAATCTGGAGTGGATGGGGAGAGTGAGTGGACTGCGGAAATGAGTGGTGCTGGACGATGATAGTTTTGCAAAATGATTTTGTGACAGAATTTGCACTAGAAAAGCTAAAACGACATATATTTAGGTATGAAGGGAGTATTCAGCATGGGGGTATAAGAAATTGTTCATCTAGTGCAAAAACAAATTCTACTGTTTATTTTTCGAGCCCAGAAATAAAATCTTACAGGAATTTCAATGTTGGATCAACTGGTACATGGTGTCCACCATGCCATTGCCGGTCACTTTATACACCCTCGACGACCGTCCACGAGCAGCAGCACCTGGTCGGTGAGCCAGCTAGATAAACCTCCGGCCGGGACGATGAATTTCTCACTACCCCAGCAATGGCAGCTCCTCCTCCTAGCCAGCATCCTCCTCCCCGTCGTCTCGTACCTGCTGGTGACGAAGCGCAGCTCCGAGGAAGGGCGGTTGAAGCTGCCGCCCGGCCCGAAGCGGGTGCCGGTGCTCGGCAACCTGCACCAACTGGGCCCTCTGCCGCACCGCAGCCTGCGTGACCTGGCCCGGCGGCACGGCCCCGTCATGCTGCTCCGCCTCGGCGCGGCGACGACGGTGGTTGTCTCTTCCTCCGCGGCGGCGCGCGACGTGATGAGGGCCCACGACGCCGACTGCTGCAGCCGGTCCTCGTCGCCAGGTCCCGCGCGGCTCTCCTACGGGCGCAAGAGCGCCGCCTTCTCACCATACGGAGCCTACTGGCGCGACATGCGCAGCCTCTTCGCTGCGGAGCTCCTCGGCGCCCGCGGCGTTAGAGCCGCCTGGGCCGCCCGGCGGGAGCAGGTCGACAGGCTCATGGCCGCCCTGGGTGACGCTGCGGGGCCGGTGTCGTTGGACGAGCACGTGTTCCGTGTCGCCGACGGTGTCATTAGCACGGTGGCGTACGGGAGCGTGTACGGCGCGGAGGCGTTCGCGGGCAAGCACAAGGGGTTCCAGCATGTGCTAGAGGAGGCCATGGACATGTCGGCCAGCTTCTCCGCCGAGGACTTCTTCCCCAACGCCGTCGGCCGCCTCCTCGACCGGCTCGCCGGCATAGTCGCGCGCAGGGAGAGGATCTTCAGAGACCTCGACGGCTTCTTCGAGGCAGTGCTGGAGCAGCACCTGCACCCCGCGCGCCCCAAGCCGGAGAGCGGCGGCGGCGACCTGGTGGACGCCCTCATCAGAATCTGCGAGGAGCACGGCTTCACGAGGGACCACGTCAAGGCTGTCCTCCTGGACGCGTTCCTCGGCGGCGTCGACACGAGCTCGGTGACGATCCTGTGGGCGATGTCGGAGCTGATCCGGAAGCCGCAAGTGCTGAAGAAAGTGCAGGAGGAGATCAGGGCCGCGGTCGCCGTCAACGGCAACAACGAGCAGCGGGTGCAGCCGGACGACCTGCCGAAGCTGACCTACCTGAAGATGGTCGTCAAAGAGACCCTGCGGCTTCACCCGCCGGTGACGCTGCTTCTGCCGCGGGAGACACTGCGGCGGGTGGAGATCGGCGGCTACGATGTGCCGGCAGGGACGCGGGTGCTGGTGAACGCGTGGGCCATCGGGAGGGACCCCGCGAGCTGGGGCCAGGACGCGGCGGAGTTCCAGCGGGAGAGGTTCGAGTCCGGCGGGAGGCACGGCGAGGTGGACTTCCGCGGCGCTCACTTGGAGCTGATGCCGTTCGGCGCCGGCCAGCGAATCTGCCCCGGACTGGCCATGGGGGTGGCGAACGTGGAGTTCACGTTGGCCAACATGTTGTACGGCTTCGAGTGGGAGCTGCCGGAGGGGACGGTGGCGGAGAAGCTGAGCATGGAGGAGGCCGGCAGACTGACTTTCCACCGCAAGACGCCGCTGGTGCTCCTGCCCACCCCATACGTACCGCCGAGAGCTGGCTAGATGGCAGGACCATGGTGTGACAAGCTCTGGTAGTGGTATATATCGAGTTTATACATCGGGCAAATATATCTTGAGTTAAGTTAGTTGAACAAATGAAGAAAATTGTTGATACATGCGTGCGTCTTGGACTGTTGACATGAATCAGTCTTTTTTATGTTTTGAGTTCCAGCACAAATTTGCTCCCAAGTTTATACATCGGGTCCTGTGAGTAAAGTTGAAATATAATTGTAGTATGATTGATTGGAAACAGAGGAAAACAGAATCTCCCCAAGTAGGGACGTGTAAAATTAATAGGACTCCACTAAAAAAGAATCTTCTCATTGTTTTGCCAGAATATTGTTGTGCTTGTAAACTAGATTTGTCATCCTCACGTCAACTAAATTTACATAAAAATTATTGGATTTGCCATGCTTAAATATCCAATGTCAGATTTCTAGCATTACCGAACTAATAAGGTGATATCAGCATTCTTTTACGCATCAATCCGTGAAAAAATAAGCGTTCCCTCTCAAAACTAGTCAAAAGTTGCATGAGCGTACGGTTTCTTTCACATCCCATATGATTTTTATTAATGAAGCATAAAAAATTCAATATGCACACATGTTGTATAAATTAAGGAACAGACAAACAGACATGTGCATTTATGTTCTGCCTGATTAGTTTAACCACTTAGGCATCCACATTGTTGTGCTCGGGCTGCCTTTTCAAATACTCTGAAATGAAAAACAGATTTTGCCCTTTAGATTCGGATATTCTTTAACTAGCAAAAAAAGAAAATTGGATGAAGATCAGAGGGTATTCCGAAAATTCCAGGCCCTCCTTCAATTTAGTACAAAGTTTGCGCTTTTGAGTTTCAAAAGGCCGAGATGATGCACATGCTCATGCATCCAAAAGTTGGCCCACGCATCTTCCCATTTCAACTCTCTCTCTCTCTCTCTCTCTCTCTCTCTCTCTCTCTCTCTCTCTCTCTCTACCTATCACTCCCACCCACTCCCTTACCTTCAACTTATGTAGATATTTGAAATTTTGAAAGTAAAAGTTTATAGAAGTTGAATTTTGGAAAGTATATATTCTAAATGTTCATTTGTCATAATTTTGTAAAGTTTAAATTCCTCGAAGTTTAATATTTAAAATGCAAGTTTATAAAATTTATATTTTCAAAAATGAGCATTCGAATTTTTGAAAGTTCAAGTTTGTAAAAAGAATCTGGATCTCAAATAGTCAAATCTTTGCAGCGCCCCTTTGGGAAGCTGGAAGAAGGAAAGCATATAGAGTACCATGTTTGTAAGAATAGAATTGATCAGCACTAGTCGTCCTCCATTGGAGAGCAACTTGCCTTTCCAATTGTTCAATTTTTTTCTCTAGGCGCTCTTAGACGTGCTTCCACTCCGAGTTAGTGAGGTGTCGATAATGAATAATCAGTATTCCCAAATATTCAATTGGAAATTGGCCTTGCGCGCAGTCAAACAAGTCAGCGTATTGTGTAGCCGCCTCCTTAGCCTCTTCGAAACAGAACAATTCACTTTTGTGGAAGTGAATCTTAAGACCCGACATTTGCTCAGAGGCTGAAAGCAAAAGTTTCAGATTATGAGTCTTGTCCAGGTTATGTCCATAAAGAGAATTGTCTCGACGGCATATTGCAAAATTGATATGCCCGCATCCACAAGGTGTGGCACCACTCCTGCAATTTGGCCGTCATGTTTGGCGCTCTATCAAAGTAGCGAACACGTCAGCGACAATGTTAAATAACATTAGAGACAGTGGATCACCCTGACATAGGCCCTTTTGTTGGAAATATGCCCTAGAGGCAATAATAAAAGTATTATTATTATATTTCCTTGTTCATGACAATTGTCTTTTATTCATGCTATAACTGTATTATCCGGAAATCGTAATACACGTGTGAATACATAGACCACAATATGTCCCTAGTGAGCCTCTAGTTGACTAGCTTGTTGTGATCAACAGATAGTCATGGTTTCCTGGCTATCGACATTGGATGTCGTTGATAACGGGATCACATCATTAGGAGAATGATGTGATGGACAAGACCCAATCCTAAGACTAGCACAAAAGATCGTGTAGTTCATTTGCTAGAGCTTTGCCAATGTCAAGTATCTCTTCCTTCGACCATGAGAGCGTGTAACTCCTGGATACCGTAGGAGTGCTTTGGGTGTATCAAACGTCACAACGTAACTGGGTGACTATAAAGGTGCACTACAGGTATCTCCAAAAGTATCTATTGTTTTATGCGGATCGAGACTGGGATTTGTCACTCCGTGTAAACGGAGAGGTATCTCTGGGCCCACTCGGTAGGACATCATCATATGCGCAATGTGACCAAGGAGTTGATCACGGGATGATGTGTTACGGAATGAGTAAAGTGACTTGCCGGTAACGAGATTGAACAAGGTATTGGATACCGACGATCGAATCTCGGGCAAGTAACATACCGATAGACAAAGGGAATTGAATACGGGATTGATTAAGTCCTTGACATCGTGGTTCATCCGATGAGATCATCGTGGAACATGTGGGAGCCATCATGGGTATCCAGATCCCGCTGTTGGTTATTGACCGGAGAACGTCTCGGTCATGTCTACATGTCTCCCGAACCCGTAGGGTCTACACACTTAAGGTTCGATGACGCTAGGGTTATAAAGAAAGTTTGTATGTGGTTACCGAATGTTGTTCGGAGTCCCGGATGAGATCCCGGACGTCACGAGGAGTTCCGGAATGGTCCGGAGGTAAAGATTTATATATGGGAAGTCCTATTTTGGCCACCGGAAAATGTTCGGGATTTTTCGGTATTGTACCGGGAAGGTTCTAGAAGGTTCCGGAGTGGGGCCCACCTGCATGGGGGGACCCACATGAACGTGGGTAGTGGGGGCAAGGCCCCACACCCCTGGTCAAGGCGCAACAAGATCCCCCCTTAGAAGGAATAAGATCATATCCCGAAGGGATAAGATCAAGATCCCTAAAAAGGGGGGATAACAATCGGTGGGGAAGGAAATGATGGGATTTCTTTCCTCCCACCTTGGCCAACGCCCCAATGGACTTGGAGGGCAAGAAACCAGCCCCTCCACCCCTATATATAGTGGGGAGGCGCATGGGAGCTACACACGAAGTTCTGGCGCAGCCCTCCCCCTCTCACAAGTACTCCTCCTCTCCCGCGGTGCTTGGCGAAGCCCTGCAGGATTGCCACGCTCCTCCACCACCACCACGCCGTTGTGCTGTTGCTGGATGGAGTCTTCTTCAACCTCTCCCTCTCTCCTTGCTGGATCAAGGCTTGGGAGACGTCACCGGGTTGTACGTGTGTTGAACGCGGAGGTGCCGTGCGTTCGGCACTTGATCATCGGTGATTTGAATCACGACGAGTACGACTCCATCATCCCCGTTCACTTGAACGCTTCCGCTTAGCGATCTACAAGGGTATGTAGATGCACTCTCTTTCTACTCGTTGCTGGTCTCTCCATAGATAGATCTTGGTGACACGTAGGAAAATTTTGAATTTCTGCTACGTTCCCCAACAGTGGCATCATGAGCTAGGTCTATTGCATAGATTCTTTGCACGAGTAGAACACAAAGTAGTTGTGGGCGTTGATGTTGTACAATATGCTTACCGTTACTAGTCCAATCTTGTTTCGACGGTATTGTGGGATGAAGCGGCCCGGACCGACCTTACACGTACTCTTACGTGAGACAGGTTCCACCGATTGACATGCACTTGGTGCATAAGGTGGCTAGCGGGTGCCAGTCTCTCCCACTTTAGTCGGAACGGATTCGATGAAAATGGTCCTTATGAAGGGTAAATAGCAATTGGCATATCACGTTGTGGTTTTGCGTAGGTAAGAAACGTTCTTGCTAGAAACCCATAGCAGCCACGTAAAACATGCAAACAACAATTAGAGGACGTCTAACTTGTTTTTGCAGGGTATGCTTTGTGATGTGATATGGCCAAGAAGAATGTGATGAATGATATGTGATGTATGAGATTGATCATGTTCTTGTAATAGGATTCACGACTTGCATGTCGATGAGTATGACAACCGGCAGGAGCCATAGGAGTTGTCTTTATTTATTCTATGACCTGCGTGTCATTTAACAACGCCATGTAAATTACTTTACTTTATTGCTAAATGCGTTAGCCATAGAAGTAGAAGTAGTCGTTGGCGTGACAACTTCATGAAGACACGATGATGGAGATCATGATGATGGAGATCATGGTGTCATGCCGGTGACGATGATGATCATGGAGCCCCGAAGATGAAGATCAAAAGGAGCAAAAATGATATTGGCCATATCATGTCACTATTTGATTGCATGTGATGTTTATCATGTTTATGCATCTTGTTTACTTAGGATGACGGTAGTAAATAAGATGATCCCTTACAAAATTTCAAGAAGTGTTCTCCCCTAACTGTGCACCGTTGCTACAGTTCATCGCTTCTAAGCACCACGTGATGATCGGGTGTGATGGATTCTTACGTTCACATACAACGGGTGTAAGACAGTTTTACACAGCGAAAACACTTAGGGTTAACTTGACGAGCCTAGCATGTGCAGACATGGCCTCGGAACACGGAGACCGAAAGTTCGAGCATGAGTCGTATAGTAGATACGATCAACATGAAGATGTTCACCGATGATGACTAGTCCGTCTCACGTGATGATCGGACACGGCCTAGTTGACTCGGATCATGTAATCACTTAGATGACTAGAGGGATGTCTATCTGAGTGGGAGTTCATAAGATGAACTTAATTATCTTGAACATAGTCAAAAGACCTTTTTGCAAATTATGTCGTAAGCTCGCGCTTTAGTTCCACTGTTTAGATATGTTCCTAGAGAAAATATAGTTGAAAGTTGACAGTAGCGATTATGCGGACAGTAGAACGCTTATGTCCTTAATGCACTGCTCAGTGTGCTGAACCCCAAACGTCGTTTGTGGATGTTTCGAACATCGAACATACACGTTTTGATAACTACGTGATAGTTCAGTTAAATGGTTTAAGTAGAGGCACCAAAGACATTTTCGAAACATCGCGGAACATATGAGATGTTTCGAGGGCTGAAATTGGGATTTCAGGCTCGTGCCCACGTCAAGAGGTATGAGACCTCCGACGATTTTCTTAACCTGCAAACTAAGGGAGAAAAGCTCAATCGTTGAGCTTGTGCTCAGATTGTCTGAGTGCAACAATCACTTGAATCGAGTGGGAGTTGATCTTCCAAATGAGATAGTGATGTTTCTCCAAAGTCATTGCCACCAAGCTGCTAGAGCTTCGTGATGAACTATAACATATCAGGGATAGATATGATGATCCTTGAAGTGTTCGTGATGTTTGACACCGCGAAAGTAGAAGTCAAGTAGGAGCATCAATTGTTGATGGTTGGTAAAACCACTAGTTTCAAGAAGGGCAAGGGTAACAAGGGATACTTCATGAAACGGCAAAACAGTTGCTGCTCTAGTGAAGAAACCCAAGGTTGAACCCAAACCCGAGACTAAGTGCTTCTGTAATGAGAGGAACGGACACTGAAGCGGAACCACCCTAGATACTTGGTAGATAAGAAGGCTGGCAAGGTCGATAGAAGTATATTGGATATACATTATGTTAATGTGTACTTTACTAGTACTCCTAGTAGCACCAGGGTATTAGATACCGGTTCGGTTGCTAAGTGTTAGTAACTCGAAATAAAAGCTATGGAATAAACGAAGACTAGCTAAAGGTGAGCTGACGATATATGTTGGAAGTGTTTCCAAGTTTGATGTGATCAAACATCGCACGCTCCCTCTACCATCAAGATTAGTATTAAACCTGAATGGTTTAATTGAATCTCGATCGTAGTGATACACATTTTCATGCCAAAAGATATAAGATAGTAATGATAGTACCACTTCCTTGTGGCACTGCCATGTAAGTCATAATGGTATAAAACGCATGAAGAAGCTTCATGTTGATGGATCTTTGGACTCACTCGTTTTGAAAAGTTTGAGACATGTGAACCATGTCTATTGGTGTATATGCATGAAGAAACTCCATGCAAATGGACCGTTCGGACTCACTTGATTTTGAATCACTTGAGATATGCAAATCATACCACATAGGCAAGATGACTGAAAAGCCTCGGTTTCAATAAGATGGAACAAGATAGCAACTTGTTGGAAGTAACACATTTTGATGTGTGCAGTCCAATAAGTGCTGAGGCATGCAGTGAATATCGTTATGTTCTTACTTCACAGATGATTCGAGTAGATGTTGAGAATATTTACTTGATGAAACACAAGTCTGAATTATTGAATGGTTCAAGTAATTTCAGAGTGAAGTAGCAGATCATTGTGACAAGAGGATAAAATGTCTATGATATGATCATAGAGATGAATATCTGAGTTACGAGTTTTGGCACACAATTAAGACATTGTGGAAATTGTTTCACAATTAATACCGCCTGGAACACCATAATGTGATGGTGTGTCCGAACATCATAGTTGCACCCTATTGGATATGGTGCGTACCATGATGTCTCTTATCGAATTACCACTATCGTTCATGGGTTAGGCATTAGAGACAACCACATTCACTTTAAATAGGGCACCACGTAATTCCGATGAGATGACACCGTATGAATTATGGTTTAGAGAAACCTAAGTTGTCGTTTCTTAAAAGTTTGGGGCTGCGACGCTTATATGAAAAAGTTTCAGGTTGATAAGCTCGAACCCGAAGCGGATAAAATGCATCTTCATAGGAAACCCAAAACAGTTGGGTATACCTCCTAATTCAGATCCGAAAGCAATATGGATTGTTTCTAGAATCGGGTCCTTTCTCGAGGAAAAGTTTCTCTCAAAAGAATTGAGTGGGAGGATGGTGGAGACTTGATGAGGTTATTGAACCGTCTCTTCAACTAGTGTGTGACAGGGCACAGGGAGTTGTTCCTGTGGCACCTACACCAATTGAAGTGGAAGCTTATGATATTGATCATGAAACTTCGGATCAAGTCACTACCAAACCTCGTGGGATGACAAGGATACGTACTACATCAGAGTGGTACGTAATCCTGTCTTGGAAGTCATGTTGCTGGACAACAATGAACCTACGAGCTATGGAGAAGCAATGGTGGGCCCGGATTCCGATAAATGGCTCGAGGCCATAAAATCCGAGAACGGATCCATGACTTTGGAAGAAATACTTGATGGTCGTAAGGCCATTGGGTACGGATGGATTTTAAAAGGAAGACAGACAATGATGGTAAGAATTACCATTAAGAAAGCTCGACTTGTCGTTAAGATATTTTCCGACAAGTTCAAGGAGTTGATTACGATGAGGTTTTCTCACTCGTAGCGATGCTAAGAGTCTGTTGGAATTGGATTAGCAGTTACTGCATGATTGATGAAATCTTGCAGATAGGATGTCAAAACATTGTTTCCTCGACGTTATACTTGAGGAAAGGTTGTATGTGATACAACCGGAAGGTTTTGTCAATCCCAAAAGATGCTAATAAGTATGCAAAGCTCCAGCAATCCTTCTAAGGACTGGAGTGAGCATCTCGGAGTTGGAATGTGTGCTTTGATGATGATCAAAGATTTTGGGTTTGTACAAAGTTTACGAGAAACTTGTATTTCCAAAGAAGTGAGTGGGAGCACTATAGAATTTCTGATGAGTATATGTTGTTGACATATTGTTGATCAGAAATGACGTAGAATTTCTGGAAAGCATATAGGGTTATTTTGAAAGTGTTTTTCAATGGAAAGCCTGGATTAAGCTACTTGAACATTGAGCATCAAGATCTATAAGGATAGATCAAAATGCTTAATAATACTTTCAAATGAGCACATACCTTGACATGATCTTGAAGGTGTTCAAGATGGACCAGTCAAAGAAGGAGTTCTTGCCTGAGTTGTAAGGTACGAAGTTAGGACTTAAAGCTCGACCACGGCAGAAAAGAGAGAAAGGATGAAGGTCGTCCCCTATACTTTAGACGTAGGCTCTACAGTATGCCATGCTGAGTACCGCACCTGAAGTGTGCCTTGCCATGAGTCAGTCAAGGGGTACAAGAGTGATCCAAGAATGGATCACAGGACAGCGGTCAAAGTTATCCTTAGAAATTAGTGGACTAAGGAATTTTTCTCGATTATGGAGGTGGTAAAAGAGTTCGTCGTAAAGGGTTACGTCGATGCAAGCTTGACACCTATCCGGATAGCTCTGAGTAGAGATACCGGATACATATAATGGAGCAACAATTTAGAATAGCTCCAAGTAGAACAGTTATTTGGATTAGCTCCAAATAGAGCGTGGTAGCTACATCTAGGAGATGACATAGAGATTTGTAAAACACACACGGATCTGAAAGGTTCGGACCCGTTGACTAAAACCTCTCTCACAAGCAACATGATCAAACCTAAAACTCATTGAGTATTAATCACATAGTGATGTGAACTAGACTACTGATTCTAGTAAACTCTTGGGTGTTAGTCACATGGCGATGTGACCTGTGAGTGTTAATCACATGGAGATGTGAACTAGATTATTGACTCTAGTGCAAGTGGGAGACTGTTGGAAATATGCCCTAGAGGCAATAATAAAAGTATTATTATTATATTTCCTTGTTCATGATAATTGTCTTTTATTCATGCTATAACTGTATTATCCGGAAATCGTAATACACGTGTGAATACATAGACCACAATATGTCCCTAGTGAGCCTCTAGTTGACTAGCTCGTTGTGATCAACAGATAGTCATGGTTTCCTGGCTATGGACATTGGATGTCGTTGATAACGGGATCACATCATTAGGAGAATGATTTGATGGACAAGACCCAATCCTAAGACTAGCACAAAAGATCGTGTAGTTCATTTGCTAGAGCTTTGCCAATGTCAAGTATCTCTTCCTTCGACCATGAGAGCGTGTAACTCCTGGATACCGTAGGAGTGCTTTGGGTGTATCAAATGTCACAACGTAACTGGGTGACTATAAAGGTGCACTACAGGTATCTCCAAAAGTATCTATTGTTTTATGCGGATCGAGACTGGGATTTGTCACTCCGTGTAAACGGAGAGGTATCTCTGGGCCCACTCGGTAGGACATCATCATATGCGCAATGTGACCAAGGAGTTGATCACGGGATGATGTGTTATGGAACGAGTAAAGTGACTTGCCGGTAACGAGATTGAACAAGGTATTGGATACCGACGATCGAATCTCGGGCAAGTAACATACCGATAGACAAAGGGAATTGAATACGGGATTGATTAAGTCCTTGACATCGTGGTTCATCCGATGAGATCATCGTGGAACATGTGGGAGCCATCATGGGTATCCAGATCCCGCTGTTGGTTATTGACCGGAGAACGTCTCGGTCATGTCTACATGTCTCCCGAACCCGTAGGGTCTACACACTTAAGGTTCGATGACGCTAGGGTTATAAAGGAAGTTTGTATGTGGTTACCGAATATTGTTCGGAGTCCCCAATGAGATCCCGGACATCACGAGGAGTTCCGGAATGGTCTGGAGGTAAAGATTTATATATGGGAAGTCCTATTTTGGCCACCGGAAAATGTTCGGGATTTTTCGGTATTGTACCGGGAAGGTTCTAGAAGGTTCCGGAGTGGGGCCCACCTGCATGGGGGGACCCACATGAACGTGGGTAGTGGGGGCAAGGCCCCACACCCCTGGTCAAGGCGCAACAAGATCCCCCCTTAGAAGGAATAAGATCATATCCCGAAGGGATAAGATCAAGATCCCTAAAAAGGGGGGATAACAATCGGTGGGGAAGGAAATGATGGGATTTCTTTCCTCCCACCTTGGCCAACGCCTCAATGGACTCGGAGGGCAAGAAACCAGCCCCTCCACCCCTATATATAGTGGGGAGGCGCATGGGAGCTACACACGAAGTTCTGGCGCAGCCCTCCCCCTCTCACAAGTACTCCTCCTCTCCCGCGGTGCTTGGCGAAGCCCTGCAGGATTGCCACGCTCCTCCACCACCACCACGCCGGTGTGCTGCTGCTGGATGGAGTCTTCTTCAACCTCTCCCTCTCTCCTTGCTGGATCAAGGCTTGGGAGACGTCACCGGGCTGTACGTGTGTTGAACGCGGAGGTGCCGTGCGTTCGGCACTTGATCATCGGTGATTTGAATCACCACGAGTACGACTCCATCATCCCCGTTCACTTGAACGCTTCTGCTTAGCGATCTACAAGGGTATGTAGATGCACTCTCTTTCTACTCGTTGCTGGTCTCTTCATAGATAGATCTTGGTGACACGTAGGAAAATTTTGAATTTCTGCTACGTTCCCCAACACCTTTTTCATTCGGAAGTAGTGTCCTATGTCATCATTGACTTTAACAGCCATGCTACGTCTAGAAATGAATGTTTGAACCCACTCACGACATTTATCGAAGAAACCTTTCATTCTCAAGGCCTGTTGGAGAAACAATTATTAATTGAGTTTTATGAAATGAATTCTAAGCAGATATCCGTATGGATACCATTACCGTCGGCATTGGTGGAGCCGATAAGAGTCATTGTGCTACTTTGCTAGTGCATTTTTCACAAAATTTCTCATTTATTTCATGATTTGCATGTCCTTTTCTGTATGATCGAATTATTCACTAATTTAGTACCACATTTAGTTTTCCAAAATCATCGAATAAATATAATACCAAAATAACACAATGACTCGTACGCACATCCGGATGTCGCACCGGAGAGGTTCTTTGGTATAGAAAAAGAGGCAATAGACCAGTTCCATTGAATAGGATCAAACTATAATTGTAGTGTGCATCTTCAAGTGCAAAAGGCGGCTGGACTCTTATGGCTATATTAGTCAATGTGATTTTGAGATCAAGCGCAACATAATATAATAAAATGGCTTTCCTATTTTCTAGGAAGACCCAAATAAACAAGCCAGACATAATTTGCATGCACCGACTTATTATTGTCCATATAAAAAGTGGATCATACAATGCGAGAACTAATTTAATTTTCTGAAAGTTAAAAATTTTAGAAGTTAAAATTTATGAAAATTTAATATATTTTTCAAAAGCCAGTATTTAAAAAAATTTAAAGTTCAAATGTATGAAACTTGGTACTCTTTTTCTCCACCATTATTAAACAATCAAACAAGAACTTTCTTACGTGCACCCAACAATTAGGCCCACGACACCGCATGAACCGATCAGCACCGCACGATTAGTCTCACAAATCTCAATCTAACAATCATCATTGATCCAATAGCTCTATGGTGTGCACTCAGCAATTTCCAATCACTGACCGTACTCCACCTCCACCAGCAGAGAAATATTGTAACTACTAGGTCCACGTCCCCTACAATCACGCAACCCATCGAGCACCCAGAGCCGCCTCGCATTATCTCTTGGGGTTGGAACTGTAGGCGCCGCCATCTCCCAATCTGTTCCTTCCATCGCCGCTCCACCCCTGACCCCGTGCTCCACGACCTCCTCTGGTCTACCTCCTCCGTCGCGCCTCATTTGTTTGGAAGCGGCAATGCCTGATCGACAAATCTCACGATGGCTGATGCCTCAACCTGGAGCAGCACTTCCCCGACTACAGCGCGTACCACAGAAAGCGTCTTCATGCACGCGCTCTTTGTTTGGCCCACCTTCCTCACCGCCCGACTGCTCCTCAACCTAACCTCCTTGTTACCATGCGCCGCTCGGGAGCCCTCGGCGCCCTCCTCCTCAGTTGGGGCGACAACACTGCCATTGCCACATGTCCCGGCTTCTCTGTCTGATGAAAGGTTACATCACATGACCCCGTTGTTCTTGGCTTCTCCTGGTGATTTATATGTACTCAATATTTATCCATCTCTGATTTGGTGTATTTCTAATTGGCTATGTGAAGAAATAGTTGATTTGCACTGAATTTCTGTATTGGGGAAGGGATATTGACAATTTCTAGTCACATTTGTAGAACAACATCAGGGGTAATTAATGTGAAAAGGGGATATGAATGGTTGTGGCTACACGGCCTCGGCGGATGAGCAATAGTGAGAAGCAGGTGCAGATGGGAGTAAGAGTAAGTATCATCGCGCCACTAGGGTTCTCCCTTCAGTGCCATCACGCCGTGGCTTTCCTCCCTCCCTCTTAGCATGGTGGACCCACCCCGTATCGAGGTCCCAGCCGAACGGCGGCCACCGTTGTCTTTCGTTATGCATTCTGTTGTTGTAGCTACAGTGACCATTTAATGAGGATTAGTAGTCAAAAGACAAAGTTAATTTCCTGTAGGGGTGGTAAGTGCTCTGCAGGGAGAGCCCTCCCCCGGACCTCACACCCCACGCGCAGCTGGCCACTCCGGCCACGGCGGCCACCCAGCCCCGCCGTCGCCCGTCGGGCGTCGGCGCCATCCAAAGGGCGCCATGCGTTCAGCCTCCCCGCCCAGCTCAGCGCGCTCCTCGTGATCCGCGTCCAATGATAGATCGGGATGGGGAGTGCGCGCCTCCATCTCAGATCTCGCTCAGTCCTCTGATCTGTCCCATGTACCTGACTCCCTGCCGGCCGTGCCATCGCCATTACAACCGGCCGCTGCCTCGCCGCGAATCCTGCTGCGGGGCAAGTGCTCCCATGCCGCCGCTGCATCGCCTCCGCCAATGGTCTGTGCGGTGGATCCCACCTTCGGGGCGCCCATGCTAAAATCCATTATGGTTAGACCCTCCCCCAAGTCAAAGCATTCCTCTTCTGGCGACGACGATGGATGGACAAAAGTCAAGTCGCGGAAGGAGTGGCGCGCCCTCAAGAACCCATCGGCCGGCCTGCGTCCTCCGCTCCCCGGCGCTTGATACGTCTCCAACATATCTATAATTTTTAATTTTTCCATGCTGTTATATTATCATTATTGGATGCTTTACAATCATTTTATAGTCATTTTATATCATTTTTTAGTACTAACCTATCGACAGCGCCAAGTGCTCGTTATTGTTTTCTGCATGTTTTTATATCGCAGGAAATCAATAACAGACGGAGTCCAAATGCAGCGAAATTTTTGAGGATTTTTTTACACTAGAAGACATCCAGTGGATCGGAGAAGCACCCAGGGGGTGCTCCGAGGGGAGCACAGGTGGGTTGTGCCCACCTTGGGTGCCCCCTAAACCACCACTTTGCTCTATGAATATCTCAATATTCCAAAAACCCTAGGGGAGTCAACGAAAATCAGTTCCAGCCACCGCAAGTTCCAGAACCACCAGATCCAATCTAGACACCATGGGAAGAGGTGCTTTGTAGTGGGTTCGATCTTATGGTGCTTGATCCCAGTGACAAAAAGGGAACCGACACGTATGTATCGTTGTTACTAAGTTACTAAGGATAAAATGATGGGGTCTATTTCTACATAAATATATCTTGTCTACATCATATTATCGTTCTTATTGCATTATTTCGTTTCTCCATGAACTTAATACACTAGATGCATGCTGGATACTGGTCGATGTATGGAGTAATAGTAGTAGAGGCAGGCAGGAGTCGGTCTACTAATCTTAGACATGATGCCTATATAATGATCATTGCCTGGATATCGTCATGATTATTTGAAGTTCTATCAATTACCCAACAGTAATTTGTTCACCCACCGTTTGCTATTTTTTCTCGAGAGAAGCCACTAGTGAAACCTACGGCCCCCGGGTCTCTTCTTTAATATAGTTGCCTTTGCGATCTATTTTTATTTTCTTTTTATTTTCAGATCTATTAAACTAAAAATACAAAAATATCTTGTTGCAATTTATTTTATTTGGCAATCTATCTATCAATATTTACAACTCTCTCACGTCCGTTTGCCAATTTCTAGTGCCGTTGCTCGAAAGGGATTGACATCCCCTTTAATATGTCGGGTTGCGAGTATTTGTTATTTGTGTGTAGGTGTTGTTTACGTAGTGTTGCTTGGTTCTCCTACTGGTTCGATAACCTTGGTCTCATCATTGGGGGAAATACCTACCGCTGCTGTGCTGCATCATCCCTTCCTCTTTGGAAAATAACGACGTAGCTTCATGCCGCATCAAAAGGAATTTCTGGCGCCGTTTCCGAGGAGACATTATCAACACATACTAGGTTCCTAATCACAAATCTCATCTCCTCACAATTTACATTATTTGCCATTTGCCTCTTGTTTTCCTCTCCCCCACTTCACAAAAATTTGCCGTTTTATTCGCCTTTTTTCGTCGTTTTCTTGTCAAATCTATCCTTTGCTTGCAAGCATGAGTTATTTTGGTATGTCAGCAACAGATGATGGCCTAACTCCTAAGATTGGACATACGGGCAATCTGGATGCTAAAACTTTTTCTTGGGACAAGGGAATGTTATGGGAAAAGAACGTATTCAAGAATTTTTCAATTGTGTTGGAAATCTAAGTCTTGATGATGCTCCTATACTTAGAACTACTAGATATTATACATATGCTATTTCAACACTAGTTCTGAAACTTGAAAGTAAATTTATCCATACTCATCCTACTTTGCACAAATTGTTTTTTGAGCTTCCCGTTATAAATAATCAAAGGCTAAAAAGTTGGCCACTCTTGTCCTTATGAATGAATTTGACTACATAATACAGGAAGCTAGGGAAATCTTTGATTTTTACGGTATGAATCATGAAAAACCAGTGATAGATGAAATTCTTTACAATAGTGATTATGCGCTAAGGCATTGGCTTGGGGATAATAAAATCTTTGATGAGAATCTCAAAAAGGAAGTCCCCTTTTTAGATATAATCCAACAAGTTTTCAATAATGTTAATCAACATTATTCTTGGATTGTTGCCGGAAATCAAAGGGGTTATGATGATGGGGAAATTAATAGTGCTAAAGTTTCTATGGATAATATGTTTTATGTTGTCTTTACAAAACCTCATGACAAAAACACCCCCAAGGAAATTAAGGAGAATGATGACAAAACTTAGCTCCTTGCTTTATGCCTAGCTAAGGGCATCAAACAATAGCGCTTTGTTGGGAGGCAACCCAATGAATAAAGTTTATTTTTGCTTTTTGCTTTCTGTTCCTGAGTGTTTGCACAATTATGCTACTGTTATGATTGTGTTTTTTGTGTTTTAGTTAGTGTTTGTGCCAAGAAAAGCCTTAAGGATCATGTTGGGTGATAGTAGATTTGATCTTGCTGAAAAATAGAAACTTTTGTGCTCACGAAAATAATTATCATTTTTAACAGAAGAGCGCTTTTGAGTTGACTCTTTTTCTAGAAGATTAATATACAAATTGGTCACGTGGACCTAATTGTTTTAGAATTTTTTGAGTTCAGAAGTATTCGAAATATTCAGATAGCTACAAACTATTTTGTTTCTAAAGATTATGTTTTGTTTGTGTTGTGTGCTTGTTTTGATGATTCTATGGTTTTCTTTGATGAGTTTTTGCCATAGAAAAGTTGAAATACAGTATATATAATGCAAAAATGAAATATGAATTGGTTTGCTACAGTACTTATAGTAGTGATTTGCTTTTTTATACTAACGGATCTCACAAAGGTTTTGTTGGAGTTTTGTGTGATTGAAGTTTTCAAGTTTTGGGTGATTTTACGATGGATGAAGGAATAAGGAGTAAGAACAGCCAAAGCTTGGGGATGCCCATGGCATCACAAGCTATTATCCAAAGAGAAGCAAGCAAGTAAGCTTGTGGATGCCCCAAGTGGCATCCCCTCTTTCTTCTAACGACCATCAGTATTTTACTCGAAGCTATATTTTTATTCGTCACATACTATGAGTTTTGCTTGGAGCGTCTTGTATGATATGAGTATTTGCTTGTTTTATTTTGCTTTTTGAGTCATGAATCCTTGCTGGACACACTTATTTGAGAGAGCCAAAATTATGCCATGACTTGTTAGAATTGCTCTATATGCCTCACTTAAATCTTTATGAGCTATGGCATTGCTCTAGTGCTTCACTTATATCTTTTTGAGTATGGTGTGCTTTCGTATTTTTGAAGAAATGCTCTCTTGCTTCGCTTAGATTTGTTTGAGAGTTAGTAATTTTTTTAAGAAATTCTCTCTTGATTCACTTAAATTAATTTGAGAGAAAGAAATAGTATGCTCATGATCTTCACTTATATTTGTTTGAGCTTATCAAAAGCAACATATGAAAATTAGTCCCAAAGTGATACATATCCAAGAAGGATATAATAAAAACTTTCATGAAGATCATTGAACAAAATGAACTTGATTCCTTGTAATAGTTCTGAGATATGATGATGTGATAAGTGAGTCATGTTGATGAGTCATTGTGCTTTAGTAAGAATATTGGTGTTAAAGTTTGTGATTTCCTATGCAAGCATGAAAGTCAATAGTCATGCAATGAAATTACATCCTACTTGTGGTGCATTATTCGGTCTTAATTATGCTTAATTCTCGCTTATGAGATTATTTGTTTCTTGGTTGGTCACTTCTCAATCTTTTGCTAGCCTTCATTTTGCACTAAGTATGATCACTACTTGCGCATCCAAAAACCTTTAAACCAGTTTTTCCACATGAGTCCACTATACCTACCTATATGGGGTATTCTTTTTCCGTTCTAAGCAAATTTGTATCTTCCATCTCTAATTTTCAAAATAAACTTCTCTTTTGTGTGTTTGTACCGCTCGCGAGGTGGTGAGGGGTGGCTAATATTTTCCATGCTAGATGTGTTATTCTCACGATGAGTGTTTATTCACTTGTCATTGCATGAGAGTAATTAAGGCAAAGGTATTAGGGATGCCCAGTCCCAAAATAAAAAATGAATTTACTTTATGTTGTCAAATAATCAATTATTTGGAAAGTGTTGGTATGGAGGGCACCCGTGGATACGGTTAGCCATGGAAAGTGAAAATATGGTGGAAAAAGGAATAAAGTTTATTTTATGTTTGGGAACCGCCTATGATATATCTAGCATGGTAAGTGTTGGGAACTCTAAGTCGTTTTCGTTGGTGGGAAAGGCACACCTCCCAAAATGTTTTTATCTCTAAGTTTTCCGCTTTGAGCTCTGGCACCTCTATAAATCCCTACTTCCCTCTGCGGAGGGCTTTTCTTTTACTTTATGCAATTTTTATTTTTAATTTGAGTCATCTTCTCATATAAAGCACCAACTAGGAGGCACTGTGATCGTACTTGAGTATTGGGTGTAGCTAATATGCGAGTGTGTTTCATGAATGGATCAATGATTGAGCATGATGGGCTAGGGATAGCTTTTTTTAGCGTTGATATTTTGAAAGACATGGTTGCTTGTTGATATGCTTGAGTATTTAAGTTATCATGTCAAAACTAGACTATTGCTTTAACCATATAAAAGTCCAAATGTCCATGCTATAAAGAAAAGAATATGAGATGACATGTTAGGCAGCATTCCACATCAAAAGTTCTGTTTTTATCATTTACCGACTCGAGGACGAGCAAGAATTAAGCTTGGGGATGCTGATACGTCTCCAACGTATCTACAATTTTTGATTGTTCCATGTTGTTATATTATCATTCTTGGATGTTTTTAAATCATTTTATAGTCATTTTATATCATTTTTTTGTACTAACCTATTGACATAGCGCCAAGTGCCAAGTGCCTGGAAATCAAAACCAAACAAAGTCCAAACGCAGCGAAACTTTTTGAGGATTTTTTTGACCAGAAGACATCTAGTGGGCCGGAAAAGCACCTGGAGGCCTAGGTGTGCCTAGGTGGGTTGTGCCCACCTCGGGTGCCCCATGAACCGCCTCTTTGCTCTATAAATACCCCAATATTCCGGAAACCCTAGGGTTGTCGACAACAATCAATTCCAGCCGCTGCAAGTTCCAGAACCACCAGATCCAATCTAGACACCATCACAGAGGGGTTCATCATGTCCACTGGTGCCTCTCCGATGATGCGTGAGTAGTTCTTTGTAGACCTATGGGTCCGTAGTTAGTAGCTAGATGGCTTCCTCTCTCTTGTTTGATTCTCAATATAATGGTCTCTTGGAGATCCATTGTGACGCCCGGATAATTAAGCTACAGTAAACCCTTGTTAATGGTGCCATGTCATCACATTACTGTTGCTAATCCTCGGTTGATCCAAGTCACAATCCAAATTCAAATTTAAAATAAAAGTCCAAGATTCAAATTTCTCAAACACGCAAAATAAAATGTTCAAAGTGTGGAAAATATTCCATAGCTAATTACAGAGGTGACCCAACATTTTTATAAAGTGATTGATTGCACTAAACTAAATAATAATTGGCAAAAATAATAAGTTAAATGCTTTTAAAATTTATAAAAACGCTAAACTATTTTTTTTAAACCTCAAACCTGTTGTGGCAGTGGTATAAATAGAAATACTAATTTAGGAACAAATTCTATGTTTTATAAAACTCTAATGGATTAAAAATCAAAACAAAACAACAAAAAGGGTAAAAGTAAATGAGAAAGAAAAGAGCCCCACTAATTCCACTGGGCCTTGGCCACTGGACAGGCCCAGCAAACCCACCAAACCCCCACGGTCGCCCCTCCCTTCCTGTTCCCCTGGCGCGGTCGCAACAGGGGCATGGTTGCCCCCGACCGTCTCGCCGACGCTGACGGGGAGGGGATAAGGCCGCCTTCCCCTCGGTCCCCTCGTCTCCCCGCTCCACTTCCCC
>NC_041389.1:486068898-486160505 GCF_002162155.2 Triticum dicoccoides | reverse complement strand
GTCCCGAGGGCTCGCCGTCGCCATGGACGCAGCCACTAGCCTCCCCTCTCCGTTCCGAGCTGTCCGATAGCTCCATCGCGGACGCCTTCCTCCTCCTCGTAGACGAGATCGGACCGGGACGGCCCCGCAGCACCGCCCCGACCCCTACCACCTCGGAACGCCACCGCGCCGTCTGCCTCCTCTACTACGACGGCGGGCTTCCTCCACTTCGACCGCCTGCTGCTCCTAAACCTCCCGCCGAGCCGCCGTGTGCTCCTAGGTGAGCACCACGTCCAAACTCCCCTTCTCCTCTTCGATTTGACGCCGTAGGATGCTGCGACCGACTCGCCCGAAGCTCCGCGCGCCCGTTCCTCCCCTGTACGCGCTCGCGCTCCCCTGGCCCGCACACGCACGGCGCCGTCGCTGTCATCTCGCACTCGCGCCGGAACGCGCTCGCCCGGATCCCCTACTACGCCCGGGCCACAGCCCTGCTCGTCCGCCCGCGCCTCCAATTACGAGCACGCGCGCTCCCCTGCACGCCCGGCGCTACTGGCTGCTCCCCGCGCTGGTCGTGCCTTGCGCGTGCGCACGCGCCGGCGTGCGTGCCTGCTGCTACCAGCGGCTACTGCTTCTGGTTGCCCACTGCTGCTGCCGCTTGCTACTCGTCTACTGCTACTGATGCTAACTGATGATAGCAACTGTAGCTACTAGCTAGCTTTTTAGTTTTTACATTGAGTAACCCCCTAAACAACCCCTAAACTTTGGTTAAACAACTGTAAACAAGGCTAAAAATAATATTAGTAGAAAGTACACTTGACAATGTTTAAATGTGTCCACTGGACCAAATCCATTTGATGCATGGAATAAATCCTATGAAAATCACAAAATGCTATCTTTCGTTAGCAGAAAACAGAACTGTGTGTGCGTGTGTGTATTCTGTGTGTGTGGTGGCCGGCCGGCTCCCCGTTAGCTAATTAGTACTCCTACTTGTTAGTCTAATCAGTGGTTGGGTATAGTGCAAATGACAGGTGGACCCCCCTCTAAATATCCACTTAAAAAGAAAATGCAAGATATGTGTGAATGACACCTAGGCCAAATCTACAGTTTTGACCAGTCAACAGTCAAACTGTTGACTGTTGACTACATTGTTGACTGAGTCAACTGGGACCCCTTGGACCCACTGTCAGCCTCTAGTGGCCCTGTTGTGTACACTCTGCCGGGTGCACATAGCAATTTCACCTTTTATTCCGAATTAATAATAATTTTAGAATATTGTTTAAACATTTGGAAAATCATATAAATTAATCTGTAACGCGGATGAAAAGGTTTTATACATGAAAGTTGCTCAGAATTTCGAGACGAATCCAGATACGCGGTCCATTCGTCGGCCACACGTCTTTAGCATAACAAACCTGCAAACTTTCCCCTTCGGTTCATCTGTCTGACAGACGTCCGGGACCAGGAAATCTTTCCCGGATGTTATCCCCCTTCGCCGGTAACGTGTAGCATCGTGTTAGAACACGTCTAGCTCTGCCTGTTGTCCTGCTATGCTCTTGCTTGCTATCTATTTACTGTTTCTTCCCCCTCTTCTCTCCTGTAGACCCCGAGACTGCCGCTGATGCCGCTGTGATCGACTACGTCGACGACGACCCCTTCTTGTCTGAGCAACCAGGCAAGCCCCCCCTTTGATCATCTCGATATCGCCCATTCTATACTCTCATGCTTGCATTAGATTTTGCTACTGTTATTGATTGCTCCTATTCTGATGCATAACCTGCTTTTTGTAACCTACTCATTGTACCTTACCTGCTTATCCTAAACTGCTTAGTATAGGTTGGTTAGTGATCCACCAGTGACCCCCACTTGTCCTTGTTGCCCCTGCTTCATCATTGACGCCTCGATCGACGTGATCGACGACCAGAGCCCGACACCTCATATCACATCACGCCCCTTTAGTTGCTCGACTCTGCAGAGCTACTATCGAGTGCCGAGGGTGATCCCTCATAACGCACTCTTGATGACAATTCTGTAGTCTAGCTATTCGGTCGTGGTCATCGAGAGTGATTTCCTCTTTCATCATTCCCGATACGGCTCCGTCGTTCAACACCTCAAGTGTGAACCTCGAGGGCGGTCCCTCTTACGTTCACCTTGATGATTACATTGAGTGGAATCCACCGGGGGTGATTCCTCGGGTTTTCCCCTTGATGTCTGGACACACAGTTACCTTGACTTTACTGGAGACCGTTGTGAAAGCCGGGCGGGCCCGGAGAGCACCCGTGCGATGTGACAGTGGCGGCTGGCTGTTTAGCGGTATCACCCGGGAGGGGGTGATAGCTCCGGACTTGTCCCGACAGCGTCACTCCTTTTAATAATGCACTAACAGGTTTGGGTATTTGTTCTGAGTTGGCCTTTGGCCTTTACGCACTAACCACCACGTGAGAATAGTTATGGGCCTCGACGTCGCAGTATCAGCCGAAGCTTTGTCAGACGTCTAGTTCAGCAGTGCGGCACGGTCGGATCGTGCTGGCCATCCGAGGCGGTGCTAGTATCCACCCTGCTCGCAACGACCCGGAGTGCTGCGGGCGATGGGCCCAAGACCCCGGAGTGCGTAGGATGTAGACCGACGGGGACCTCTCTGCTGAGCCTAGGTCGGGCTGCGACGTGTTGATTTTCCGAGGGCGGGCATTGACCCCAGAAAGGTGTGTCCGACCAGAGTGATCAAGCGTGTTGGGTAACGTGGTGCACCCCTGCAGGGAAGACCTTTATTCGAATACCGTGTCCTCGGTAATGGACGTTCATACTTGTATCCTGATCTTATACAACTAGAAATGGATACTTGATATGTGATGGGTATATGGCTCCGGGATTGCTTTCTCGCAGGGAGTCGAGGAAGGATCTCTGGGCATTAATGTTACAACATGCTTGTTAATTATAAACTGCTATTCTTTACTCTTCTACATGCTGCAAGATGCTCGGAGCTGCGTGAAGATGCTAGTCTTCGATAGGCTAGGTCCTCCCCCTCTATTCTGGCATTCTGCAGTTCAGTCCACAGATACAAACCTTCCATTTGATACCAGTGCATACTTAGTATAGATCTAATGCTTGCGAGTACTTTGGATGAGTACTCACGGTTGCTTTGCTCCCCCTTTTCCCCCTTCCTTCTTCTTTCTGGTTGATGCAACCAGATGGTGGATTCTTGGAGCCAGATGCCACCGCCGACGAATACTACTACATGAAGGCCGCCGAAGACTAGGAGTAGTCAGGAGGTCCCAGGCAGGGGGCCTTGCCTCTTCGATCGTGTTGCTTTTGTGCTAGCCTTCTTAAGGCAGAACTTTTTTAACTTATGTCTGTACTCAGATATTGTTGCTTCCGCTGACTCTTGTGTATCGAGCTTGTATTCGAGCCCTCGAGGCCCCTGGCTTGTAATGTAAAGCTTGTATTATTTTGATTTGTGTCTAGAGTTGTGTTGTGATATCTTCCCGTGAGTCCTTGATCTTGATCGTACACATTTGCGTGTATGATTAGTGTACGATTGAATCGGGGCGTCACATCCATATGATGTAACTCTTTTTTACGGTGTGTTTGTTGGGATCCGATGAACTTTGAGTTTATGATCAGATCTATCTTTTTATCCATGAAAGTTATTTGAGTCTTCTTTGATGTCTTATATGCATGATTACTTATAGCCTCATATTTCTTCTCCGATATTTGTTTTTTTTGCCAACTTAATCTATTTATCTTGCAATGGGAAGATGTGCTTTGTAGTGGGATTGATCTTACGATGCTTGATCCCAGTGACAGAAAGGGAACCGACACGTATGTATCGTTGCTACTAAGGATAAAACGATGGGGTTTATTTCTACATAAATATATCTTGTCTACATCATGTCATCGTTCTTATTGCATTATTTCGTTTCTCCATGAACTTAATACGCTAGATGCATGCTGGATAGCGGTCGATGTGTGGAGTAATAGTAGTAGATCAGGTAAGAATCGGTCTACTAATCTTGGACGTGACGCCTATATAATGATCATTGCATGGATATCGTCATGATTATTTGAAGTTCTATCAATTGCCCAACAGTAATTTGTCACCCACCATTTGCTATTTTTTCTCGAGAGAAGCCACTAGTGAAACCTACGGCCCCCGGGTCTCTTCTTTAATATATTTTCCTTTGCGTTTTATTTTTATTTGCTTTTATTTTTGGATCTATTAAACTAAAAATACATTGCTGCAATTTATTTTATTTGGCGTCCGATCTATCAAAATTTATAACTCTCTCACGTCTGTTTGCCAATTTCTGGCGCCGTTGCCCGAAAGGGATTGGCAACCCCTTTAATATGTCGGGTTGCGAGTATTTGTTATTTGTGTGCAGGTGCTGTTTACGTAGTGTTGCTTGGTTCTCCTACTGGTTCGATAACCTTGGTCTCATCACTAAGGGAAATACCTACGTTGTTGTGCCGCATCATCCCTTCCTCTTTGGGGAAATACCGACATAGCTTCAAGCCGCATCAACGCTCTGGTCGGCGCTCCTCCATCAATGGCTTGAGCGGCCGTGACGCCTTTTTAAGGCGCTTCAAAGGCCTTTGTTTTTGGTGCCTTTGCCCGCTCCACTAGCGCATAGACTGCCGGGATCCCCTGCACTGCATCATCTACAAGCTGTCTAGCCATTATGCCGGGAGTGCCCCAATAATCCAAGAAACAAGAGAGGGGGGCAGGGTGATGGAGAGACCGGGTCCGTTGCAGCAGCGTGGCCCGGTGAAGGAGAGACTGCGCTTCCCCATGCCCGCTCCGACGCCATCGCCGCCCGCACCTGCCATGGATCGCCGGGCATACCACACCAAACCCTCCCGCCACCCACGAGCCAGCCACAAGGTCATCATCACCACGTCGACCATGGAGCACCAGGAGTTCCTGCTGCGCAAGCACACCGTCCTGCTCAACACGACGGCGGAGCACCACGCCGCCATCCCCATGGCCATGGGTCGCGCCATCGAGGAGCAGCTGCACACCCCTCCTCATCTGATGTGCCTCACCAGCCACGTCCCCGAGGACTTCTTCGTCCACTTTGAGCTGCCGGGGCACAAGGTGAATGCCGTGCGCCTCGGCTCCATCATGGTCGGTGACATGGCGTTCTCTATCAAGAGATGGCAGGAGGACGACCACGACGTGCCCGACGACCTCAAGCTCCACGTGCGCGTCATCATCAAGCGGATGCCAATGCAGATGTGGTCCCTTGAGGGTGCGACGGAGGTCATCGGCGACAAGTGCATCGTCGACCGCCTGGACAGCTGCACCCATGAATGCGGCCACACCAGGACGTTCGAGTACTGGGTGTGGGTCCCGGATGTCGCCTTCATCCACACAAAGTGCGCCATCTGGCATACCGCGCGCGGTGCTGGGCGCATCCAGGCCATGCTCGGCTTCTCTCCCCCAAGCCGCCAAGCTGCACCGCCCCCAGCCGTCAAGAAGCGTGAGCTGCAGCTGCATGTCGACCGGGTGGAGGACTGGACTCCGCCGTCTCCCCGCTCCTCCCAGTCGCGCCAGAGCGGCCTTCCCTCATCCGGCTTCGACGACGACACGCCATTCCCTGCAATCTACCCTAGGACCTGGGTCATGCATGTCGAGGACGGTCAGGGCGCCGCAACCCCCCAATGGTGTCCTCCACC
Source organism: Triticum dicoccoides (assembly GCF_002162155.2). Lineage (NCBI taxonomy): Eukaryota > Viridiplantae > Streptophyta > Magnoliopsida > Poales > Poaceae > Triticum > Triticum dicoccoides. The sequence continues at coordinate 486,154,856 of NC_041389.1, read as the reverse complement.
GGCTGCCAGGGCCTGCAGCTGGGAGGTGGGTGACGTGACCGCGATGACCGCGATGGAGACCACGGCGGCCGGCGCTCCTAGAGGGACGCCTTACTGGGGTGGGGCCACGGCACTCGAGACACGGTGCGCCACAGCAACAACAGCGACAAGGCCCCACCCTCCAATGCATGGCACAACAACCGGACGCTTACCAGCCGCCGCTACAGCAAGAGCCACGACTCGGGCATCCGTGCCATCCCGTCGTTCCCTCTCTGCCACCTACCGTCCCAGCCGCCCCCTCCGCCCCCCAGCTGCCACCCGCTAAGCTGCGCTTGGCGCCTCCGGAGAAGGACTAGGTGGCAGAGTTCTTCAGCTCCACTACAGACATGATCGCGCGGCCGCCCCGGGTAGACAACATGTAGATGCAGCTGGAGGCCTCCATCGACGACACGCTAGCGGCACCACTATCCTTCGATGCTCGCGCTATCAACGGTCAGCAAGCCCCGCCGCCGTCACTGACAGATGGCCCCCCTCCTAGTGCATGTTGCCTGACCTGGCCAGTGCAGCATGCCGCGTGCCCCGCCCGAGGGTGGCCACCACGATGCAACTGGGTGCGGTGGTGCAGCAAGTTCAGGAGCTCCACATGGGCACCACCCCGCCGACCCCGCACTGCCTCTTTCGCGAGCCTACGCCTCCCGTCATCGCCAACCCACCTGCTCCACCTTGCCACTCCGCTGCGCTGCCAAAGTCCAGGGCCTCCTCCATCCCGCTTCGTCAGAGCGCTCGCCAGACGGCAAACCCATCCTCCGTCCCTGTGGAGCAGAGCGCCACCCTGTCGCTCGTCCAGGGGCTCGGGGTGCTGGGGCCAAAGGAGCGGATGACCGCCCAGGCGGCCGAGGTGCTAGTGCGACACTTCGATGAGCCCCTGTCCGAGGAAGACATCACCGACATTGCCAAGATCACTCGCCTGAACGTGGAGGTGCTGGGCGCCATGGCTACCCTCGCTGGCCCGGACGACGTGGGCGGTGCGGCAGCATAGAGTGCCTCTCTTCACCGACTCGTCTCTCCGGTGGCGTCTGGCCATGCGTCAGATTGAGTTAGGATCCATGTTAATGTTTAGTCATAGAATTAGAGGTTTAGTTCGTCGTCAGCATATCTTTGGTGCTACTGGTGGTTGCTGGCGTGCCATGGCTTGTAAGGCGGTGTACTGTGCTTTGTTCTTTTTCGAAGTAAAGTCATGCCTCCAGAGAAATTGCGCGTTCATCCATGAGTAGTTCTTCTTGTGCAATTGTGAGCTGGAACGTCTGAGGCCTCACCTCGCCGGCGAGGCATTCGACCATCAGCGAAGTGGTCGACACTCATTGACCCCTATTACTCTGCATCAGGAAACAAAGATCAACACTTGGTCGCCGGAACTCGTCAGGCAAATAGGGGGTAGCAGATTAGATGGATGCATGTTATTGCCTGCGATTAGAATGCGCAGGGGAGCAGCCATTCTTTGGGATAGCAGTGCCGTAGACATGTCCACGCACGCCGTCGGCAGCTGCGCGATCACCGCCAAAGTCATCGTGCGGTGCACAAACGCCTGCTTCTGGCTAACAACCGTGTACGGTCCCACCAATGACGCCTGCAAGGACGACTTCCTTGAAGAGCTCACTGCCACCGCGCCGCCGTTGTGCTAGCTATGGCTCATCAATGGCGACTTCAACATCATCTACGAGGCACACGACAAAAACAACCTAAACCTAAATAGGCGCATTATGGGTAGGTTTAGTTCGGCGATTGATACCGCGGGCCTATGCGAGATCAAATGCAAGAATCAGAGGTTTACCTGGAGCAACGAGCGGCGGAGCCCCACCCTAGTTAGCATCGACAAGTTCTTCTGCAACACCGACTGGGAGCCACTCTTCCCCTCGCACACTCTCATGGTGGCATCCACAGCTTGCTCCGACCACTGCCCGCTCCTCCTGGCAAACGCGCAAGCGCCTGGTACGTCTCCGTCGTATCTACTTTTCCAAACACTTTTGCCCTTGTTTTGGACTCTAACTTGTATTATTTGAATGGAACTAACCCGGACTGACGCTGTTTTCAGCAGAATTGCCATGATGTTGTTTCATGTGCAGAAAACATAAGTTCTCGGAATGACCTGAAACTCCACGGAATATCTTAGAATAAATAATAAAAAATCCTCGCCAAAGATGAAGACCAGGGGGCCCACACCCTGTCCATGAGGGTGGGGGCGCGCCCCCCCTCCTGGGCGCGCCCCCCTACCTCGTGGGCCCCCTGGAAGCCCTCCGACGCCAACTCCAACTCCATATATTGGCTTTCAGGGAGAAAAAAAATCAGAGAGATACGGAGCTGCCGCCAAGCCCTAATCTCTCTCGGGAGGGCTGATCTGGAGTCCATTCGGGGCTCCGGAGAGGGGGATTCGTCGCCGTCGTCATCATCAACCATCCTCCATCACCAATTTCATGATGCTCACCGCCGTGCGTGAGTAATTCCATCGTAGGCTTGCTGGACGGTGATGGGTTGGATGAGATTTATCATGTAATCGAGTTAGTTTTGTTAGGGTTTCATCCCTAGTATCCACTATGTTCTAAGATTGATGTTGCTATGACTTTGTTATGCTTAATGCTTGTCACTAGGGCCCGAGTGCCATGATTTCAGATCTGAACCTATTATGTTTTCATGAATATATGTGAGTTCTTGATCCTATATTGCAAGTCTATAGTCACCTACTATGTGTTATGATCCGACAACCCCGAAGTGACAATAATCGGGACCACTCCCGGTGATGATCATAGTTTGAGGAGTTCATGTATTCACTACGTGCTAATGCTTTGTTCCGGTTCTCTATTAAAAGGAGGCCTTAATATCCCTTAGTTTCCAATAGGACCCCGCTGCCACGGGAGGGTAGGACAAAAGATGTCATGCAAGTTCTTTTCCATAAGCACGTATGACTATATACGGAATACATGCCTACATTACATTGATGAATTGGAGCTAGTTCTGTGTCACCCTATGTTATAACTGTTACATGACGAACCGCATCCGGCATAATTATCCATCACCAATCCGGTGCCTACGAGTTTTCCATATATTGGTTCTCGCTTATTTACTTTTCTGTTGCTACTATTACAGTCACTACAAAATACCAAAAACATTACTTTTGTTGTCTTTACTTTTGTTACTGTTACTACCACTATCATATTACTTTGCTACTAAACACTTTGCTGCAGATACTAAGTTTCCAGGTGTGGTTGAATTGACAAGTCAGCTGCTAATACTTGAGAATATTCTTTGGCTCCCCTTGTGTCGAATCAATAAATTTGGGTTGAATACTCTACCCTCGAAAACTATTGCGATCCCCTATACTTGTGGGTTATCAAGACCTTTTTCTGGCGCCGTTGCCGGGGAGCATAGATCTATTCTTCGAGTCACTTGGGATTTATATCTGCTGGACACTATGAAGAACTTGAAAGACGCTAAGACAACAATTTATCCCTTAACTACGAGGGGAGGTAAGGAACTGCCATCTAGCTCTGCACTAGATAATCCTTCTGTTATGAGTAAGCTAGCGACACCTAAACCTGCTTCTGCTATTCGTTCCGATATGTCGCATGTTATTGATGATGCCACTTCTGCTATGCATGATACTTATGATGAAACTACTTCTTTGCTTGATACTGCTGTGCCCCTTGGTGAATTTCTTGATGAACAGATTTCTAAGTCTAGAGAAAGAGAAATTATTGAATCTGAATACGATGATGAGAGTGATGATGAGAATATGCCTGCTATTCCTGAGGGTTATCTTTTTGATGCGGAATCTTCTGCAGCTATTTTTGCTTGTCAGGATAGATACGAACTTAAGAGGCTGCTAGTTAAATGGAGTAAAGAATCTCTTAGAGATAGAATGAAACCCGACACTGCTTTTGCTACTTCACCTATCTGTGTTCCCGATAAGGATTATTATGAATTTTCTGTTGATCCAGATATAATTACTTTGGTTGAATCTGATCCTTTCTATGGCTATGAATCTGAAACTGTTGTGGAACATCTTACTAAGTTAAATGATATAGCTGCCCTGTTTACTAATGATGAGAGATCACTCTACCTTTATATACTCAAAATATTTCCGTTCTCATTAAAGGGTGATGCTAAGATATGGTTTAATTCTCTTGATCCTGGTTGTGTGTGTAGTCCTATGATTTATTACATCTCTGCTAAATATTTCCCTGCTCATAAGAAACAGGCTGCTTTGAGGGAAATATACAACTTTGTGCAAATTGAAAAAGAGAGTCTCCCACAAGCTTGGGGGAGGCTTCTATAGTTACTTAATCCTTTGCCTGATCATCCTCTTAAGAAACCTGAAATACTTGATATCTTTTATAATGGACTAACTGATGCTTCCAGAGATTACCTGGATAGTTGTGCTGGTTCTCTTTTCAGGGAAAGAACACCAGATGAAGCTGAAATTCTATTGAATAATATGTTGACAAATGAAAATAATTGGGCACCTCCTGAGCCAACTCCCGAGCCAGCTCCTGAGCCAATTATTGAGCCTATTCCTAAACCAACTCCGAAGAAGAGAGGTGTTCTATTTCTCAGTCCCGAAGATATGCAAGAGGCAAAGAAATCTATGAAAGAAAAAGGTATTAAAGCTGAAGATGTTAAGAATTTACCTCCTATTGAAGAAATACACGGTCTTAATTTACCGCCTATTAAAGAAATATATGATCTCAATTCCTTATTTACTGAAGAACCTCCTGATCCCGATATCCCGACACAGGTAGTAAAGGTAAATTCTCTCTATAAATATGATAAAGCTGAAGTCCCTCCTACTAAAATTGCTAGTCAGTGCCTGGATGAGTTTGATGACTTTATGTTTAAGCAAGATGACTTTAATGCTTATTTTGGTAGACAATTAAAACAAAATACATTTATGATTAAACGCTTGGGTGATTATATGGCTAATATTAGAGGTGAATTTAAACTTGTTAGCAAACATGCTTCTATGGTTACCACTCAAGTAGAACAAGTACATAAAGCTAAAAAAGAAGTGCTTGATGAAATGAATAGTAAGAAAAATGATTATGCTGTTAGAGTGGCTACTAGAACTGGTAGAATGACTCAGGAACCTTTGTATCCTGAAGGCCACCCTAAGAGAATCGAGCAAGATTCTCAGAGAAATAATATTGATGTACCCAGTTCTTCTAAAAGGAAGAAAAATAAAAATGATAGGACTTTGCAAACTTCTAGTGAACCTATTGCTGAGCCACCTAAGAATCCAAATGATATCTCTATGTCTGAAGCTGAAACACAATCTGGGAATGAACATGAACCTAGTGAAAATATTAATGATGATGTTCATGATGATGCTCAACCTAGTAATGATAATGATGTAGAAGTTGAACCTGATGTTGATCTTGATAACCCACAATCAAGGAATCAACGTTATGATAAAAGAGACTTCGTTGCTAGGAAACATGGTAAAGAAAGGGAACCATGGGTTCAGAAACCCATGCCTTTTCCTCCGAAACCATCCAAGAAAAAGGATGATCAGGATTTTGAGCGCTTTGCTGAAATGGTTAGACCCATCTTTTTGCGTATGCGATTAACTGATGTGCTCAAAACAAATCCTTATGCTAAATATATGAAGGACATCATTACTAATAAAAGAAAGATATCGGAAGCTGAAATTTCCACCATGCTTGCTAATTATACTTTTAAGGGTGGAATACCAAAGAAACTTGGAGATCCAGGAGTACCTACTATACCATGCTCCATTAAGAGAAATTATGTTAAAACTGCTTTATGTGATCTTGGAGCCGGTGTTAGTGTTATGCCTCTCTCTTTATATCGTAGACTTGACTTGAATAAGTTGACACCTACTGAAATATCTTTGCAAATGACTGATTAATCAACTGCTATACCTGTCGGTATTTGTGAGGATGTGCCTGTTGTAGTTGCAAACGTTACTATTTTAACAGACTTTGTTATTCTTGATATTCCCGAGGATGATACTATGTCTATTATTCTTGGAAGACCTTTCCTTAATACTGCAGGGGCTGTTATTGATTGCAACAAAGGCAATGCCACTTTTCATGTTAATGGTAACGAGCACACGGTACACTTTCCGAGGAAACAACCTCAAGTTTATAGTATCAACTCTATTGGAAAAATTCCATCGATTATATTTGGAGGTTTTGAATTTCCTCTCCCTACTGTCAAGAAAAAGTATGATATTCTTATTGTTGGGGATTTTCATATCCCCGTTGAGGTAACTTAGTGTTATTCGAAATTTCTCCGGTTCCGTGTTATTCGGAATGAGTTCGTTAACAAGACTTGATCAACCTTGTTAGTGGGTTCATTTTGATGATCACGAGATGGATGAAACTAGAAGCACAACCTTCTGTACCCCCTTTATATTTTCTGTTATTTAGTAGAAATAAAGTAAAATAGTATTTTTCTGTCTGTTTTCTGACTTATCCGTGCAATATAAAAATATCCCGAAAATAAAAGTTCTCAGAATGCCATGCCAATTTAATATGATTTTTTCAGAATATTTGAGGATTTACTGTGCAAAAATTACCGCGGGGGAGCTGCCACCTGGCCATGAGGGTGGAGGGCGCGCCCTACCCCCTGGGCGCGCCCCCTGCCTCGTTGGCCCACGGTGGCCCTCCTCCACTTATCCCTGCACCCATCTTCTTCCTCTGCCTCACACAAACACGAAAAACCAACTCAAGCACGAGTTCCAGCCCCTGTTGCTGTGATTTTTGATCTCCTTGCTCAAAGCACCTCTTGCAGAACTGCTTGGGGAGATTGTTCCTTGGTATGTGACTCCTCCATTGGTCCATTTAGTTTTTGTTCTAGTGCTTTATTCATTGCAAATTTATGCTGCATAGGTGACCATGTTCTTGAGCTTGCATGTCAAATTTATATGGTTCCAAGTAGTTCTAATGCTTGATATAGGCTCTAGGCACTTGTGGGAGTTGTTGCTATCAATTTTATTGAAGTTGGTTAACTTTTATTTGAAGTTACTAAAAATTTCAGAAATTTTTCAGAGGAAACAATATGTTTAGGAAGATGTTCCAAGGTGGTCCTTCAAGGAAGCAAGGTCCCAGGCTTGCAATGCGTGATGCTAAAGAGGAACCACCAAGAGACGCTCCGGTGAGGCCCTGTGAATGGCCTTCGGAAAATTTTATGAATCAAGTGGGAATCAAAGAAGAATTTAGCGCATATTTGCGCAACGCTGGTCTCGAGGACTTTGAAGCTGACAAATGCCCCCAGTATCATGATCTCACAAGTTCCTTTGTGAGGAGGTTTGAGTTTTCATCTTCGCGTAATTATCCTTCAGTCATGTTTGACCTTTATGACAAATCTTATACCATGGACTTAGAGGATTTCACTTTTACTTGCAAACTTCCATCTTGGGGTAGTGTCAGGGATCCCCCTAAATCTGAATATAGAGACTTTCTTGCTAGAATAACTGTGGGGAAATCTAGAGATATAACACAAGCCACTATAGGGAGCGTTCGCTTTCCTGCTATACATTATTTTGCTCTCTTCATAGGTAGATGCATAAATGCTAAGGATGAAGCATGTCACATGTGTGCCCCTGATCTCAACATTCTCAGAAGTGCTGTGTTAGGAGACCAATCTTATCATATGGGAGCCATTGTAGCTCGTAGGTTGCATCATAATAGACATAACGGAGATTTCTTTGGAGGAATTTATGCAACCCGCTTAGCTAATTTTCTTGAGATAGAAATTCGTGAGGGTGATATGGAGTTAGCCCCTACTTATTTAGATTTTGATTCTATGGTTTCCCACCAGTTTGTTGAGAGGACTGAACCACCTCTCCAGTATCGACTAGTCTTTAACAAACAACATGTAGTCCATATTACTCTTCCTGCTCCTGCCTTCTTTGATTCTCAGACAAAAGGAAGATATATTATTACCAGAGAGGAGGCAGATGAGTACGAGAGGAGAGCGGAGGCTGCTCGACGCCACGCTACAGCTCAGGAGGCGATAGCCGCTGCATCGCAGTATGACCCCAGCTTCACCTACGGGTATCCGCCAGGCTATCCCTGGCAATAGACCAACGTAGGCCAAAAGCCTAAGCTTGGGGGAGTACGTATTTCCCATCGACATTACATTCATGTTCACACACACTCATTGCTAGATGTCGGTGCTCATACTCTTTCACTGTAATATCCATGCTAGTTTATTTTATTTTTCCTGCTTTCTTCTTGTGTGTTTAATAAACCTTAAGAAAAAACCAAAAAATAATAATTGTTAGTAGTAGTTTATTTCTTTGCTGTAGTAATTAAAAAGAAAACCCAAAAATATTTCTCGTTCTTCTTTTGCTTGTTGGGAGCTTTCCCGTGTAAATAGTTTTTATTTCTTTTGTTTTCTTTGGGGGTCAGTAGGAGAAGACCATGATTAAATTGTTGAAGTGGCTCTTATATGCATCATTGTTGATTTAACCAAGAGCCCATATTGCCTTGTCTTCTCCTGTTTATTGAATGCTCGCAGATTCCAGCTTAGTCCAATGCACGTGCACTCTTATTATTATACACATCGTTCGGTCGTGCAAGTGAAAGGCAATAATCACGATATATGATGGACTTATTGGGATGAGAAAAGCTGGTATGAACTCGACCTCTTTTGTTTTTGTAAATATGATGATTCATTGTTCCTGAGTTAGCTATTATGAAGTAAACATATTTGCAATGACATTTAGAGATAATAGTTTCTTGTGCCATGCTTGATTAGCTATGAGTTATAATGGTTTACCTTGCATGCCAACATGCTATTAGAATGATTATGATGTGGTATGATGGGATGGTATCCTCCTTTGAATGTATTAAGTGACTAAGACTTGGCACATGTTCACGCATGTAGTTGAATCAAATCAACATAGCCTTCATGATATTTATGTTCATGGTAGATTATATCCTACTCATGCTTGTACTCGGTGTGAATGAATTTTAATGCATGTTTACGACTGTTGTCGCTCTCTCAGTTGGTCGCTTCCCAGTCTTTTGCTAGCCTTCACGTGTACTAAGCGGGAATACTGCTTGTGCATCCAAACTCCTTAAACCCCAAAGTTTTTCCATATGAGTCCACTATACCTACCTATATGCGGTATTTACCTGCCGTTCCAAGTATTTGTATGTGCCAAACTCTAAACCTTCAAATAAAATCCTGTTTTGTATGCTCGAGCAGCTCATGTTTCAACTAGGGCTGCCTATATCTTCCATGCTAGGTGGGTTATTCTCAAGAGGAGTGGACTCCGCTCTCATTCATGAGAAGGGGCCGGTAACCGGGATGCCCAGTCCCATGATCCAAAAAGATCAAAGGAAATCAAAATAATTAAACAAAACTCCCCCAGGGCTGCTGTATGTTGGAGGCACTCGTTGTTTCGAGCAAACCATGGATTGATGCTTGTTGGTGGTTGGGGGAGTATAAACCTTTACCATTCTGTTTGGGAACTGCCTATAATGCATGTAGTATGGAAGATACAACCATCTCATAGTTGTTGCGTTGACAACAAAAGTATGCCGCTCAAAATGTTATTCAATCTCTATTTTAAAATCGAGCTCTGGCACCTCTACAAATACCTGCTTCCCTCTGTGAAGGGCCTATCTATTTACTTTTATGTTGAGTCATCACCCTTCTTATTAAAAGCACCCGCTGGAGAGCACACTGCCGTTTGCATTCATTATTATTGGTTTATATTGGGTATGACTTGACTGGATCTCTTTTACCATGAATTACAATGTTTAGTCAGTCCTTGATCTTTAAAGGTGCTCTGCATTTATGTTTTGCGGTCTCAGAAAGGGCTAGCAAGATACCATTTTGTTATATCATGTTATCATTATTTTGAGAAAGTGTTGACATCCGAGTTTTATTATTATGGCTCGCTAGCTGATTATGCTATTGATATGAGTAATTGTGAGACCTATGTGTTATTGTTAGTATGGTTAGTTCATAATACTTGCTGAAACTTGAATGTTGGCTTTTCATGTTACAACAACAAGAGCAAATAGAGTTTGTAAAAGTTTTTCTTTTTCTCTTTCAGTTTGTCAACTGAATTGCTTGAGGACAAGCAAGGGTTTAAGCTTGGGGGAGTTGGTACGTCTCCGTCGTATCTACTTTTCCAAACACTTTTGCCCTTGTTTTGGACTCTAACTTGTATGATTTGAATGAAACTAACCCGGACTGACGCTATTTTCAGCAGAATTGCCATGATGTTGTTTTATGTGCAGAAAACAAAAGTTCTTGGAATGACCTGAAACTCCACGGAATATCTTAGAATAAATAATAAAAAATCCTCGCCAAAGATGAAGACCAGGGGGCCCACACCCTATCCACGAGGGTGGGGGGCGCCCCCCCCCCTCCTGGGCGCGCCCCCTACCTCGTGGGCCCCCTGGAAGCCCTCCGATGCCAACTCCAATTCCATATATTGGCTTTCGGGGAGAAAAAAATCAGAGAGAAGAAATCATCGCATTTTATGATACCGAGCCGCCGCCAAGCCCTAATCTCTCTCGGGAGGGCTGATCTGGAGTCCGTTTGGGGCTCCAGAGAGGGGGATTCGTCGCTGTCATCATCATCAACCATCCTCCATCACCAATTTCATGATGCTCACCGCCGTGCGTGAGTAATTTCATCGTAGGCTTGCTGGACGGTGATGGGTTGGATGAGATTTATCATGTAATCGAGTTAGTTTTGTTAGGGTTTGATCCCTAGTATCCACTATGTTCTGAGATTGATGTTGCTATGACTTTGCTATGCTTAATGGTTGTCACTAGGGCCGAAGTGCCATGATTTCAGATCTGAACCTATTATGTTTTCATGAATATATGTGAGTTCTTGATCCTATCTTGCAAGTCTATAGTCACCTACTATGTGTTATGATCCGGCAACCCCGAAGTGACAATAATGGGGACCACTCCCGGTGATGACCATAGTTTGAGGAGTTCATGTATTCACTATGTGCTAATGCTTTGTTCCGGTTCTCTATTAAAAGGAGGCCTTAATATCCCTTAGTTTCCAATAGGACCCCGCTGCCACGGGAGGGTAGGACAAAAGATATCATGCAAGTTCTTTTCCATAAGCACGTATGACTATATACGGAATACATGCCTACATTACATTGATGAATTGGAGCTAGTTCTGTGTCACCCTATGTTATGACTGTTACATGACGAACCGCATCCTGCATAATTATCCATCACCAATCCGGTGCCTACGAGTTTTCCATATATTGGTTCTCGCTTATTTACTTTTCCGTTGCTACACTGTTACAGTCACTACAAAATACCAAAAACATTACTTTTGCTGTCTTTACTTTTGTTACTGTTACTACCACTATCATATTACTTTGCTACTAAACACTTTGCTGCAGATACTAAGTTTCCAGGTGTGGTTGAATTGAGAACTCAGCTGCTAATACTTGAGAATATTCTTTGGCTCCCCTTGTGTCGAATCAATAAATTTGGGTTGAATACTGTACCCTCAAAAACTATTGCGATCCCCTATACTTGTGGGTTATCAGCTCCGCGCAGACACGCAAGGTTCAGATTTGAGTCCTTTTGGCCTCGCTCTCCTAGATTCTAAGAAACGGTGGCGAGAGCATGGAGCACACGATAAATCATGACTGGCCATTCATCCGTATCAAGATCAAGCTGAAGCAAACTGCTACAGACCTGAAAATTTGGGGCAAGTCATTCTTCTGTGAAGCCAAACTTCAGTTCCACCTAGAAAATGAGGTTATACTGCGGCTAGAAGTGGGAAGGAGAAGCGGCAGGTGACAGACGCATAGTTCAATCTCTGAAAGATGCTCAAGTTGAAGATCGTCGGCTTGGCCGCGCTTGAGAGGGCCCGGAAATGATAGTCATCTTGCGTCACCTGCCTGAGAGCAGGCGATGCTCAGACTACTTTTTTTCAGCCAAAGTTGTGCTCCAGGCGCGAGAAAAACTTCATCCAAAGCATTGAGCACAACGGGGTCCAGGCTACCACCTACGATGACAAGGAGAGGATAGTAAAAGAGCATTTTGAGCAGCTGCTGGGTAAAAAGGAAACACGTTTCCGCTCCATCAACTGGGACGCAATCGACCTGCCGATGATGCAAAATCAGGGCCTCGACAACCCATTCACAGAGGAAGAGGTCTGGGCGGTAGTCTGCGCTTCGCCGGCAGAGAAGGCCCCGGGGCCGGATGGCTTCTCCGGCACCTTCTTCCGAGCGTGCTGGCAAACAATCAAGGGCGATGTCATGGCAGTTTTCCACAAATTCCATGGTCTTGCAGCCGGTGACTTTCAAGCCATCAACATACTACCCAAGAAGACATCGCATCCCAGATGAATGACTTCAGGCCAATCAGTTTGATCCACTCCATTGCTAAGCTGATTACAAAAGTGATCTCCATCGGACTTGGAGGGGTACTGGACAAGTTAATTTCGCCAGCCCAGATCGCATTTCAGAAGAGAAAATGCATCCATGACAGTTTTCTGTTCATGCAAAACACCGTCAGAAACTTGCACCGCAAGAACAGGTCGATTTGCTGTTGAAACTGGACGTTGCAAAAGCCTTCGATAGTGTTTCCTGGGAATATATCCTCGAGCTGCTGCAGCGCATGGTCTTCCCGGGCAGATGGAGGGACTGGATCGCGATCTTGCTCGCCTCCTCATCCTCCGCCTGTCTGCTGAACAGCGTCGAAGGACCCAGCTTCATGCATCAGAGAGGATTGCGACAGGGTGATCCACTATCGCCCATGCTATTCATATTGGCAATCGATCCGCTGCAAATATTGCTTGCTGCAGCCGCAAGGATGGACATGCTCCTCCCTTTTCCTGGCTGCAATTCCAGGGTGCAGATCAGCCTCTACGCCGATGATGCCATGGTCTTGGTCAACCTGGTGCGCGAGGAACTTGACATGATCATGCAGATCCTTCAAGATTTTGGTGACGCCACCGGCGTTTGCATCAACCCAACCAAGTACATAGTAGCACCGATCCGCTGCAGCACCATCGACCTGGAGAGCGTTCTTCAATCTTTTGTGGGCCAGATCTTTAGCTTCTCGATTAGATACCTAGGCATGCCACTCACCCTTGGAAGGATCAGGCTTGTGCATCTGCAATACCTCCTTGATCAGATCAGATCCAGGCTGGCGGGATGGAAGCTCCGGCTTATGCCCATCTCCGGCAGGCGGGTGCTTGTCAGGAGCATGCTCTCAGCACTCCCGGCATTCATGATCACCGTGCTACGCACTCCAAAGAGATTCCTTAAAGACAATGACAAAGTGCGACAACGTTTTCTCTGGGCCCAGGATGAGCACCTCACAGGGGGGAAGTGCAAAGTCAACTAGCAAGTGGTCACCTCCCCGGTCGATCGCGGCTGGCTGGGCATCCCGGACATGCCATATTCGCCACGGCCGTACGACTGCGCTGGCTCTGGCTTGCTTGGAAGTCCCCCGATAGGCCATGGGTAGGATCGAGCTCGCTGTGTGATAACGCTGACCGCGCCCTGTTCGCGGCGGCAATGGTGGTCACCATCAGGAGCAAGCAGCCTTCTGGCACTGCAACTGGATCAGTGGACGCCCCCTCAAGCAATCCTTCCCTGTCCTCTACAACCACTCCATCTGAAAAAACGGACGGTGGCCGCAGCGCTACATGAGGCTCGATGGATCAACGATCTGAGACACAACAACGTCAACAACATCTTACCGTAAGTCATTCACCTGCTCAAGAACATCAGAGAGGCACACATCACGCTCGACGGGGCCCTGCGCAACGACATCAACTGGATGGCAGGTGGCGCCGCATACTCCGCACACGCGGCCTACGCCCTGCAATTTTCAAGCCAATCACGCACTGAGTTCAGAAACCTCATATGGAAGACTTGGGCAATGGGGCAGGTCAAGTTCTTCTGCTGGCTCCTGCACAAAAATCGGCTATGGTGCAATGACGGCTTCAGAGGCGGGGCTGGGAAAACACATACTTCTGTCAGCTATGCAATCGGAACCTCGAGACATTGGTGCATCTCTTCTAGGAGTGCAGGGTGCCAGGGAAGTCTGGCAACGAGCATCGACATGGAGAGGATGCGCAACCCCGCACCCTACTGGTTGGCCAATGCCCAGTTCGACAATGGAAGTGGTGGCCATGATCACAAGCAAGACCGAGCCAGGCCACGGGAGGGAGATATTGTCACTAACGGCCCTGATCTCTTGGCGCATCTGGCTGGAGTGGAACTGCTGCACCTTCAAGGGAAAGCAGCCGAGCATCAGAGACATCATCGATGCAGTCAGAAGCGACATGGAGCAATGGCGTCTCGCCAGCGCGGCATGCATAGAGACCCCTTTCGGGGAACCGATGTGAGATATAAGACTTTGATTATCAAGCTAACATGGGCTTCCCTAGTTTTTAGCCCATTTGCTTTCTTAACATTCTGCTACTGATCGTGTTTCGATCAGTTAGCGTTTTTGTACTCTGCTCTTTGCTAAATCAATGAAAATCCAGGCAATCTGGATCTTTCAAAAATAAATGAGGATTATCCAGATGAGCGTTGATGCTCGTGCTTCTTGTATAGTCATAAATAGTGACTAATTCCATGCATTAGCCATCATCTTTATCTAATTTGGTCCATTAGTGATGTACATTTGGATATTGCTTTGTTAGATTATATGTGGTTGATTTAGTTATGCAGAGATGTCACATGAATATGGTACTGGGTGGTCTATAGGTCTGTTTTTGTCTTCACTTTGGCAGTTTAAGTACAAATGTTGTTTAATGAAGCCAGCGGAACCAAATGGAGCAATTTGTGATGCAGCACAGACTGATCTTGCAATGTGTATTTAACTGGTTACATTCACACATATGTGATTGGATTTAAAATGGTGAAATTGAGTCGGTCTAGAAATGTTCATTGGACGATTAATTTTGTAGTATTTGTCCTTCCACATTTTCTATTGCCGGATATAAGATTGCACGCTGCCACTGGCAGCCAAGCAACATGTTCTCAAGGTGATGATTGTTTTTTTGGCAAATGAAGTCATGAAGGGGAGATCCGTCTGGAACACCCCCCCCCCTCTCATTTTCTGATTTTACTGATTTTACACTATTTTCAGCAACCCGATCTTGGTCACCAAGTTCAGAAGAATGAAAGTCAACTAAATGGCAAGAGAAAAATGCACCTGCCGGTTGTCGCTACCTTGAACACCAATAGGCATCTAAATTTGTGTTGTTGATCTCAAATTTTGCAAGTCTGAGCTGATTTTACTTATTATTAAGCTGAAACTGTTTGCTCAAACCAAGTGATGTTTTCATTGTGTACTTGTCATCTCTGTATATGCAAACAACACTCTTAGTATTCCTGAATGTAAATGACACTCTTAGTATTGTTGAATGTCAGTTTTAGTATTCTATACCATTTATATGAATGCTTAGCTTAATAAATGTCATGGATTTTTTATATCTGTTCGCAGACTGCCTGGGCCAAGTGCCTCCATTTCCTCTTGTGTTGGGTTGTATTTACACTGAATGTAATTGGCAATATAAAGAGCACAAAAGGTTATTCCCATAATATTTTTTGTGTTCAGGTTAGATTAAGAAAATAAATATTACAACCTATCGAACACTAATTGTGTTACATTAGCCTGACGATGGATTAGGTTGGCGGGTGTTGATTTCATTACACTACCGGAATAACGCACGATGCCGACGGCATAGACCACTTTCCCGTCGGCATAGACCTAAGCCGACGGCAGCCGTCGGCATAGAGCTGTCGAAATAGATTACATCAGCATAGTCATGTCAGACCGTCGGCATAGAGACCTATGCCGACGGCTTCTGTATGGACGTCAGCATAGATTGACCGTCGGCGCCGATTTTCACAAAACGACAGTTGACGGCACCATCACCGCGGCGTCCCTATCATAGGAGGCCATGTGTTAGGCTAAGCCGACGGCCCGTCGGCTTAGCCTTGACACGTGGCACTCCTTGGGCATTCATGTCAGAGAGGTAGGCCGACGGCCATACCCCTTGACACGTGGCAGCACCTGGTTCACCTGGGCATAGCTATGCCGACGGCATAGCCGTCGGCATAGTTCTGTTTTGTTTTTTTATATGCTCTATTTTTGCCATTTCCATTCAAATTCACAGCATTTAAACACACAAATATGACAAAAACAATATATAGACAGAAATATGACAAATAAATAACATCATCATCTAAAGATCACCAACATCATCATCTAAAGATCATCAACATCATCATGATCATCTAAAGATCAACATCATCATCGGCTAAACTTCATGAACATAAGTATGAGACATGGACATCATCATTGTCATCTACAGAACGCTAATAAGAACTACGGAACATGGAAAGTATGACACGACATGCATGGAACACAGCATCAGCCAAGACGGGTATCGTCGTCGTGAGCACTGCCAAGACCAGCACCACCTTGCCAGATCGGAGTGACTGGAGTCGAGCCGCCGGTCCCCTACATGTTTGAAAAGAGATTGTAAGGGTAAATATGATATGATAGTGTTGAATGAATGAGATCTAATTTGTCAGTAGTTTGGAAAATGTACTAACCGGAGTCTCACTGCCTAGTGCCACCCATTCATCGAATGTGGGCACGTGTGTGGGTTCTTCGGCAGGTGGTGGTGCGGGTCCCATTTGTGGTGGATCCGTGCAGTTAGTCCAAGACGCCAACATAGCTTGGATGTTAGTTAACCAAGCAAACTAGAAGGTCAGAAGAAATCAAAGTGCAGATTTTAGCTTGATTCTAAGAGGGCAAAACTAACCACCATCATTTGATGGTTGTAATCCTTGTTTGCCTTCACTCGTTGCAAGTACTCCCGCACCTCGAGATTCCTAAGCTTGACAAAGGCCTTATATGCCTACAAAATTTAGGTTGTTTCTAAGTGCGCAATGCTGAAAATAAAGTGGGAAAATGAGAAAGAAAGAAGATAAGGGAAAAAATACTTACAACATGCTGGCGGGCTAAGAGAGGCTGCAAACGCCCCGTACTCTCGCAAGGGCTCGGATTGGTAGCTCGAAGCCGTGTGTAGGAGATAGAAGGAGTGATCAAGCCATCAAAACATGGGTAGCGGCCATGGTACTTTGGCTGGATGGCCACCACCGCCGTGTCGTCGATCTGAGACTGGACGACGTCAGGAGCATCCGGACCAGGCAGATGCAATTTCTCAAACTCCTTCTTGTAACACTCGAGGTGCTCCTCGGTCTTGCCGTAGTACTCGCTCTCATCTTCCTTGCGATCACTCCGCTCACGGGCCAGCTTCCATGACTCCATGTCTGAGAGCGGCCTCTTCAACTTGGCCTCCTGCAATGTCAAACAGAAGTTAGCCATACATAAGAACGTGACGGAAAAAAGAAGAAAAAGAATGCATCATGCATATCGATATACCTTCATGGCCTTAAAGCCGCAGTCGTTCCTGTTTCCTTGGCCGTGTGTTCCGTATTTTCCACAGTTAGCACGGTTCTTGCTGCTCTTGGCAGCAAACTCTGCATCATGACCGAGCCGCTTATCCACCAAACTCGCCCATCCATCATCCTTCCCGAAGCACCACTTAGGAATAACTTAAAATAATGGAAGCATCACATGTCAATACGAAACAATGAAATTGACTACTTATACGTTGGAATGAAAAGTCTCTAATACTTACCTTCATGTACTGCTCCCTATTCAAGGTAAGCCGTTGCTTCTTCGCTTCTTTCTTCCTCATCTTTTGATGAAGGTAGGAGTGGTAGTAGTTCGAGACGGCAACCAAGCGCACCTCATACTGCAACTAACGAGCTTTCTTCCTCGCATCCGCTAGCAAGACCACGTCGGTTGTGGCCTTGTGCTCGTCAAGAACCCTATGGAGTTGCTACAGTCATGCATAAAACCATGACCAAACAAGGCATGAGTTGAGTGACTCGATGATAAACTATGAACAAAACTCAAGACAAGTGATTCTGAAGAGAACTTACCCAAAATTTGGTGATCACGGCCTTAGAAGCCATCCCATACTCCGTGAGGCTCGCAGCCTCATAGTGGGCCCAGCTCGTCGCCAAAACCCGCAGCTCCGGGTCCCTGTTTGGCCATGGGCAGAATAGTCTCGGCCAAAACTCCTTCAAGATGATAGTGATAATGCCGTTCGGTTTACGACCCTCTCTAAGAAGGTTCTAACTCCTGCAAAAGAATCAAAAAATTAGCATGTGTACAATGAAAATGTTGGTATGTATTCCTAATATGATTGAGAGGCACTTACTCTCTCCCCGCGGGTTCAATGAGCCACTTGTTCGCCTCGATATAAGTAGGTGTAGGTAGTTCTGCAATACCATGCAACCACCCCTTCAGACCACCCGGTGGCAAGTTATCCCACAACTCGGCGTCAAGCTCCCCTCCACCACCCTCCCCCTCGCCCTCCTCCTTGCCCTCCTCCTCCTCCTCCTCCTCCTCCTCCTCCTCCTCCTTAACCTCCTCCTCCTCGCCCTCCTCCTCGTGAACCTCCTCCTCAGACTCGGAAGGTGCCGCAGTATAGGAGTGCATCGAAGAAGAACCCCCTATGTTGGACACAAACCGATTCTTTTTGACCCGGTTGCCTCTTCCCCCACCCCCTCCTCCTCTAGGGGCTCCTCCCTCGACCGCTCTACCTCCCTTTGGGGTGTCATCCTCAAGTACTCGGGGGGGGGGGGACCTTTTGGGTTCGACCACTCCGAGCAAGACCTTTGAATTTGCTGGAAACACGCGCCGCTGGACTTGCCCATGATTAGCAAACCTGCAATGATAAGAGAATAAAGAATTAGCAAGGATAACAAATAAGCAGGCATACAGAAAAGAACATTAATAACAGAAGAGCACATTAAGCATACATAAAGGAACATTAATAACAGAAGAGCACATTAAGCATACTATTGTAATCTATTTGAATCATCATTAAAATAACTTACATTTCTAGAACCCATATGAATCATCACTATTGTAATCTATTTGTCGACCGATCTCTTCATCACTATCACAGATATCTTCTTCGTTGTCCGACGGAGGTGGAGGCCCTTTGACTTTCCCTGCACTAGCTTTGACCAGTGGACCTCTCCACCCGGTTGTGGTAGGTCAGCCCATAGGAACACTTAGGAGCAACGTCCGGGCCAAACCCACATCAAGATCCCTGATGTCTACTACACAACCTTCTTCTTGTAGATGTTGTTGGGCCTCCAAGTGCAGAGGTTTGTAGGACAGTAGAAAATTTCCCTCAAGTGGATAACCTAAGGTTTATCAATCCGTAGGAGGCGTAGGATGAAGATGGTCTCTCTCAAGCAACACTGCAACCAAATAACAAAGAGTCTCTTGTGTCCCCAACACACCCAATACAATGGTAAATTGTATAGATGCACTAGTTCGGCGAAGAGATGGTGATACAAGTACAATATGGATAGTAGATATAGGTATTTGTAATTTGAAAATATAAAAACAGCAAGGTAACTAATGATAAAAGTGAGCGTAAACGGTATTGCAATTGTAGGAAACAAGGCATAGGGTTCATACTTTCACTAGTGCAAGTTCTCTCAACAATAATAACATAATTGGATCATATAACTATCCCTCAACATGCAACAAAGAGTCACTCCAAAGCCACTAATAGTGGAGAACAAACGAAGAGATTATGGTAGGGTATGAAACCACCTCAAAGTTATCCTTTCTGTTCTATCTATTCAAGAGTCCGTAGTAAAATAACATGAAGCTATTCTTTCCGTTCAATCTATCATAGAGTTCATATTAGAATAACACCTTAAGACACAAATCAACCAAAACCCTAATGTCACCTAGATACTCCACTGTCACCTCAAGTATCCGTGGGCATGATTATACGATAAGCATCACACAATCTCAGATTCATCTATTCAACCAACACAAAGTACTTCAGAGGGTGCCCCGGAGAGTCAAGACGTAAACATGTGCCAACCCCTATGCATAGGTTCATGGGCGGAACCCGCAAGTTGATCACCAAAACATACATCAAGTGGATCACGTGATATCCCATTGTCACCACAGCTAAGCACGACAAGACATACATCAAGTGTTCTCAAATCCTTAAAGACTCAATCCGATAAGATAACTTCAAGAGGAAAACTCAAATCATCACAAGAGAGTAGAGGGGGAGAAACATCATGAGATCCAACTATAATAGCAAAGCTGGCGATACATCAAGATCGTGCCATAGAGAGAACACGAGAGAGAGAGAGAGAGAGATCAAACACATAGCTACTGGTACATACCCTCAGCCCCGAGGGTGAACTACTCCCTCCTTGTCATGGAGAGCGCCGGGATGATGAAGATGGCCATCGGTGAAGGATTCCCCCTCCGGCAGGGTGCCGGAACGGGCTCCCGAAAGGTTTTTGGTGGCTACAGAGGCTTGCGGCGGCGGAACTCCCGATCTATCTTATTCTTTGATGTTTTTAGGGTATATGGGAATATATAGGCGAAAGAAGTCGGTCGGGGGAGCCTCGAGGGGCCCGTGAGACAGGGGGCGCACCCAGGGGGGTGGGCGTACCCTCCTATCTCCTGGCCTCCTTGAAGCTTCCCTGGCTTGTACTCCAAGTCTCTTAGATCATGTTCGTTCCAAAAATCACGCTCCCGAAGGTTTCATTCCGTTTGGACTCCGTTTGATATTCCTTTTCTTCGAAACACTGAAATAGGCAATAAAACAACAATATTGGCTGGGCCTCCGGTTAATAGGTTAGCCCCAAAAGTAATATAAAAGTGTATAATAAAGCCCGTAATCATCCAAATAGATAATAAAATAGCATGAATGCTTCATAAATTATAGATACGTTGGAGATGTATCAATCCCCTCCGTGTAGACCCAACGCAGCCGTTTCCCCCTCCAGGTGCCAGCAGCGGTGTCGGCCGTGAGGGGGGCCACACCCCGGAGCTGCGTGCTGCCTCTTCAGACATGCCACCACACCTTAAGGCATGTATGAGGGCCCGATGCCACGCTCCAGTGGCATTCCTACCCCTAGGGCCCCCATCCTGCCTAACCCAGGAGCGGTTGACCACGAGATCTAACCCTTTGACTTTTTTCGGACAGGCTTTGACCAGTGGACCTCTCCACCCGGTCGTGGTAGGTCAGCCCATAGGAACACTTGGGAGCAACGTCCGGGCCAAACCCACAACAAGATCCCCTCCTGTAGACCCGACGCGACCGTTTCCCCTGCCGGCGGCGGCGCCGTCCGTGAGGGTGGCCACACCCCGGAGCTACCTGTTGCCTCTTCAGACATGCCACCACACCTTAAGGCATGTATCAGGGCCCGGTGCGACCTCCGGTGGCATTGCTACCCCTAGGGCTCCCGTCCCGCCTAACTATTCTACATTTAAGTTAATAAAATAATAATACATAACTAAAAAATATATACAAAAACTAAAAAATATACATAACTATGCTCACGGCACAACCGCCGGCATAACTGTGGCAGGGGTAGCTGAGAGGTGTGCTTCGTATCGATGACGTGGTACCTGCGGCAGATCGATGACGTGGACTCGAGCTATGGCGACGGCTTTGCCGTTGTCATAGCTATGCCGACGACTGCCATCCCTGTCGTCGATATATAACCGACGGCGTGCACTGCCCATCACACGCCGGGTCGCCGGGCCAACCTCTATGCCAGCAGCCCAGGTGTGCCGACGGCTGCTGTAGGTGTATGCAGAGCTATGCCGACGGCTTATCTGTGCCAACGGCGCCCGTAGGTATACCTGGGGATAGCCTGACGGCTTGGATACACTGACGGTCCGACCTTGGCTATCGGCATAGTTCAGAATAGGCCGACGGGGGACCGTCGGCATTATTTCGGCCGTCGGGGTAGAGCCCTGTTCTGGTAGTGTTAAACAGAGGATGTTGAACTAAACTTCCCTTAGTTTTCTCACTTCTTTTCAATGGAAGAAGCACAACAACTTGTGTATGGTGCTATGGTGCAGACATGTAGTGGACTTGGAGCCCAGGATTTTGGCGAGAGGGGGAGAATGAGGTTACAGCCGGTCCACAAGTTGCACGACCACGATAAGGTTAAGTTTCATGCTGAAATATTCCTTCTATTGTATCATGGTAGAATGTCATTACCATATGAAAGATCTGAGGCTCTTGGAATATTGATAGTTGAAAAATAGTTAAATGGCTTACTCTTGGTACAGTTTGTTTTATCTCTGCTTTGATGGGTTTCAGAACTTCTCTTTCATATGATGAATATTTGAACTTGGGATGCATTGTTTCAGGACCCAGTGGCCCTATGAAGACGAAGTAACTGTTGTATTTGCTCTCTACGAATCCAACGAAATTTCATATTTGTGGTGAAAATGACCAATATGGGCATGAAAAAAGATAGATCACTGGTCAGCCCGCCAATGTTGTCTCGTGCTTAACCATCTGACGCTGTAAACTCTTTGGATGATGATAAATAGCTTGCTCTTTTCCTATGAGAATAAAATGACACGATTGTTTTATTGTCTGTAGTTTTTTGCTTCATTACAAGTGTCTATGAGTGTAATCAAATTTAAGCATTTTTTTCAAAGATTCATGTGTTTTTAAGACTGGTCCTTTCTGATACTGAACTCGTTTGGCTTCTCTACTTTTGCTATGTAAATCTTATGGAAGGTGATCTAATAGTCATTGGTTTGGATGGATTTTCAGACATTGTCATGGGATGGAGAACATTCGATTGACAAGTTTGAATCATTCCCACCATTGGGGGCATGGAGTTTAGAATTATGGACATATAATTGGTATTATTTTTTGTATTTTGACATGGAGATACGTCATCTCATGGCATGCAACAATCTGAATGTTAGTGTTTGTAGTACGTTTGACTATACATATATTAGTCAATACGTGCATTGCACGTACATTCTTACTAGTCAAAGAAAAAAGGGTTTTTATCATTTATGCCACCAGTTGTGTCCCACTACTCAGTTTTTACCACTAAAAATTTCAACTGCTAAAAAATGCCATCGCTTCGTTAGACACATGCTCAAAAATGCCACTGGACATCATTATTATGATCTCAAATCTCTTTTGACATGTTATAATGGCATAAATACCTATGGACCAATATGCCAGCTCTCCCTCTATCTCACTATAATAAAGTGTGGGGCCCACTTGATCCCAACAGTGTTCTTATTTTCCTGTAAAATTATTCGCTTACTTACTCCTCACAAGTGGGGTCACGCTTATCATTGTGAGATAGAGAGAACTGAAATGTGGGTCTAGGCCTTTTTTGTCATGTTGGATGGTCAACAATTTTGACATGAAAATAACAATGTCTAATGGCATTATAGAGCAAACATCTAACGGAACGATGGCATTTTTTATATATCTAATGAAATTTTTGAGTAAGCATCTCGAGAACCGATGACATTTTTGAGCTGATGTAACTTCTAATGGCAAAACTGAGTAGTGGGATACAACTGGTGGCATAAAATGATAAAAACCCAAGAAAAAAAAAGGAGAAAATTGAGTGGAGAGTTGTGTATGGTTGGGCGGACTGCACGCACAGTCAGACATCAGGGAGGATAATAGCTACACACTTTGGAGATAGACAATTAACTAAGTCTTATAAAATGCAATCTAAGCAGATATCTGTATGGATACAATTACTGTTGGCATTGGTGGAGCCGATAAGAGTCGCTATCCTACTTTGACAGTACATTTATGCTCGAAATTTCTACATAGTAGTACAATTATTTCATGATTTGCATCTTCCAAATTGTCGAATAAATATAATAGCAAAGTAGCACCATGACTCATACACTCATCCATATATCAGCACCAGGAGATGGTCTTGGGTCGAGGAAAAGACGCGCGCCAATGCGCGAGTGAACGTAGTAGCCAATGACATGCCTTGACGATGAGTTGGACAGCCAGCAGGGTCTAGGAGGATGAGATGCAAGCGACCAATTCCACTGAATAGTGGTCAAATTGTAATGGTAGTGTGCATCTTCCACTGAAAAAAGCCAGCTGAACTCTTACAACTATATTGGCCGATGCGATTTTGAGATCAAGTGCAACATAATATGATCACTTGGCTTTCTTATATTGTCTAGAGAGACCCAAACCCGGCACAATGTACATGCATCGGCTTATATTGTTCCAGAGAGAAAAAATCGGTCATACAATAGGAGAACTTATTTGAATTTCCGAGAGTTAAAATTAGCTTTTGAAAGTCATTATTTAAGTCCTCCCCACTTATACGAGAGGTCCTGGATTCGAACCAGCCTCTCTACATTGCATTTTGCAGGGGTAAAACTAGGTTCCTATAATCCCTCCCCGGACTTCATTTTGTGTGAGAGCTTATATGCACTGGGTCCGTCCTTTTTAAAGTTTAAATTTATGAAAGTCGGTGCATATTTTTTAAAGAATAAAACAGGAAAATTGAGTAAAGAGTTGTGTATGGTCGGGCTGATCGCAGGCACAGTCAAAAGCCAGGGAAGAAAATCAATACACACACTTTGCATTTAGACAATTAATTGAGTCTTATGAAATGCATTCTGAGCATATCCATATGGATACGTCGGCATTAATGAAGCCGATAAGAGTGGCTTGTGCTACTTTGCTAGTACATTTATTCGCAAAATTTCTGCAGGATGGCGCATTTATTTCATGATTTGCATGCTCTTTTTGCCCACACGTCTTAATCCTCTTCTATTCTGAAAATGCATGAAAACTGAAGTGCGTCTTCTAAACCGTGAGTCAGTGACAGAGGGAGTACTCCATTTAGTTCTCCAGGGTGGTACATTTATTTCATGATTTGCATGCGCTGGAGTATACTATATGATTCGCATGCTACTTTGCTAGTACATTTATTCGCAAAATTTCTCATTTATTCATGATTTGCATGTTCTTTTCTTTTGCAAAATCATCGAATAAATATAATACCATTTATTTCATGACAGTAGAGCTGGAAAAGGCCAGGGTCGAGGAGGATGAGACCAAAGCAAACTAAATTCCAGTGAACAGGGGGTCAGATTTCGATGGTCAAGCAAATATTAATTGTATCACTGAGAGATCCAAAATAACAAAGAAAGAAACACACCAGCAAACCAGACTAGGCACGAGGTACATGCATGATACATCAGGTGGGCTTTTCTTGTTTGAGGAGAACAAGCCGACCATCATCATCATAGGAGAGCAAGTAATCGGGTGCAGGAGCGTAGTGGCGGTCCATGTAGTAGTAGGAGCCATCGGGGTTGACGACGCAGCACCAGTCGTCGAAGCAGTTGTCGTCGCCGTCGCCGACGCACAGGTCGAGGAGGTCGTCCACGCCGCCGTAGCGCTCCGCCAGTTTGCGGAAGCTGTCCTGCTTCGACAGGGACTCCCTCAGCTCCTGGTTCACCTGCTGCGGCGTCTTCCCTCGATTCGCCGGGGCCTCCTGCTTGGTCGCCGCGTCGCCGGCGGCCGCGGCCTCCGTGGCGGCGTCCTTGCCGCCGTCGTTGCCCCCCATGAGAGATCTGACTTTTGCGTGGGAGAGATCTGACTTTTGCTTCTGCTTAGCCTCGGTCGGGCGCAAGTGTTTGTTGATGTGATGAATGGCGTCGAGGCGTGTGTGTGTTATGTGTATATATAGACGCGCGCACGCGGCGGGGGTCCGGGTTGGAGCGGGTTGAGGACCCACCGGCTTCAGAGTTGCGGTCGGCCGGTGGATCGACCGAGTCGGGCTTGGTTTCATTTTCAGTTCCGAGTCCGACCGAGGCTCGGCTGTTGAGTGCTACGTCCGCCCTGCTTCCATCTATATATGCAGCTACCCACGGTACACAATCAAGGACAAGGACTAGCGTAGACGATCGATAGCGTTACAGAGAGGCAGGAGCTACCTAGAGATTGTACGCTCTCGATCTTTTCTTTGGATCATCACCAATGGGGTCTGCACTGTTGTCGATGGTGCGGATGATGACGCCGAAGAAGGACGGCGCGCCGCCGGCTTTCGTGCAGGACCTGCACCGCGAGGACCAAACTCTCCAGGAACGCTCCGTGTGCGGCTGCGGCAGCCAATCGCTGCCGCACCACGGGACGACGGCGACTCCCTGCCGCCTGCGCACCGAAGAGTACGTTCTCCTTGCTCGCTTAGCTCATCTATGTATCGTCTTTTTCGAGTCCACTAACCTATTGCATGCTAATTGTGATGTCTGGATCGACATGCAGGGAGCGCGACGCCTCCATCACCTGCCATGTCCACCACGCCCTCCGCCACTACAACGCCAGCAACCCGGGCTCAGAGTTCGTCCTCGTCAAGCCTCTCATGGCCGCGTACGTGGGCTTCCAAAGCCACATCTGGGTCCACGTCGGCTTCGTGGCTCGCAGGAAGAAAATCGCCAGCAGCAAACGGAGGCGCAACCAGGCCAACGAGGCGGACAAGACCTTCTTCGCCGAGCTGCGCTACAGCCACCACCTCTCCGGCGCGCCGGCCGTTGAAACATGCGCCATCATCGGTAAGCGGCGACCACCACACCTGAACCGCCATGAGAAAGCATCCATCCTATGCATGACATTTTTTGGTACACTTGCATATGGTTTCCCTTCAGATTCGGTGACCACTGGTCCTAACTTGTGTTTTGTCTTTCTTTTGTTCTCCTTCCACAGAGAAGTCGTCCCGCAAAAGTCACTTGAAGACCGCGTGTGCATTTTGCCCCGAGAGCTTTCAGATTTTGCACCCCCTTGACGGCAGCTTCCTGTGCGGAAAGAAGAGCCAGACAAATGAAGGACAGGGTTTCACACATTTCACGAACCTGCTTGAGTTGCCGTTCACATGCCCCACGGCTAATGGGGAAGGCAAGGAGGATGCGGCAGCCCCACAGGAGGAGGAGCATAGTAGCACCCTGAGCTGGGCTGCTCTCCCCTTTCATTTTATCGGTAATCTTATTACAAGGGTTTTGCCAGCCTTAATTCGATGCTAGTGTAGGGACTACATCAGGCGCAAAGCTAGCGAGAAGTTAATACAATGAGTTCATGTTGAACCTCATGAAGAGTGACGTATGATAATAGCAAGGCCATGTATCAGACTCTGAGATTTTGAAGTTGATGTATGTGACTGAATTTCTTCTGTAATAAGCAGCTGCATTGCACACTTTGAAATAGGAAACAAGGTAATAGATGTTTAGGTGTTTTCAAAATCAAGAACGGAAACTGGGGCACAACAGTGAACATGGCCACAGCTGCTTGGGCAGCTTGGTGCTAAATATGCTCCACAAACCGGTAGGCTTTGGCATGAACCATGAATCCGCAAGTGCAACGAAATGACTTTTTCAACACTTGCCAGCATGTTTTTTTGATAAAGGCCGCTTTTATTACCTTAAATATAGCATCAAATGGAAGCAATCATATTGAGCAAGACCCGGCCTGTGCATATCTAGGATGCACACATTCGACAGAAACAAGTTTGACAAAAATAAATAAATAAATGAAACGACATATTGGCAACAGTAAAGTCCTACAAGACCAAAACTATGCCTATGTCGAAGGACAAGTTGGACCGAGCCGGAGATTATATTGCCCCATATTTGGTAAAAAAAACTCTCTAGCCACTCACTTCATCCGCATACACACCACCTCAAACAACGGTCGATACTCCGTTCCGTGCAACATAGACGACATGCAAAGCCAGTGCGTACAATGGAAAATAACCCGCAAAGGAGAATGAGTTTCACGATTGAAAACAATGTATTTCTACATAGTCAAAATGACCATAATAAGGCAGATGCTCCCACCCTTATTAGCGTGCAAAACCTACTTGGTATATCGTCAAGCCAGTGACCATATATATTGGCAACACTTGTTGGAGGTTACATATTGGACGCTATATGGATGACTGACATTGAAAGAAGAGGTGTTTAATTGTCTCATCATGAATACAAAAAGTACACTTCTAATTCCATGCCAGTTGCGACGGGTGAGATTGTCTTTAGTTAGTACAACTTTTCTACGAAGATAACACATGACAATCTGATTTTTAGAGGTATCTTCGACCTTCATATTTTATTGTTATTACCCACTGGAATCTCTAAGTGCATGAGGGCACGATACATAAAGTCAACTGCGAATGACACGGATGTCATGAGATTCCAACAAAATACATCCCGTCCATGTGCCAGGTTAACTAAATCCAAAGCAGATAACAGATGTTGCCATGAAGTAAGATGGGGCCAACTAGATCCCGTCGGAATGAAACGTCCGGGGAAGAGGAGATGAGTACCTGCGCAAGAGTATCATTCTTATCGCAGACAATGCGGTACAAGGCTCGATACTATTCCCGAAGAGTGTGGTTCCAACCACTTATCCTCCCAGAAACGTATCTCTGAGCCGTCCTTTATCACGAAAGACTCGAAGCGAAAAGGATGTTTCTTTGCTGCCATCAGGTGTTACTAAATTCACTCGCTTCATTTGGAAGACATGCTTAAAATTCTAAGGAGCTAATTTCACTCATTTTAAAAATAATACTTTTTTTAGCCGAAACCGTAGAACAATCTTTCTACGGTATTTTCTATATTAAATAAATAAACAAAATACAAAGGCTAGAAGTAGCAAGTCTATAGAAGATCAACCAATACCTGTTTTGTGAAACATAGGAAAATTAAAGATTCTGTACAATCCAAGTGCTAATCAAATCAGCTTTCCTCTGTTTAGCTCTTAGTCTAGTAACTTCAACACCTTCTTTGAGATAAAACTTCCATGTTCCAAAGTGCGAAGGGGCTTTTCTGAAAATTTTGTAATTTCTGGTCATCCAGATGCTCCACCATCCCATGATCGCCACTTCCATAGCAATATCCTTTGGAATTTTGCTTAGCGTGAATAGGACTTCATCATAGACCGAAGTACCTCTATGTTTATTAGGAACTACCAGATTCCAGCAAGTCCATGCAAACTGGCGGTCCCAGAAAAGATGAGTTTTGGTTTCTTCTGTAGCCTCTGAGCAAAGGGCACAGTTGTAGTCTTCTAAGAACATGTTTCTGCGCTTGAGCATATTTCTGGTGCTTAAGTTGTCATGGAGCAGCAACCAAAAGAAGATTTTGTGCCTTAGTCTGCATGCTGTTTTCCAGACCATCTGAAAGATCTTGTGTGCTTGGCTGGGTCCACAAATTGCTTTATATATGTTCATGGAGGAGAATTTTTGTGTGGCGCCATCCATGATCCAAGAATCTCTGTCTGTAGAAGTTTCTCTGTTACTGAGGGTATCTTGAAGTTCATTGGACTGATTGTATGCCTGGAGTGACAGAGGTCCATGAAAGTTGTGGCTGAAGTCCTCATGCTGCTGGGCCTTTTGCAGAGTGATGGCTTTATTAATAGCAAAAGAATGTAGTTCAGGGAAGAGAGTGTTCATAGGGGTGTTCATCCATTTATCTGTCCAGAACATAACTATATCTCCCCTTCCAGCTTTGCACCTTGTGTGCTCCTTGAATGTGGGCAGCAGTTTCAGGACAACTTTCCACCAGAAAGATCCAATCATCCTATCTACTGGAACACTATCCTCGTAATATGTCTCCCATATTATATTAACCCATGGTATGTCTTCTTTATTGGGGAATTTGTGAAGGAATTTCATGAGAAGTGCTTGGTTATGAATATGAAGGTCTAAAACCCCTCTGTCCTGAGATCAGAACAACACCTCTATCCTGAGTTCCAAATTTCCTCCAAAAACAGTTCATCAGATAAGAGTTTATTTGTTTAATCACAGTCTTGGGGATCATGAGACTACACATGAAAAATATTGTCATACTTGTAAAGACTGATTTGAGTAGAGTAAGCTTGTCTTCAGTGGATAGCATTGTGGATCAGCTAAGCAATATGTTTTCAATTCTCTTCAACATTGGCATGTAGTCTTCCACTCTTGGTTTGGCAGAGCCCAATGGAAGTCCCAGGTAAGTGTGTGGCCAATTCCCAACTTTACACCCCAACAGAGTAGATAGTTGATGACCCACAAGTGTAGGGGATCTATCGTAGTCCTTTCGATAAGTAAAAGTGTCGAACCCAATGAGGAGCAGAAGGAAATGATAAGCGGTTTTCAGTAAGGTTTTCTTTGCAAGCACTGAAATTGTAGGTAATAGATAGTTTTGTGATAAGATAAATTGTAACGATTAACAAGCAATGAAAGTAAATAAAGTGCAGTAAGGTGGCCCAATCCTTTTGTAGCAAAGTATAAGCCTGGACAATTTTTTATAATGAGAAAAGAGCTCCCGAGGACACATGGGAATTATCGCCAAGCTAGTTTTTATCACGTTCATATGTTTCTCGTTCGTACTTTGATAATTTGATATGTGGGTGGACCGGTGCTTGGGTACTGCCCTTACTTGGACAAGCTTCCCACTTATGATTAACCCCTCTTGCAAGGGTCCGCAACTACAAAAGAAGTATTAAGGTAACCCTAACCACAACATTAAACATATGGATCCAAATCAGCCCCAAACGAAGCAACGCATAAACTAGGGTTTAAGCTTTTGTCACTCTAGCAACCCATCATCTACTTATTACTTTCCAATGCCTTCCTCTAGGCCCAAATAATGGTGAAGTGTCATATAGTCAACGTTCACATAACACCACTAGAGGAAAGACAACATACATCTCATCAAAATATCGAACGAATACCAACTTCACATGACTACTAATAGCAAGACTTCGCCCATGTCCTCAGGAACAAACGTAACTACTCACAAAGCATATTGATGTTCATAATCAGAGGGGTAATAATATGCATTAAGGATCTGAACATATGATCTTCCACCAAGTAAACCAATTAGCATCAACTACAAGGAGTAATCAACACTACTAGCAACCCACAGGTACCAATTTGTGGTTTGGATACAAGATTGGATACAAGAGATGAACTAGGGTTTTGAGAGCAGATGGTGCTGGTGAAGATGTTGATGGAGATTGACCCCTTCCCAATGAGAGGATCATTGGTGATGACGATGGTGATGATTTCCCCCTCCCGGAGGGAAGTGTCCCCGGCAGAACAGCTCTGCCGGAGCTCTAGATTGGTTCCGCCAAGGTTCCGCCTCGTGGCGGCAGAGTTTCGTCCCGTAAGCTTGCCCACGATTTTTTCCAGGGTAAAAGCCTTCATATAGCAGAAGATGGACACCGGAGGGCCACTAGGGGGCCCAGGAGACAGGGGGCATGCCCAGTAGGGGTGGGCGCGCCCCCACCCTCCTGGCCAGGGTGTTTGCCCCCTGAGGTGTTTTTTCCGCTCAATAATTCTTATTAATTCCAAAAATAAGTTTCGTGGAGTTTCAGGATTTTTGGAGCAGTGCAAAATAGGTTTCCAATGTTTGCTCCTTTTCCAGCCAGAATTCCAGCTGCCGACATTCCCCCTCTTCATGGTAAACCATGTCATATAAGAGAGAATAGCCATAAGTATTGAGATATAATGTGTAATAACAGCCCATAATGCAATAAAAATTGATATAAAAGCATGATGCAAAATGGACGTATCAATAGTTCCATCATTTTCTCATGTGGAGTATTAACTGAGATAATGGTGGATTTTGAGTAATTGATCTTCAAACCAGAGAACTCAGCCTAATGCAAAAGCAGATTTTTGATATGTTGAACTTGTCTATGGTCAACATGTGCCACTAGCACAATATCATCTGCATATTCAATGATGGGGTAATCAGGAGATGAATTGTGTTGCAAAGGTGGGTCCACCAAGGAATTTCTCATGGCTTCATTGAGCATGGTTTGAAGAATATCAGCAGCAATAACAAAAAACAAAGGAGATAGGGGATCTCCTTGTCTGACTCCTTTCATGCAGAGGAACTGCTTGCCTGGTACTCCATTTAGGAGGATTGAAGAGAAACCTGTACCACAAATCATCTTAATCCATTGTATCAATCTCTCTCCAAATCCTTTGGCCTTAAGTGTCTGAATGATTGTGTCATGGCTGAGCATGTCAAAAGCCTTTTCAAAATCTAGTTTCAGCATGATGAGTTCTTTCTTACTCTAATAGCACTTGTGGATATATTCATAAGCCCATGCTAGGAAATCTTGGATACATCTCTTGTTTAGAAAGCCATATTGATTCCTATGCACCATTTTAAGAATGTATCTTTTTAATATGTTTGCCAGCAGCTTTGTGATGCTCTTAAGTGTGTAGTTCAATAGGGAGACGGGTCTAAAGTCAGATGGGCTAGCTGCTGTATCATTCTTGGGGATTAGAGTGATGAAGGAGTAGTTTATGCTTTGAAGATTGACTTTGCCTAAATGGAAGTCCTCAATGAGCTTGTAGAAATCTGGAGCAATAATGTCCCAACGGTGCTTTAAGAAGGAGGCATTGAAGCCATCTGGTCCTCGGGCTTTGTCTGCAGGCATATTCTGAATTACTTTGTCAATCTCTTCTTTTGTGAAAGGGGTTTCTAGATCAGAGAGGTCCTCCAGGGGGCTCAGTAGTTGCTGTATCTGCACAGGATTGCTTGTGGTAGCCTTAGTGCCCATTCTGCCTTTAAAAGCCACTACTAGGAAAAGGGCTATAGATGATATGGACACTAATGGCGCACCAGACATGTCGTGCGCCACTACTATATACTAATGGCGCATCATGTGGTGGTGCGCCATTAGTGTCCAAATACTAATGGCACACCACATCCACGGTGTGCCATTAGTAACAATTTTTTTTAATTTTTTTCAAAACTAGTAATGGCGCACCAGGGGATAGTGCGCCATTACTAGTTAAACTAGTAATGGCGCACCACATCCACGATGCGCCACTAGTATTTTTTTTCAATTTTTTTTTCAAAACTAGTAATGGCGCATCAGGGGATAATGCACCATTACTAGTTAAACTAGTAATGGCGCACTACATCCACGGTGCACACCCCCTCCCCCCCTCCCCCGTGGACCGCCTTTTCAGCTTTAAAAAAATAAAGGAAAATGATGGGAATGTCAAAAAAATAAAAGAAAATAAGTTTCCCATGTGATATATGGTCTAGTTGTTGGGAAAATTTACAAATATGAATTTCGACTTTATTTACAGAATCTCTGTGGAATTTGTAAAATGGGCATAACTTTTGCATACGAACTCGGATTAAAAAATTTTTATATGAACAATCATCTACTCGAAAAGTTACATCCGAATTTATTCAGGGGAACCTTGTTAAAGATTTTCAAAATCCTCAAAAACCTAACAGAAAAAAGTTACGGGACTTTCAAGATCTAGAGGCAAAAAAATTCAAAAATTTCAAACTTACTAGTGGCGCACAGTTTGCTAGGTGCGCCACTAGTAACAGAAAAAAATTGGTTTCAAATTTTTTTTGGATTTTTTTTTAAAAAATGATACGTAATATGACCGGGAAGTTTGAAATATTTTTCAAAATTTCATCATACTGATGAACATGAACAAATTCCTAGACATCAATAAGGTTTAATAGGATTGGTATGATAGATATATCAACAAGTGCCTATTAAGTGAGGTGATGCTGGGGTTGGATAGAACTGCGAAGTTAAGCGTGCTCGGGCTGGAGTAGTGTGAGGATGGGTGACCTTCCAGGAAGTTTGATCACTTAGTGCGATTTGACTTGAGATTAAGCATATTGACCCGAGATTAAGCCATAGTGACCCGAGATTAAGAAAAAAGCAAAGAAAAAAATTGAAAAAAAAATTCTGAAAAAATATTTGAAATTTTTTTGTTACTAATGGCGCACTTCTATGTGGTGCGCCATTACTAAGTCAGATAGTAATGGCGCACCGTGGGCTATACTAATGGCGCACTGCCTGGTGCGCCATTAGTATCTGGTATACTAATGGCGTGGTGCTAGTGGCGCACCTGTAGTGCGCCATTAGTAGGCAAAACAGGTGCGCCACTAGCAGGCCTTTTCCTAATAGTGAGCTCTAAGTACGATGGCTGCTTTAGCCTGGTGATCATGGTGCTCAAAACCAGGTTCATCCTTTAACATAGCAATACAATTATTTCTGAATTTGATTGTTGTCTTTGCTTGAAAATATTTGGTGTTAGCTTCTCCCACCTTTATCTTTCTAATTGTGGCTCTCTGTTTCCAGTACATTCTTTCGTGTTCCAGAGTAACTTGCAAGTGACTCTTGATTATATCTCTTCCCATTGATTCTTCTGCTGACAAACTTCTATATTCCTCCAAATAATCATAGCATAGAATTAGAAAGTTGGAGTTATCAATGATCTTCTTCAAATTTGAGAGGTCTCTTGCCCAGTTCTTCAATCCCTTCCTCAATCTGTTGAATTTGGTGGCAATCACTTTAGCACTGTCTTGTTCATTCACTTGTTGAGACCATATACCTTGCACTACATCTCTGAATTGATGCATGGTGTTCTAACCAATAGTTCTCAAATTTGAAAACCTTGGATTTAGGGATATTAGTGTTGGGGAACGTTGCAGAAAACAAAAATTTTCCTACTCGTTTCACCAAGATCATCTAGGAGTTCATCTAGCAACGAGTGATTAGATGCATCTACATACCTTTGTAGATCGCGCACGGAAGCGTTCAAAAGAACGGTGATGATGTAGTCGTACTCGACGTGATCCAAATCACCGATGACCAGCGCCGAACGGACGTCACCTCCGCGTTCAACACACGTACGGAACAGCCACGTCTCCTCCTTCTTGATCCAGCAAGGGAGGGAGGAGAGGTTGAGGGAGATGGCACCAGCAGCAGCACGACGGCGTGGTGTTGATGGAGCTGCAGTACTCCGGCAGAGCTTCGCTAAGCACTATGGAGGTGGAGGAGGTGTTGGAGAGGGAGAAGGAGGCAACCAAAGGCCAAGGCGTTCAGGTATGAAGTCCCTCCTCTCCCCCACTATATATAGGGGTGCCAAGGGGGGGTGGCCGGCCCTAGGAGATCCAATCTCCTAGGGGGTGCGGCGGCCAAGGGGGGTTTCCCTCCCCCCCAAGGCACCTAGGAGGTGCCTTCCCCTCCTAGGACTCTTCCCCCTTCAAACCCTAGGCGCATGGGCCTATGTGGGGCTGGTGCCCTTGGCCCATTAGGCCAAGGCGCACCCCCTACAGCCCATGTGGCCCCCCCGGGACAGGTGGACCCACCCGGTGGACCCCCGGGACCCTTCCGGTGGTCCCGGTACAATATTGATAACCCCGAAACTTGTCCCGATGCCCGAAACAAGACTTCCCATATATAAATCTTTACCTCCGGACCATTCCGGAACTCCTCGTGACGTCCGGGATCTCATCCGGGACTCCGAACAACATTCGGGTTACTACATATACATATCCCTACAACCCTAGCGTAACTGAACCTTAAGTGTGTAGACCCTACGGGTTCGGGAGACAAGCAGACATGACCGAGACGACTCTCCGGTCAATAACCAACAGCGGGATCTGGATACCCATGCTGGCTCCCACATGCTCCACGATGATCTCATTGGATGAACCACGATGTCGAGGATTCTATCAACCCCGTACGCTATTCCCTTTGTCTATCGATATGTTACTTGCCCGAGATTCGATCGTCGGTATCCCAATACCTCGTTCAATCTTGTTACCGGCAAGTCACTTTACTCGTACCGTAATGCATGATCCCGTGACCAGACACTTGGTCACTTTGAGCTCATTATGATGATGCATTACCGAGTGGGCCCAGTGATACCTCTCCGTCATACGGAGTGACAAATCCCAGTCTTGATCCATGTCACCCAACAGACACTTTCGGAGATACCCGTAGTCTACCTTTATAGTCACCCAGTTACGTTGTGACGTTTGGCATACCCAAAGCACTCCTACGGTATCCGGGAGTTACACGATCTCATGGTCAAAGGAATAGATACTTGACATTAGAAAACTCTAGCAAACGAACTATACGATCTTGTGCTATGTTTAGGATTGGGTCTTGTCCATCACATCATTCTCCCAATGATGTGATCTCGTTATCAATGACATCCAGTGTCCATAGTCAGGAAACCATGACTATCTGTTGATCAACGAGCTAGTCAACTAGAGGCTCACTAGGGACATGTTGGTGTCTGTTATTCACACATGTATTACGATTTCCGGATAACACAATTATAGCATGAATAAAGACAATTATAATGAACAAGGAAATATAATAATAATGCTTTTATTATTGCCTCTAGGGCATATTTCCAACAGTCTCCCACTTGCACTAGAGTCAATAATCTAGTTACATTGTGATGAATCGAACACCCATGGAATTCTGGTGTTGATCATGTTTTGCTCTAGGGAGAGGTTTAGTCAACGGATCTGCTATATTCAGGTCCGTATGTACTTTACAAATCTCTATGTCTCCATCTTGAACATTTTCACGAATGGAGTTGAAGCGACGCTTGATGTGCCTTGTCTTCTTGTGAAACCTGGGCTCCTTGGCAAGTGCAATAGCTCCAGTGTTGTCACAGAAGAGCTTGATCGGCCCCGACGCATTGGGTATGACTCCTAGGTCGGTGATGAACTCCTTCACCCATATTGCTTCATGTGCTGCCTCCGAGGCTGCCATGTACTCCGCTTCACATGTAGATCCCGCCACGACGCTTTGCTTGCAACTACACCAGCTTACTGCCCCACCATTCAAAATATACACATATCCGGTTTGTGACTTAGAGTCATCCAGATCTGTGTCGAAGCTAGCGTCGACGTAACCCTTTACGACAAGCTCTTCGTCACCTCCATAAACGAGAAACATTTCCTTAGTCCTTTTCAGGTACTTCAGGATATTCTTGACCGCTGTCCAGTGTTCCTTGCCGGGATTACTTTGATACCTTCCTACCAAACTGACGGCAAGGTTAACATCAGGTCTGGTACACAGCATGGCATACATAATAGAACCTATGGCTGAGGCATAGGGGATGACGCTCATCTCTTCTATATCTTCTGCGGTGGTCGGACATTGAGCTGAGCTCAATTTCATACCTTGTAACACAGGCAAGAACCCCTTCTTGGATTGATCCATATTGAACTTCTTCAATATCTTATCAAGGTATGTGCTTTGTGAAAGACCTATGAGGCGTCTCGATCTATCTCTATAGATTTTGATGCCTAATATATAAGCAGCTTCTCCAAGGTCCTTCATTGAAAAACTTTTATTCAAGTAGGCCTTGATGCTGTCCAAGAGTTCTATATCATTTCCCATCAAAAGTATGTCATCTACATATAATATGAGAAATGCTACAGAGCTCCCACTCACTTTCTTGTAAACGCAGGCTTCTCCATAAGTCTGTGTAAACCCAAACGCTTTGATCATCTCATCAAAGCGAATGTTCCAACTCCAAGATGCTTGCACCAACCCATAAATCGAGCGTTGGAGCTTGCACACTTTGTCAGCATTCTCAGGATCGACAAAACCTTCCGGCTGCATCATATACAATTCTTCCTTAAGGAAACCATTAAGGAATGCCGTTTTGACGTCCATTTGCCATATTTCGTAATCATAGAATGCGGCAATTGCTAACATGATTCGGACGGACTTCAGCTTCGCTACCGGTGAGAAAGTCTCATCGTAGTCAACCCCTTGAACTTGTCGATAACCCTTAGCGACAAGCCGAGCTTTATAGATGGTCACATTACCATCCGCGTCTGTCTTCTTCTTAAAGATCCATTTATTTTCTATGGCTCGCCGCTCAACGGGCAAGTCAGTCAAAGTCCATACTTCGTTTTCATACATGGATCCTATCTCGGATTTCATGGCTTCTAGCCATTTGTCGGAATCCGGGCCCGCCATCGCTTCTTCATAGTTCGAAGGTTCACCATTGTCTAACAACATGATTTCCAAGACAGGGTTGCCGTACCACTCTGGTGCGGAACGTGTCCTTGTGGACCTTCGAATTTCAGTAGGAGCTTGATCAGAAGTATCTTGATCATTATCATTAACTTCCTCTCTAGTCGGTGCTGGCACCTCAGGAACATTTTCTTGAGTTGCGCCATTTTCCGGTTCAAGAGGCAATACTTCATCAAGCTCTACTTTCCTCCCACTTACTTCTTTCGAGAGAAACTCTTTCTCCAGAAAGGACCCATTCTTGGCAACAAAGATCTTGCCTTCGGATCTGAGGTAGAAGGTGTACCCAATAGTTTCTTTTGGGTATCCTATGAAGACGCATTTTTCCGACTTGGGTTCGAGCTTTTCAGGTTGAAGTTTCTTGACATAAGCATCGCATCCCCAAACTTTTAGAAACGACAGCTTAGGTTTCTTCCCAAACCATAATTCATACGGTGTCGTCTCAACGGATTTCGACGGAGCCCTATTTAAAGTGAATGCGGCAGTCTCTAAAGCATAGCCCCAAAAAGAAAGCGGTAAATTGGTAAGAGACATCATAGATCGCACCATATCTAACAGAGTGCGATTACGACGTTCGGACACACCATTACGCTGAGGTGTTCCAGGCGGCGTGAGTTGTGAAACTATTCCACATTTTCTTAAGTGTGCCCCAAACTCGTGACTCAAGTATTCTCCTCCACGATCTGATCGTAGAAACTTGATTTTCCTGTCACGTTGATTTTCAACCTCACTCTGAAATTCCTTGAACTTTTCAAAGGTTTCAGACTTGTGTTTCATTAAGTAGATATACCCATACCTACTTAAATCATCAGTGAGGGTGAGAACATAACGATAGCCACCGCGAGCCTCAACACTCATCGGACCGCACACATCAGTATGTATGATTTCCAATAAGTCGGTTGCTCGCTCCATTGTTCCTGAGAACGGAGTCTTGGTCATTTTACCCATAAGGCATGGTTCGCACGTGTCAAATAATTCATAATCAAGAGACCCTAAAAGTCCATCAGCATGGAGCTTCTTCATGCGTTTGACACCTATGTGACCAAGGCGGCAGTGCCACAAGTATGTGGGACTATCATTATCAACCTTACTTCTTTTGGTACTCACATTATGAACATGTGTAGCATCACGTTCGAGATTCATAAAGAATAAACCATTCACCATAGGAGCATGACCATAAAACATATCTCTCATAAAAATGGAACAACCATTATTCTCAGATTTAAAAGAGTAGCCATCTCGAATTAAACGAGATCCCGATACAATGTTCATGCTCAAAGCTGGCACTAAATAACAATTATTAAGGTTTAAAACTAATCCCGAAGGGAGATGCAGAGGTAGCGTGCCGACGGCGATCACATTAACCTTGGAACCATTCCCGACGCGCATCGTCACCTCGTCCTTTGCCAGTTTCCGCTTATACCGCAACCCCTGCTTTGAGTTACAAATGTGAGCAACTGCACCGGTATCAAATACCCAGGAGCCACTACGGGCACTAGTAAGGTACACATCAATTACATGTATATCACATATACCTTTTGTTTTGCCAGCCTTCTTATCCGCTAAGTACTTAGGGCAGTTCCGCTTCCAGTGACCGCTTCCCTTGCAATAAAAGCACTCAGTCTCGGGCTTGGGTCCATTCTTTGGCTTCTTCCCGGCAGCTTGCTTGTCGGGCGCGGCAACCTCCTTGCCGTCCTTCTTGAAGTTCTTTTTACCCTTGCCTTTCTTGAACTTAGTGGTTTTATTGACCATCAACACTTGATGTTCCTTCCTGACTTCTACCTCTGCTGATTTCAGCATAGCAAATACTTCAGGAATGGTCTTTTCCATCCCCTGCATATTGAAGTTCATCACAAAGCTCTTGTAGCTTGGTGGAAGCGACTGGAGGATTCTGTCAATGACCGCATCGTCCGGGAGATTAACTCCCAGCTGAGTCAAGCGGTTATGCAACCCAGACATAGTGAGTATGTGCTCACTGACAGAACTGTTTCCCTCCATCTTACAGCTGAAGAATTTGTCGGAGACTTCATATCTCTCGACCCGGGCATGAGCTTGGAAAACCATTTTCAGCTCTTCGAACATCTCATATGCTCCATGTCTCTCAAAACGATTTTGGAGCCCCAGCTCTAGGCTGTAAAGCATGCTGCACTGAACGAGGGAGTAGTCATCGAAACGTGCCTGCCAAGCGTTCATAACATCTTGTTCTGTAGGGAGAACGGGTGCGTCACCAAGCGGTGCTTGTAGGACATAATCTTTCTTGGCAGCTATGAGGATGATCCTCAGGTTCCGGACCCAGTTCGTATAGTTGCTGCCATCGTCTTTCAGCTTAGTTTTCTCTAGGAACGCGTTGAAGTTGAGGACTACGTTGGCCATTTGATCTACAAGACATATTGCAAAGATTTTAGACTAAGTTCATGATAATTAAGTTCAACTAATCAAATTATTAGTGAACTCCCACTTAGTTTAGACATCCCTCTAGTCATCTAAGTATTACATGATCCGAGTTAAACTAGACCGTGTCCGATCATCACGTGAGACGGACTAGTCAACATGGGTGAACATCTTCATGTTGATCGTATCTTCTATACGACTCATGCTCGACCTTTCGGTCTTCTGTGTTCCGAGGCCATGTCTGTACATGCTAGGCTCGTCAAGTTAACCTAAGTGTTTGCATGTGTAAATCTGTCTTACACCCGTTGTATGTGAACGTCTGAATAAAACACCCGATCATCACGTGGTGTTTTGAAACAGCGAACTGTCGCAACGGTGCACAGTTAGGGGGAACACTTCTTGAATTTATTGTGAGGGATCATCTTATTTACTACCGTCGTTCTAAGTAAACAAGATGCAAAACATGATAAACATCACATGCAATCAAATAATAAACGTGACATGATATGGCCAATATCACATAGCTCCTTTGATCTCCATCTTGGGGCTCCATGATCATCTTGTCACCGGCTTGACACCATGATCTCCATCATCATGATCTCCATCATCGTGTCTCCATGAAGTTGCTCGCCAACTATTACTTCTACCACTATGGCTAACGCGTTTAGCAATAAAGTAAAGTAATTTACATGGCGTTTCTTGATGACACGCAGGTCATATAAAAGAATAAAGACAACTCCTATGGCTCCTGCCGGTTGTCATACTCATCGACATGCAAGTCGTGATTCCTATTACAATAGCATGAACATCTCATACATCTCATATAGATCATTCATCATTCATCACAACTTTGGCCATATCATATCACAAACCACTTGCTGCAAAAACAAGTTAGACGTCCTCTAATTGTTGTTGCAGGTTTTACGTGGCTGAATTAGGGTTCTAGCAAGAACGTTTTCTTACCTACGTTAAAGCCACAACGTGATTTGTCAACTTCTATTTACCCTTCATAAGGACCCTGTTCATCGATTCCGCTCCAACTAAAGTAGGAGAGACAGACACCCGCCAGCCACCTTATGCATCTAGTGCATGTTAGTCGGTGGAACCGGTCTCACGTAAGCGTACGTGTAAGGTTGGTCCGGGACGCTTCATCCCATAATACCGCTGAAGCAAGAAAGGACTAGTAACGGCAAGAAAGTTGACAAATCTACGCCCACAACAAATTGTGTTCTACTCGCGCAAGAAGAACTACGCATAGACCTAGCTCATGATGCCACTGTTGGGGAACGTTGCAGAAAACAAAAATTTTCCTACTCGTTTCACCAAGATCATCTAGGAGTTCATCTAGCAACGAGTGATTAGATGCATCTACATACCTTTGTAGATCGCGCACGGAAGCGTTCAAAAGAACGGTGATGATGTAGTCGTACTCGACGTGATCCAAATCACCGATGACCAGCGCCGAACGGACGACACCTCCGCGTTCAACACACGTACGGAACAGCCACGTCTCCTCCTTCTTGATCCAGCAAGGGAGGGAGGAGAGGTTGAGGGAGATGGCACCAGCAGCAGCACGACGGCGTGGTGTTGATGGAGCTGCAGTACTCCGGCAGAGCTTCGCTAAGCACTATGGAGGTGGAGGAGGTGTTGGAGAGGGAGAAGGAGGCAACCAAAGGCCAATGCGTTCAGGTATGAAGTCCCTCCTCTCCCCCACTATATATAGGGGTGCCAAGGGGGGGTGGCCGGCCCTAGGAGATCCAATCTCCTAGGGGGTGCGGCGGCCAAGGGGGGTTTCCCTCCCCCCCAAGGCACCTAGGAGGTGCCTTCCCCTCCTAGGACTCTTCCCCCTTCAAACCCTAGGCGCATGGGCCTATGTGGGGCTGGTGCCCTTGGCCCATTAGGCCAAGGCACACCCCTTACAACCCATGTGGCCCCCCCGGGACAGGTGGACCCACCCGGTGGACCCCCGGGACCCTTCCGGTGGTCCCGGTACAATACCGATAACCCCGAAACTTGTCCCGATGCCCGAAACAGGACTTCCCATATATAAATCTTTACCTCCGGACCATTCCGGAACTCCTCGTGACGTCCGGGATCACATCCGGGACTCCGAACAACATTCGGGTTACTGCATATACATATCCCTACAACCCTAGCGTAACTGAACCTTAAGTGTGTAGACCCTACGGGTTCGGGAGACAAGCAGACATGACCGAGACGACTCTCTGGTCAATAACCAACAGCGGGATCTGGATACCCATGCTGGCTCCCACATGCTCCACGATGATCTCATCGGATGAACCACGATGTCGAGGATTCTATCAACCCCGTACGCTATTCCCTTTGTCTATCGATATGTTACTTGCCCGAGATTCGATCGTCGGTATCCCAATACCTCGTTCAATCTCGTTACCGGCAAGTCACTTTACTCGTACCGTAATGCATGATCCCGTGACCAGACACTTGGTCACTTTGAGCTCATTATGATGATGCATTACCGAGTGGGCCCACTGATACCTCTCCGTCATACGGAGTGACAAATCCCAGTCTTGATCCATGTCACCCAACAGACACTTTCGGAGATACCCGTAGTCTACCTTTATAGTCACCCAGTTACGTTGTGACGTTTGGCATACCCAAAGCACTCCTACGGTATCCGGGAGTTACACGATCTCATGGTCAAAGGAATAGATACTTGACATTAGAAAACTCTAGCAAACGAACTATACGATCTTGTGCTATGTTTAGGATTGGGTCTTGTCCATCACATCATTCTCCCAATGATGTGATCTCGTTATCAATGACATCCAGTGTCCATAGTCAGGAAACCATGACTATCTGTTGATCAACGAGCTAGTCAACTAGAGGCTCACTAGGGACATGTTGGTGTCTGTTATTCACACATGTATTACGATTTCCGGATAACACAATTATAGCATGAATAAAGACAATTATCATGAACAAGGAAATATAATAATAATGCTTTTATTATTGCCTCTAGGGCATATTTCCAACAATTAGTGCCAATAGAAATCATGATAGGGATATTATCAGAGGTTGTTTTAGCTAGAGGGTAAGCAAGTGTGACAGGATATTTTAGTGTCCAAGCTTCTGAGGTAAAACACCAGTCAAGTTTCTCAAGGAGTGGGGCATCTTGCATATTGCTCCAAGTAAATATTCTGCCCTTAAGAGGGATTTCAATCAAAGCCTGCCTATTGATTGCTTCATTGAAAGTGAGCATGTCATTAATACTTCCCCCCTTCTCTGCTTCTGTTGTGGGGATATCTGACATAATTAAAATCACCCAAGATAATCTAGTTTGCATCACCTGCCATAGAGAAGTTCTGAAACCAATTTATGAAATCTGCTCTCTCATTGGGTTGATAGGGCCCATAAA
The DNA here is from genome assembly GCF_002162155.2 of Triticum dicoccoides. NCBI lineage: Eukaryota > Viridiplantae > Streptophyta > Magnoliopsida > Poales > Poaceae > Triticum > Triticum dicoccoides. The sequence goes on along the minus strand of NC_041389.1, from coordinate 486,111,334 downwards.
TATTAGTGAGGAACCATGAATCATCATCGTGTTTGGATGTAAATAGCATGGTCATGGAGAACTCATTGATGTGGTGGAGTTGCCCAGAGAAGAGTTGTTCATTCCATGCCACCAGAAGGCCTCCTGAGGCACCCACAGATGGAAGATAAGTAAATTTTGAGATCCTTCTAGGGCAGAAGTTTTTAAGATAGGCTGAATCAATAGTTTCTCTCTTGGTTTCTTGGAGACACAAAATGGAGCATTTGGATTCTTCCACTTTGTTTGATATAGCAGTCCATTTCTTGGGGTCATTAAGGCCACGAATGTTCCAATTAAGGATGTTCCAATTTCTGTTCATTAGATGGATATGGAAGATTACTTTTCATCTCAAAACTTGCAAGAAATGAGAGGTACCAACTGGCAAACATAGGAAGAGGCATAGAAGTAGCCTGCTTAGGAATATACCACAGAGTCTGAACCAAAAGACCAGAGATGCCCAGATATATAAAGATCCAACTACTGCTAAAGCATAACAGGTACTGTAGATACAACTGCCACATTGCATACATAGATAGATCTGGTACAAAAGGTGCTCTCTAGTGATCTCCAGTACGGCTTAGAGCCATTTCTTGTTCTTTTCCTTGGTCACCTTGTGGCCTTCCATCACAGGTCTTTCTCCTATGCTCTTCTTAGCTCTCTTGCTAAGAATTTCTTCAGTTGTGTCTTTTCCAGGTACCTTATAGAAAGGGTGTTCAGACTTTTAACCACTTTAGCAGAAAGAATAGGTGGTGCAACATGGCAGTTCAGGCAATCTTTATCTCTACATACTGTTTTCTTAAAACCTTTAGACAATTTTTGCAACCTGCAACTCCTTCTTATCTTAGTTTCCACGAGGGGTATGTTATCCTTCCTCTTTTTAAGAAGTTGGTATATTTGAAATATAACTGAAACTGAAATGAATGAACAAAGCACATTCGCAAAAGGAACACCGAAATAAGGATCTTCACGAATACCATATTTCAATTTTTTTAAATAGTAAAAATTAAATTTGTTTAAATATATACAAGATTGATCTTGTTCTACACATGATGTGCCAAGGAATTTGAATATATAAAAAATTCAATAATAGAACATCCTGGTAAAAGATATTGATTATCGAAAATTTTAAACAACGATAAAATGCATGTATTTGTTTTGGAGAGAGACAAATGCATGCATGTGTACACTCCACTGGAAAAGTACTACTCAATTGTTGACATGGGCTCTTTTAGCTGACACGGGTTTGATTATTTGATGGCTGCCACAGTACGATGCTTTACATATGGAGTGGGTTTTCTCAAAAAAAAAACATATGGAGTGGGCCCCTATCTCAAAGTAATTACAAGGAAGATATTTCACAGCTAGGTAACACAACCTTTACAAAGCTCTATGCGGTAATAAATACCTGCAGCTTGACACTATGAACGTGAACATCCAACAGTGTTCAGGTTGCACCTTCACCAAATCAAACAGATCCAATGCTACTGCAAGTAAAGAAAAGTAACTTACAACAATATTTGACGAAAATGGTTTTCCCGCTTTATATATAAAGCCAAACTGGACCCGCACGTACCCAACCCTAGTCTCTCGGGTCGCTTTGGGCGACTCTGGAGGCGCTGCCGCAGCCAGCTTCGAAGGCCCTCCTCCACAACCCCGTTCACCTCGCCACCGCCGGAGGAAGCCGACCGCCGGGCGGACGGCGGCGGGGCATCTTTGGCCGGTTTCTTTATTTCTGTTCTTCACTAGTGGTCGCCTCCTCATCTGGGTGCCGTTTCGTTGTTGTGCGTCGTCGGCCTCCTGATCTAACAAGGTCGCTGGTGATTGTCCGCCTCCCGATGTGGCAGTTTGCTGATGGTTGCCAGCCTTCTGATCTGGATCATGTCCATGGTTGGGTGCCTCCTGATCTGGTTGCCTGCTACTGATTTCGGTCTTCCAATCTGGTTGGTATCCATGGCTTAGAGTACGATCAGGACAAGCATGCGGAGCTGGTGCATGAATGCTTACACATACAGACGGCGGCTTGAGATGTGCACATGCGTGCAGATGACGGCCTCCGACTAGCTGAAGCCCATGATCATGGCTGTTTGTCTCACTCAATGCGGTCGCCATCGAAAGATCTTTGTGTGAGTTTCATTTCTACAGGTCTGGTGGTTAACTTCGGTGGCGAGATGCAAAATATATAATGATGAAGTCTTGATGCAGAGGGAAGGTTGTGTGGCGGTCACATCACATGTAGCTGCTGGGATCATGGAGAAATGGTGACGACAACACATAAATGACTTCGATAGTGGTGCTACTTGAGCACCCAGTCTCGAGCTCCGGGTGAAAGCATAGGTCTAACCCGAGTTGGGTATACCTGTCAATGACGATGTTTTACATCGTTACCTTGTTGAATGCATTGTTCAGAATGCTCTGACTGATTCTTCAGGGTGAAAGCCTAGATTCTAGCCTTGGGTGGCTGGATTCGGTGAAGGTGACACTTGAGTGTCGGTCCCTTCCTGAAGGCGTTGTTGTTGAAGAATCTCGTCTTCTCATGGTGTCATTGTTATAGTTTTGTGTCCATCGCGGATCTGATCGCTTTGGGACATATTTTTTTCTCTCCTACGCATAGCTTTGATCTTATATGACTTAACTATTTACTGGCGTGTTTTTGTGTGTATGTGTGTTGGTGTTACCTGTGTGCATCATGTATCCATTGTGTTTGTATCCTCTTGGTGCTCCATTTTGAGTCAATAAAGTTCACCCTTTATCGAAAAATATATAAAGCAATCATCACTATACAATCAGACACAAACACACGCCACCACAACACGCACCCAAGACAGGATATATAGACGTTGAAAACAGCAACTTCACCCATATAAGCATCACTAAAGAGTGGCTGGGGTCCTCAACGTGGACAAGTCACCACAATAAGACGAAGTCGTGCAAGATGAACGTGGGCTCCAAACCGGTGCCTTCACTAAGGGAACGAAGCCACTGCAATGAGACAAAGCTGTGTGTGTAAGGTATGTCTAGGACACATCTAGATGTGACATAGTTATATCACATATAAGCTGATGCCCACTCTGTTAGTGGTCTATTTTTTTTCTAGTTTTTTTTTTTTCTTGGTGTTGCATTATATATTTGTCGGGGCTTAGATGTGATATCCTTAAAAAATATCTAGATGTGAATTAGACAAACCGGTGTGTGTGTGTGTGTGTATAGCCACACGCAGCGGGTTTCCGTGTTGGAGCGGGTTTAGGACTGGCTTCACTTTTTTTTTTAGCATTGACCGGCTTCAGAGTTGCAGACCGTGGGTGGATCGATCGAGTCGGGCTTGGTTTCATTTTCAGTTCCGAATCGGACCGAGGCTCGGCTGTTGAGCGGTACTCCCTCCGTAAAGTAATATAAGAGCGTTTAGATCATTATTTTAGTTATCTAAACGTTTTTATATTAATTTACAGAGGGAGTATATGTCAAAATCGTGAGGCACGTCTCCCCTGCTTCTCCATCTATATATGCAGCTACCGACGGTACATGGACTAACGTAGACGATCCATAGGACCATAGCGTTACAGAGAGGCAGGGGCTACCTAGAGATTTTACGTGCGCTCTCGAGGACGCTCGCTCGCTCGATCTTTGGATCACATCAATGGAGTCCGCACTGTCGCCGATGGTGCGGATGATGATGCGGAAGCTGAGCGGCGCGCCCCCCGCTTTCATGCACGACCTGCACCGTGAGGACCAAACGCTCCAGGAACGCTCCATGTGCGGCTGCGGCAGCCAATCGCCGGACCACGGGACGACGGGTCAGCGCACCGAAGAGTACGTTCTCCGATCTCCGACTCTGATCCGGCCGTCTGCTTGTTGCTTAGCTCCTCGAGTCCGCTAACCTATTGCTGTTTGCTAATGGTGATGTCTGGATGGATTTGCAGGGAGCGCGACGCCTCCATCATCGGCCATGTCCACCACGCCCTCCGCCGCTACAACGCAGACAACCCGGTACGTAGCTAGGCCATGCATCATCGATCAAAAGCTAGAGTACATGTCCGTGCACTGTTGATTTTGTTTTGTGGATTATACTGACAGAACAGTGGATGCGTTTCAGGGCTCGGAGTTCGTCCCCGTCAAGCCATTGATGGCCGCGTACGTGGGCTTCAAAGGCCACATCTGGGTCCACGTCAGCTTCGTGGCTCGCGGGAGGAAGGTCGTCAGCGGCAAACGGAGGCGGAACACTGTCAGCGACACCGTCACTGACGAGCACTTCTTCGCCGAGCTGCGCTACAGCCACCGCCGCTCCGACGCGCCGGCCGTTGAAACATGCACCATCATCGGTAAGCAGCGACCACCACCTTAACCGCCATGAGAAAACAATCATCTCTTCGGATTCTCACCAGATGTTTTTCTTCCGTTTGTTCTCTACTATCGACAGATAAAAAGCCGCGACACAGCCACTTGAAGACCTCGTGTACATTTTGCCCAGAAAGCTTTAAGATCTTGCACCCTCTTGACCGGAGCTTCGTGTGCGGAAAGAAGACCCAAGCAAATGAGGGGCAAGGTTTCACGCACTTCATGAATCTGCTTGAGAAGTCGTTCACATGCCCCACTGTCGGTGGAGAAGACAAGGAGGATGCAGCAGCTCCAGAGGAACAGAAAGCTCCAGAGGAACAGAAGGAGGAACATAGTAGCACCATGAGCCGGGCTCTCTCCTTCTTTGATTTTTTCCGTAATCTCATGGCAAGGGTTTTGCCGGCCTTTGACGATAAGCTTGTGTTCTAGAGTAGTAGCGGATCTACAGAAGAAGTCAATGTAATGAGTTCGTGTTAGACTCAATGAAAAGTATATGCCAATTTGGTGAAGGATTTTGTAAATGTAGTCGTGTCAATCATTTTGCCACTTCAGGAAGGCCTGTTCTCTAGAAGCTCTTCAAGTTTGGGTAGAACACCATCTCTAAGTTAGACTTTTTTTATAATACTCCCTCCGTCCCATCTGTAAGACGTTTTTGCAAGTTAAACTTGCTTGCAAAAATGTCTTACATTGTGGGACAGAGGGAGTACATCTCTACGTTAGACTGGTTTTCCTTCATAATCCCTAGAGCTGGCATGCATTTGTTGATTTTTCTGTTCTTTTGCTTTTGTACTATTTTAACTTTATTCTTTGGTTTGACCAAAAATTACCATAGAACGATTGTTCAACCCAAATGATAAGTGCCACACGTGTGGCATGAAGCAATCCGATCCTAGCGTTTTTTACAATTAAAATTGCCATCCGAAAATAAAAAAACTAAAAAAACTGAAACTTACCATCTGAAAAGGAAGTTGCCATCCTCAAGTCACTAAACTAGCCATAAAAAAGTTCAAAGTTGTCATGTGTTCGTGCCGCACGTGTGACACTTATCAAGGTCGTTCTACAGTTTTGGGTAGAAAAAAAGAGAATATTCTCTGATGTGAGGCAACACCAATTTCTTTCCACAAGTCCTTTTGTTTGTCTTCTCATATGTTTCAAACAGTACAGATTCAATTGTATAGTATATAGTTGCATGGACATAAGATCATAGGTTGAACATATAGCCATGCCAAGGTTGGGCTCCTAGAAAGCGATGACTTGGAGCAGCAGAGATAGAGGTAACGTCTCAAAGGATGCTCACCGTTAATTGTGGTTGCATCCCGCTACATTGAGTAGAGTGCCTGCTACAGTATGCAAGCGCATAACACGTGATCTCTAGGTGTGTCTACATGGGACAAGGACGACAGAGGGCTTGGTCTCCGTATCCACACACAGAGAAAACTGCAACACCTTCTTGAGTTGGTGCATGACTAGGTGGTGATGAGGTGTGACCAGTAACCAATAATGTCGAATGACTTTAGAATTGATAGAGTGATTACCATGTGACGTCAAACTACATGATGTTGGCAGCCAAGCAACATGTTCTCAAGGTGATGATTGTTTTTTTTTGGCAAATGAAGTCACGAAAGGGAGATCCATCTCGAACACCCACCCCCTCTCATTTTCTGATTTTACCAATTTTACACTATTTTCAGCAACCCATGATCTTGGTCACTTCAGAAGAATGAAAGTCAACTAAATGGCAAGAGAAAAATGCACCTGCCAATTGCCGTTACCTTGAACGCCAACAGGCATCTAAATTTGTGTTGTTGATCTCAAATTTTGCAAGTTCGAGCCGATTTTACTTATTATTAAGCTGAAAATGATTGCTCAAACCAAGTGATGTTTTCATTATGTACTTGTCATCTCTGTATATGAAAACCACACTCTTAGTATTGCTGAATGTAAATGACACTTTTAGTATTGTTGAATGTTAGTTTTAGTATTCTATACCATCTATATGAATGCTTAGCCTAATAAATGGCATGGATTTTTTTATATCTGCATTGCTCTCTAATTGATAATTCGCAGACTGCATGGGCCAAGTGCCTCCATTTCTTCTTGTGTTGGGTTGCATTTACATTGAATGTAACTGGCAATATAAAGAGCACAAAAAGGTTATTCCCATAATATTTTTAGTGTTCAAGTTAGATTAAGGAAATGAATATTACAAATTATCGAACACTAATTGTACTACATTAGCCTGGCGATGGATTAGGTTGACGGGTGTTGATTGCATTAGGCAGAGGATGTTGAACTAAACTTCCCTTAGTTTTCTCACTTCTTTTCAATGGAAGAAGCACGACAGCTTGTGGATGGTGCTATGGTGCAGGCATGTAGTGGACTTGGAGCCCAGGATTTTGGTGAGAGGGGGAGAATGAGGTTACAGCCGGTCCACAAGTCGCATGACCATGATAAGGTTAATTTTCATGCTGAAATATTTCTTCTACTGTATCATGGTAGAATGTCGTTATCATATGAAAGATCTGAGGCCCTTGGGATAATGATAGTTGAAAATAGTTACCCTTGGTACAGTTTGTTTGGTCTCTGCTTTGATGGGTTTCAAAGCTTGTCTTTTCATATGACGAATATTTGAACTTGGGATGCATTGTTTCAGGACCCAGTGGCCCTATGGAAACGAAGTAACTGTTGCATTTGCTCTCTACGAATCCAACAAAGTTTCATATTTGTGGTGAAAATGACCAATATGGGCATGAAAAAAGATAAATCACTGGTCAGCCCGCCAATGTTGTCATGTCGTTCGTGCTTAGCCATTTGACGTTGTAAACTCTTTGGATGATGATAAATAGCTTGCTCTTTTCCTGTGAGAATAAAATGACACGATTGTTGTATTGTCTGTAGTTTTTTTTGCTTCATTACAACTGTCTATGAGCGTAATCAGATTTATGCGGGCTTTTTTTCAAAGATTTAAGTGTTTCTAAGACTGGTCCTTTCTGATACTGAACTCGTTGGCTTCTCTACTTTCGTTATGTAAATCTTATGGAAGGTGATCTAATAGTCATTGGTTTAGATGGATTTTCAGACATTGGACAACACTAGATTGGCAAGTTTGAATCATTCCCAGCATTGGGGGCATGGAGTTTAGAATTATGGACATATATAATTGGTATTCTTTTTTGTATTTTGACATGGAGATATGTCATCTCATGGCATGCAACAATTTGAATGTTAGTGTTTGTAATACGTTTGACTACATATATTAGTCAATATGTGCATTGCACGTGCATTCTTACTAGTCAAAGAAAAAAGGAAAAAATTGAGTGAAGAGTTGTGTATGGTTGGGCGGACTGCACGCCCGGTCAGGCATCAGGGAGGAAAACAGGTACACACTTTGGAGATAGACAATTAACTAGTCTTATAAAATGCAATCTAAGCAGATATCCGTATGGATACGATTACTGTTGGTATTGGTGGAGCCGATAGGAGTCGCTATCCTACTTTGCCAGTACATTTATGCTCAAATTTTCTACAGAGTAGTACAATTATTTCATGATTTGCATGTTCCTTTATGTATGATTTATTCATTAATTTGGCAGTACATTTGATCTTCCAAATTGTGAAATAAATATAATAGCAAAGTAGCACCATGACTCATACATTCATCCATATATCAGCATCGGAGATGGTCTTGGGTCAAGGAAAAGACGTCAATGCGCGAGTGAACGTAGTAGACAACGACATGCCTCAACGATGAGTTGGACAGCCAGCAGGGTCTAGGAGGATGAGATGCAAGCGACTAATTCCACTGAATAGTGGTCAAATTGTAATGGTAGTGTGCATCTTCGAGTGAAAAAAGGCAGCTGAACTCTTACAACTATATTGGCCGAGGCGATTTTGAGATCAAGTGCAACATATAATATGATCACTTGGCTTTCTTATATTGTCTAGAGAGACCTAAACCCGGCACATTGTACACCCATCGGTTTATTATTGTTCCAGAGAAAAAATCGGTCATACGATAGGAGAACTTATTTGAATTTTTGAGAGTTAAAATCTATGAAATTTTAATTTAAAAAAAATAACTTTTGAAAGTCAGTATTTAATAAGTCTTCCCCACTTATGCCAGAGGTCCTGGATTCAAACCAGCCTATCTACATTGCACTTTGCAGAGATAAGACTAGGTTTCTATAATCCCTCTCCAGACTCCACCTTGTGTGGGAGCTTCTATGCATTGGGTTTGTCTTTTTAAAGTTCAAATTTATGAAAGTCGGTGCACATTTTTTAAAGAATAAAAAAGGAAAATTGAGTAAAGAGTTGTGTATGGTTGGGCTGATCGCAGACACAGTCAGGGAGGAAAATCAATACGCACCCTTTGCATTTGGATAATTAATTGAGTCTTATGAAATGCATTCTGAGAAGATATCCATATGGATACGTCGGCATTAGTGAAGTCGATAAGAGTCGCTTGTGCTACTTTGCTAGTACATTTATTCGCAAAATTTCTCCAGGGTGGTGCATTTATTTCATGATTTGCATGCACTTTTTGCCCACACGACTTAATCCTTTCCTATTCTGAAAATGCATGAAAACTGAAGTGTGCCTTCTAAACCGTGACGGAGGGAGTACTCCATTTAGTTCTCCAGGGTTGTACATTTATTTCATGATTTACATGCTCTGGAGTATATATGATTTGGATGCTACTTTGCTAGTACATTTATTCGCAAAATTTCTCATTTATTTCATGATTTGCATGTTCTTTTCTGTACGATTGAATTATTCAGTAACTTAGTACCACATTTAGTTTTGCAAAATCATCGAATAAATATAATACCATTTATTTCATGACAGTAGAGCTGGAAAAGGCCAGGGTCGAGGAGGATGAGACCAAAGCAAACTAAATTCTACTGAACAGGGGGGTCAGATTTCGATGGTCAAGCAAATATTAATTGTATCACTTTTTTTTAAAAGGAGGTTAAAACATTAATCACTGAGAGATCCAAATTAACAAAGAAAGAAACACACAAGCAAGCAAACTAGAGCAGGCACGAGGTACACGCATCAGGATTCAGGTGGGCTTTTCTTGTTTGAGGAGAACAAGCCGACCATCATCATCATAGGAGAGCAAGTAATCGGGTGCAGGAGCGTAGTGGCGGTCCATGTAGTAGTAGGAGCCATCGGGGTTGACGACGCAGCACCAGTCGTCGAAGCAGTTGTCGTCGCCGTCGCCGACGCACAGGTCGAGGAGGTCGTCGACGCCGCCGTAGCGCTCCGCCAGCTTGCGGAAACTGTCCTGCTTCGACAGGGACTCCCTCAGCTCCTGGTTCACCTGCTGCGGCGTCTTCCCGCGATTCGCCGGGGCCTCCTGCTTGATCGCCGCCTCGCCGGCGGCCGCTGCCTCCGTCGCGGCGTCCTTGCCGCCGCCGCCGCCGTCGTTGCTCTTGCTCCCCATGAGAGATCTGACTTTTGCGTGAGAGAGATCTGGCTTTTGCTTCTGCTTGGCCGCCGCCGTTTGTTGATGTGATGTGATGAGTGGCGTCGAGGCGTGCGTGCGTGTGTGTATATAGACGCGCGCGGCGGGGGTCCGGGTTGGAGCGGGTCGAGGACCGACCGGCTTCACAGTCGCAGATGGTCGGTCGGCCGAGTCGGGCTTGGTTTCATTTGCAGTTCCGAGTCGGACCGAGGCTCGGCTGCTGAGCGCTACATGTCAGAATCGGGTCGCACGTCTCCCCTGCTTCCATCTATATATGCAGGTACCCACGGTACACGATCAAGGACAAGCGTAGACGATCGATAGCGTCACAGAGAGGCACGGGCTACCTAGGGATTGTACGTACGCTCTCGAGAGGACGCTCACTCCGTCGATCATCACCAATGGGATCTGCACTGTTGTCGATGGTGCGGATGATGAAGCCGAAGAAGGACGGCGCGCCGCCCGCCTTCGTGCACGACCTGCACCGCGAGTACCAAATTCTCCAGGAACGCTCCGTGTGCGGGTGCGGCAGCCAATCGCTGCCGCACCACGGGACGACGGCGACTCCTTGCCGCCAGCGCACCGAAGAGTACGTTCTCCTTGCTCGCTTTCGCTTAGCTCATGTACATGTATCCGTCTTTTTCGAGTCCACTAACCTATTGCTATTTGCTAATGGTGATGTCTGGATCGATTTTAGGGAGCGCGACGCCTCCATCATCTGCCACGTCCACCACGCTCTCCGTCACTACAACGCCACCAACCCGGGCTCGGAGTTCGTCCCCGTCAAGCCTCTCATGGCCGCGTACGTGGGTTTCCAAAGCCACATCTGGGTCCACGTGGGCTTCGTGGCTCACAGGAAGAAGATCGCCAGCAGCAAACGGAGGCGGAACCAGGCCAACGACACGGACAAGACCTTCTTCGCGGAGCTGCGCTACAGCCACCACCACTCCGGCGCGCCGGCCGTCGAAACATGCACCATCATCGGTAAGCAGTGACCACACCTGAACCGCCACGAGAAAACATCCGTCGTATGCAATATATATGCATAACATTTTCTGGCACGTTTACGTATGGTTTCCTTTCGTATTTACCTCGGTGACGCCTAGTCCTAACTTGTTTTCTTTCTTTCTTTTGTTCTTTATCCGCAGAGAAGTCGTCGCGCAAAAGCCACTTAAAAACCGCGTGTGCATTTTGCCCCGAAAGCTTTCAGATTTTGCACCCACTTGACGGAAGCTTCCTGTGCGGAAAGAAGAGCCAGGCAAACGAAGGGCAGGGTTTCATACATTTCACGAACCTGCTTGAGTTACCGTTCACATGCCCCATGGCCAGTGGACAAGGCAAGGAGGATGCGGCAGCCCCAGAGGAGGAGGAGGAGCATAGTAGCGTCCTAAGCTGGGCCGCCCTCCCCTTTCTTCTCGGTTATCTTTGCCGGTCTTTGATGATAAGCATCTGGACTAGATCAGGGGCAAAGCTAGCGAGAAGTTAATGCAATGAGTTCATGTTAAACCCAATGAAGAGTGATGTATGGCAATAGCAAGGCCATGTATCAGACTCTTTAAGATTTTGAAGTTGATGTATGAGACTGAAATTGCGACAACTTTGTATACTAATCGTGCAATTTACACACACACACACTCTCTCTCTCTCTCACTCACTTCTTTTGTAATCTATAAGCCGCTGCATTGTACACTTTGAAATAGGAAACAAGGTAATAGATGTTTAGGTGTTCCCAAAATCACAGAACGGAAATAGGGGCACAACCGTGAACATGGCCACAGTGGCTTGGTCACTCTCCGCAAACTTGTAGGCTTTGGCATGAACCATGAATCTACAAGTTCAACTAAATGACTTTTTCAACACTTGCCAGCATGTTTTTCGATAAAGGGCGTTTTTATTAGCTCAAAATATAGCATCAAGTAAATATGTTCATATTGAGCAAAATTCGGCCTTTGAATAATTAGGATGCACACAGCCAACAAAAACAAGTTTGATAGAAATAAATAAATAAACGAAATGGCATATTGGCTGCAGTAAAGTCCTATGAGACCAAAACTATGCCTATGCCGAAGGAGGAGTTGGACCGAGCCAGAGATTATGTTGTCACCCATGTTTGGTAAAAACCTCCCTGACCACTTGCTCCAACCGCATACACACACCTTAAACAACGGTTGATACTCCGTTCCGTGCAACATAGACCACATGTGAAGCCAGTTCGTACTACAGAAAAACCTGCAAAGGAAAAGGGGTTTTACGATTGAAACCAATGCCATTTCTACATAGCCAAAGCGCCATAATAAGGCAGATGCTCCCAATCTTATTAATGTGCAAAACCTATTTGGTATACCGTCAAGCCAGTGACCATATATATTAGCAACACTCATCCGCGGATACATATTGGATGCTATATGGATGAATGACCATGTAGAACATGCAAACTTGCATTGGAATTAAAGGTGTTTAATTGTATCATCATGAGTACAAAAATTACACTTCTAATTCCATGCCAATTGAAACAGATGAGATTGTCTTTAGTTAGTACAACTCCCCTACGAAGATACGACGTGAAAATCTTGATTTTTTAAGTTATCTTCGACCTGCATATTTTTTTATTATTATTATCCACTAGATCTCTAGGCGCATGAGGGCACCATACATGGATTCAATCGTGAACGACACGGATGTCGTGAGATTCCAACAAAATACATCCGTCCATGTGTCAGCTTAACAGAATCCAAAGAGGATGACAAATGTTGCCATGAAGTAAGACGGGGCCAACTAGATCCTGTCAGAATGAAACATTCGGGGGAGGAGCTGAGCACCTGTGCAAGGGTGTCATTCTCATCGCAGACAATGCGGTACAAGGGTCGATACTATTCCTGAAGAGTGGTGGTTCGCAATCACTTATCCTCCCAGAAACGTATCTCGGAGCCGTCCTTTATCGTGAAAGACCCAAAGCGGAAAAGATTTTTCTTTGCTACTATCGGGTCAGCCTGAAAATGCGAGTCCCCTGTCTTCCAAAATGCTTGGGACACTGCTTTTTTCCCAAGATACTTATTGCGCAGGAGGGTTTGCCAAACTCCCTCCTCAATAAGTACTTTGAATAGCTATTTATTGAGTAAGGCATCATTCTTGACTTGGAGGTTTTGGATGCCTAAACAACCTGGTATTTCGGTCAACAAACAACATTCCGTTTGGTTAGCCTGTATTTTTTCTTTTCATCATCTCATTGTCGAAAGAATATGAATCTAAAATAGTCTAATCTTCGCAGCACGCCTTTGGGGAGCTGGAAGAAGGCAAGCATATAGAGTACCATGTTTGTAAGAATAGAATTGATCAGCACTAGTCATCCTTCAACGGAGAGCAACTTGCGTTTCCAATTGCTCAAACGTTTATCTGAGTGCTCTTCGACGTGCTTCCACTCCGAGTTAGTGAGGCATCGATAATGAATAATTGGTTCCCAAATATTCAATTGAAAATTGGCCTTGCGCATAGGCAAAGAAATTAGCATATTGTGTAGCCGCCTCCTTAGCCTCTCTGAAACAGAACAATTCACTTCTATGGAAGTTAATCTTAAGACCTGACATTTGCTCAAAGTCTGAAAGCAAAAGTTTCAGATTATGAGCCCCCTCCAGCTCATGTCCATAAAGAGAATTGTGCCGTTGGCATATAGCAGAATTGATAGGCCCGCTTCCACAAGATGTGGCACTACTCCTGCAATTTGGTCGTCCTGTTTGGCACGCTCTATCAAAGTAGCCAACATGTCAGCGACCATGTTAAATAACATTAGAGATAATGGGTCACCCTGACGTAGGCCCTTTTCCGTTCGGAAGTAGTGGCATGTGTCATCATTGACTTTAATAGCCACACTACGTCTAGAAATGAAGGTTTGGATCCACTCACGACATTTATTGGTGAAACCTTTCATTCTCAAGGCCTATTGGAGAAACGGCCATTTGACTTTATCATAGGCTTTTTCAAAGTCAATTTTGAACACTACTCCACTCAAGTTTTTACTATGCATCTCATGAACGATTTCATGCAAAATTACTACTCCATCGAGTATGTTTCTTCCTTGCATAAAAGCTGTTTGGGATGAACTGTCCCAACCTTAGAATATCTGAGTGTGATAGTTGCATCAGTGAGCATGCATCATGTTTAATTCAAGAAATTGAATTGAGGAATATTCAAAGCCTTAAAAATTATTTTAGAAGAAGGGTAAGAACCCTTTAAATTTAAATCATTGAATGCAAACTACCTTTAAAATAGTTCTGAGGATTTTGGCAGGAACTATATATCAAACCACAATTTATGAACATTTTTAAGAAATATTTTGGGCACTGAATTTAAATCAATATGGTATTTGAATTTGGGTTTATATTCATATTAAATAGAATATAAATTCAAAACCCCCTGGACTTAATTGTGTGCATTTGGCTAGGTCCATTATGGCAACATACATATTTTAGAGAAGTTTGACACTGGTTTTGAATTAGTTATGATTTCATAACAGAACAAAAAATAAAACAGAGCAAAAAATTTACCTGGCGCAGCCCACCTGGTGGCAACACTGTTGGCCCAGCCCACCACGTGCCACACTGTCTTCAACCTCCTGCCAGTAGGCAGGAGGGCGTGTGGTCGTGTCGCGCGCCCACGCGCCGGCCACCTCCTCCCTGTCTGGCTTCCCCCTCGTCGCCTTGGACGCCTCCAGGCGTGCCATGCACCCCCTGCATCCCCTCGGCCTCTCCCTCGCACCCCCTTCCCTGCTCTCTCCCTCGAATGCTGCCGAGCGCGCTTGTCACCGCCGTTCGCTGCCACGCAGCCACAGCCACCCGCTCGCAACTCCGTCATTCCCACGAGCTCTACGATGTCGTCCTCATCATCTCCATCGAGCCAAGCAAGCCGAGATGTGTGGTAGCATCGTCATCGCCACTGTCTTCCACCTCAGGAGCCGATCATCACTGACGTTGATTCGTTGTTGATAGGACGTCCCAAGCACATCGTCTACCCGATCCGACTCCTTCTGAGCTCCTGACCCATCTCCCCCTAGCCCTGCCGTCTTTTTCTTCTCTAACCACGCTAACCACCGGAGTCGTGAGCTCCTTGCCGCTGGCCTCGATGCCGTCATGGCCATAGTCGCCGCCGCTTGCGTCCAAGCACTGGAATGTGCTCAGGACCTCCCAGGCAACCCAACGCCACCACCCAAGCCTCCCGCCGTGCACTCTAGCCTCGTCTCGCTCGAGCCCGTGGCTCTGGCCCCCGCCAAGCTCCCCGCCCGACAGTGTTACCGGCCACCCCACGACCAACGACCTACATGATTGGATGCGGCACACCTTCAGCTACCCATAGACGCAAACCACACGCAAAACCGAGCCCCGTAGCGAGTTTCCGATGAACTTCTGCCGCCAATCTGGTCGTCGTTGGCCTAAGTCCGGTGATGATGACATGGCGCTATCATTAGCGGCTAATCCCCTCAATTAGCCATTTAACAGACACTAACAGTGGGCCCAACCATAGGGTCAAACCCTAGTCAGCGTCGGGTTTGACCGGGATTAACCTTGGGTCACTGACCAGTGGACCCTGCTGATCAGGTTTGACATGGCCGACCCGTTAACCTCCTGACACCGGCATGACACACTAATGACATCATAAATACAATTACTAGGATTTTCTTATTTATAAATAAATTTGGAAAATCCAGAAAATTTTTGAAACTTTGAAAAATCATAGTAATTCAAGCGTAACTCCAAATGAAATAATTTATATATGAAAAATTATCAGAAAAATCCAAAGAATCTGTTTATGGCATTTTCATGCATGTTTAAACAACTTAAAGCTATTGTATAGGACAATTTGAGAAAATAACATTTGAAATGTCACATATGGAGTTTGATTTTGAACCTTGGGTTTAAACCAACTCCATTTAACTTTGTTGCTAGTTGCATTAGCTCAACCAACATAATTTTGCCATGTCATTATCATTCATCATATTGTTGCATTGCATTGATTGTGTTCCCTCTTGTTTGTCGGTGTTTGTCCCCTTTCAGTAGACGTTGTTCAGACGATGTGATCGTTGACACCGATGAAGAGTTATGCTATCTTCAGAAGTGTCAGCCAAGCAACCCTTGCTTGACCACTCCGATACAATCCCACTCTCTCGCTTCTGCTCTCTTTTACTGCAATGGGATAACAACGATTCCACTATTACATGTTGCGGTAGTTGAACCCATTCCTCTGCATGACATGTCTTTGCCACAGTAAATAGTTGAAACCCACTAGCATGAGTAGGAGTTGTTTGAGCCATGATGTGCCTACTCATCCATGTTTGCTTGTGATGCCTGCTATTGCTTAGAGTTGTGCCAGGTCTGATTCATTGGGAATGAATTGGAATGTGGTGAACATGTCCTACTGTTGAGACCTAACTGTGTCAACCCGATTTGGTAAAGGTAGCGATGAGAGGCCATGTAGGAGTACATGGTGGGTTCTCTCATTGAAGCCGCCCTCAGGAACCGAGTTCCATGTTTGTGATCCAAGATAGTTACTACCACGCATTGGAATGCTTAAGTGCCCCTCTCGGCTTATTAATCGCCTCGATCTCTGTCCAGGAGTTGCAACTAGTTTCTGGTGTTGGTAGGTTGTGTAGTAGTCTACCAAGTGGCACCCGGTACAGATGGGCTTGGGACAGACTAGGCACCGTGGCCCGGTGTACCAAGTGGCACCCGTTTGGTGGATTTGGGAACCTTGCACACATCGTTTGGGCCCGTAGGGGAAACCTTGGCCGGACTTCCTTGCGGATGGAACTCAAATAGGTGATAAACCTGGACTGGAGACTTGTGTGGTTAGTCAGGTCGTGGCTGACACCATCGCTGGGCTTCCACTTGAAGGTTGTCGAGTACATATCATGTAAATGGTGATAAGTGGTGAGAGCGTGTGTGAAGAAGTACACCCCTGCAGGGTAATATGATCTATTCAAATAGCCGCGTCCGCGGATATGCACTACTTGGACTGCTTACATTATTCATAGATGACTTGAAGTGGATACTCTAAAATGCGCAAGATAAACGTGAGTGTTATGGATGGTCTTCTCATAGAGAGACGGGAGCGGATCCATAGTGGTGTATTGATATGGTGAATATGTGGACTCATGTGCGCCACCTCAAAGAAGTTGCTGGCAATCGTAGTTTAGGATAGCCACCGAGTCAAGCTGGCATGCTGCAGTTAAACTCCACCACCCCCTTTGTTGATATTGATGCATATGTAGCTAGTTGTGATGTAAGTCTTGCTAGGTACATTTGTACTCATGTTTGCTTAATTTATGTTTTTGCAGAGAGACTTCATTCTCACTAGTAGTTTCACGCGGGCTTCAACAATTAGCTTGGGAATCCCAGACAGAGGTTTGGTTCCTATGGAGGGTCTTGTAAATAGACAGGCTTCCTACCCTTCTTTCTTTCTAGCTGTTTGTACTTAGACAGGATAAGCTTTTGCTTGTGTGTGTTGCTTGTGTGACTCTATGTGTTGGGTCATGAGACCCATGTTTGTAATATCATACTATGTATGGCTCCTCGGAGCCTTTCCAATAAATACTCTGACTCGTAGAGTTTTGTTGTGATGGCATGTTGTATTTACACATATCAATCATATTGCGTGTATGTTATTGAAATGCTTGGTATTTGTGGGATCCGACACCTAGTTGTTTATTCTTGGTAGCCTCTCGTATGGTGAAATGCCTCCTAGTGCTTCCACTGAGCCTTGGTAGCTCACTAATGCTCCGGAACACATGGATTGACCAGCATGTGTCCTTCCTTGCTCCCGTGTCTGCCCCTTCTGGGAAATGTCACGTGGTGTTTTACTAAAGTCCTTGTAGGTTGCTACGACTCAGTTACACTCGCTCCTGACCGACATATGCATTGTTGGGTCATGTATGCATGTCCCTGTAAGTTTGTGCCACATTGGGTTTACGACTAGTCATGTCGGCTCGGGTTCTCTATCATATGGATGCTAGCGAGACAATCATATACGTGAGCCAAAAAGCACAAACGGTCTCGGCCTAGGTAAGGCTGCAGCCGTGGGAATACCGTGCGTGAGGCTGCAAAGTGATATGATGTGTTACATACTAGATCGGTGTGAATTAGGATCAGGGTCCTGATAGCTTTGGTATCAGAGCCTGACTGCTTATAGGATTACCAAGCCAAACTAGTCGATGTTGAGTCTAGAAATGCTTTAGTTATATAAGGGAATTGATTGCGGAAGGGAACGTGAGGCTCATTTTACTCCTTTACCCTATGTCCTTCTGATATAAGACATCCTCTTCTCTTCTACGGGGATTAAGAACTAGGCTTCTCATCTTTCTATCAGGATCACGTGTTACTAATACGTAGACTTATAGGAATTATGGATTCAAGTCTCAGTTCAGTTTCTAGTACTTCCGTGTGTTAATAATTGGTCTCGGAACCTTGATATTGTAATGTTGAGTGGTTATGCCACCATTTTCCAGGATGTCTCAAATCTTTTTGAGCATCTGCAGCCGTTATGTTGTCCAAGTTATTCCAGGTCTCTAAATAGTCTGATGCATTTGCAATCTTTCCTCTTTGTTCTCGACGTTCTTTTGGGACAGATTAAGCACACTAATCGGTGTATTGAGATACTCCATTGCCTCGACATATATGTTGAAGCTATTATTATGACATTAGGGTATCTTAGAGAACCACCCAGTAATCTGGCCATGTTGTGCTCCCAGTGTGATAATTCTGGCCACCATTCTTGAAATCATCTCGTGATGTCATTTAGTTAGTAGGTATATATTCTATTTCTGGGTTCTTGAACCCAAGATTTGTTGGGGAACGTAGCATGCAATTTCAAAAAAAAATCCTACGCTCACGCAAGATCTATCTAGGAGATGCATAGCTATGAGAGGGGGAGAGTGTGTCTACTTACCCTCATAGACCGTAAGCAGAAGCGTTTGACAACGCGGTTGATGTAGTCGTACTTCTTCTAGCTCCGACCAATCAAGTACCAAACATATGGCACCTTAGAGTTCTGCACACGTCCAGCTCGGTGACGTCCCTCGCCTTCTTGATCCAGGTGTTGACATAGTAGATGAGTTCCGTCAGCACGACCGCATGGTGACGGTGATGGTGAACTAATCCGCGCAGGGCTTCACTTAAGCACCGCGAGAATATGACCGGGGGTGTAAACTGAGGAGGGGGGCGCCGCACATAGCTAACAATTGATGTTGTGTGTTCTAGGGGCGCCCCCACATATATATAGGTTGGGGGAGAGGGAGGTAGCCAGGGGCGCCCAAGTAGGCCGAATGCTACTTGGGGTTCCTCCCTGAGGGAGTCCTGGATTAGGGGGTGTCCGGATAGCCGGACTACCATCATCAGCCGAACTATCATCGGCCGGACTATCATCATCGACCGGACTCCAAGACTATGAAGATACAAGATTGAAGACTTTGTCCCGTGTCCGGATGGGACTTTCCTTGGCGTGGAAGGCAAGCTTGGCGATATGGATACGTAGATCTCCTACCATTGTAACCGACTCTATGTAACCCTAGACCTCTCCGGTGTTTATATAAACCGGATGGCTCTAGTCCGTAGGACACAACAACAACCATTACAATCATACCATAGGCTAGCTTCTAGGGTTTAGCCTCCTTGATCTCGTGGTAGATCCACTCTTGTAAACATCCACAATATCAATATCAATCAAGCAGGACATAGGGTTTTACCTCCATCAAGAGGGCCCGAACCTGGGTAAAACATCGTGTCCCTTGTCTCCTGTTACCATCCGCCTAGACGCACAGTTCGGGACCCCCTACCCGAGATCCGCCGGTTTTGACACCGACATTGGTGCTTTCATTGAGAGTTCCTCTGTGTCATCACCGATAGGCTTGATGGCCTCTTCAATCGACAACGACGCAGTCCTGGGTGAGACTTTTCTTCCCGGACAAATCTTCGTATTCGGCGGCTTCGCACTGCGGGCCAACTCACTTGGCCATCTGGAGCAGATCGAAAGCTACGCCCCTGGCCGTCAGGTCAGGTTTGGAAGCCTAAACTTCACGGCCGATATCCGCGGGGACTTGATCTTCGATGGATCTGAGCCACAGCCGAGCGTGCCGCGCTGTCACGATGGGCACGACCTAACTCTGCCGCCGGACAGCACCTTGGAGGCCGCACACGAATCCGCTCCGACCCATAGTCCGGAGCCGATCGCTCAGATCGAGGATGGATGGCTGGACACCGCCTCGGGAGATGCAACTTCTACGGTGATGGAGCCGAACACTTACCTTGTCCCGCATAAAGCTCATGACTCCAAGGTGCCGGACTCTCTGCCGGACTCCGAACCTCCTGCGCCCCTGCCAGTCGAATCCGATTGGGCGCCGATCATGGAATTCACCGCTGCGGACATCTTTCAGCACTCACCCTTCGGCGATATCTTAAATTCGCTGAAGCATCTCTCGCTATCCGGAGAGCCCTGGCCGAACTACGGCCAGGATGGTTGGGACGCGGACGACGAAGAAATTCAAAGCCCACCCACCACCCACTTCGTAGCCACCGTCGACGATCTAACCGACGTACTCTACTATGACTCCGAAGACATCGACGGTATGGACGACGATGCCGGAGACTATCAAGAACCAGTCCCTACAGGACACTGGAAGACCACCTCGTCATATGACATATACATGGTGGACACCCCAAAAGATGGGGACGGCGAAGAAGCAACGGAGGCCGATTCCTTAAAGAAACAGCCCAAGCGCCGATGTCAGCGGCGCCGCTCTAAATCCCGCCACAGCAAGAATGGAGATTCTGGCACAGGAGATAATAACACCCCAGAAAGTGCCGAAGACAACCCCCTCCAGCATGATCCAGCGCAGGAGGAGGCAGAAGCAAGCCCTCACGAGAGGGCGGCAGATGAAGAGGTCGAGGATGATAATTAATTACCTCCTCCGGAGACGAGGCAAGCCTCGACGACGACGAATTCGTCGTGCCTGAGGATCCCGTCGAACAAGAGTGTTTCAGACGCAGGCTAATGGCCACGGCAAACAGCCTAAAGAAAAAGCAGCAATAGCTTCAAGCTGATCAAGACCTACCGGCCGACAGATGGACCGAGGTCCTCGCGGCCGAAGAGTATGAACTCGAACGCCCCTCCAAAAGTTACCCAAAATGCAAATTGCTCCCCCGACTAGAGGAGGAAGCGTACAAACCTGCATCACCAGCGCACAATACGGCAGACCGACCACCTCGTGGCCGCGACAGAGAGGCATGCAAGCCCTCCACCAAAACCGTACCCCGGCATCGCTCAAAAAGCATGACGCCACGGGGGAACGGGCCGGACTTGCGGGATATATTGGAGGACAAGGCAAGACAATCCAGATCTATCTACGGATCACGTGGGCGCCCCAAGACCCACGACGAATACCGTCGCACTGGATACAACTACTCCGGCCGGGCCGAACACAGCAGACAACGCTCTCTCGAGCTACGTCGCGATATTGCTCAATATAGAGGCGCCGCACACCCACTATGCTTCACTGACGAAGTAATGGATCATCAAATCCCTGAAGGGTTTAAACCCGTTAATATCGAATCCTACGATGGCACAACAGACCCCGCGGTTTGGATTGAGGATTATCTCCTCCATATACACATGGCCCGCGGCGACGATCTTCACGCCATCAAATATCTCCCACTCAAGCTTAAAGGACCAGCTCGGCATTGGCTCAACAGCCTGCCTGCAGAGTCAATTGGATGCTGGGAAGACCTGGAAGCCGCATTCCTCGACAACTTCCAGGGCACGTATGTGCGACCATCGGACGCAGATGACCTAAGCCACATAATCCAGCAGCCAGACGAATCGGCCAGGCAATTCTGGACACGGTTCTTAACAAAGAAAAATCAAATCGTCAACTATCCGGATGCAGAGGCCCTCGCTGCCTTCAAACATAACATCCGCGACGAGTGGCTGGCCCGACACCTAGGACAGGAAAAGCCGAAATCCATGGCAGCCCTCACATCACTCGTGACCCGCTTCTGTGCGGGAGAGGATAGCTGGCTAGCTCGCAGCAACAACCTCAGCAAAAACGCTGGCAGTCCGGATACCAAGGACCGCAATGGCAGGCCGCGTCAAAACAAAAACAAACGCTGCATTAACGGCGATAGCAATGAGGATACGGCAGTTAACGCCGGATTCCGAGGCTCCAAGCCCGGTCAACGGAAGAATCCATTCAAAAGAACCACTCCAGGCCCGTCCCATTTGGACCGAATACTCGACCGCTCCTGTCAAATACATGGAACCCCCGAATAGCCAGCTAACCACACCAACAGAGATTGTTGGGTATTCAAGCAGGCAGGCAAATTAATCGCCGAAAACAATGACAAGGGGCTACACAGCGATGACGAGGAAGAGACCCGGCCGCCGAACAACAGAGGACAAAAGGGATTCCCCCCTCAAGTTCGGACGGTAAACATGATATACGCAACGCATATACCCAAGAGGGAGCGGAAGCGTGCACTAAGGGACGTATACGCGCTGGAGCCAGTCGCCCCAAAATTCAACCCATGGTCCTCTTGCCCGATCACTTTCGATCGAGGAGACCATCCGACCAGTATCCGCCATGGCGGATTCGCCGCATTGGTTTTAGACCCAATCGTTGATGGATTTCACCTCACGAGAGTCCTGATGGATGGCGGCAGTAGCCTGAACCTGCTTTATCAGGATACAGTGCACAAGATGGGCATAGACCCTTCAAGGATTAAACCTACAAAGACAACCTTCAAAGGCGTCATACCAGGTGTCGAGGCCAGTTGTACAGGCTCAGTTACACTGGAAGTGGTCTTCGGATCCCCGGATAATTTCTGAAGCGAGGAGTTAATCTTCGACATAGTCCCGTTCCGCAGTGGCTATCATGCTCTGCTCGGACGGACCGCGTTCGCAAAATTTAACGCGGTGCCGCATTATGCGTACCTTAAGCTCAAGATGCCAGGCCCTCGTGGAGTCATCACGGTCAATGGAAACACGAAACGCTCCCTCCGAACGGAGGAACATACAGCGGCTCTCGCGGCAGAAGTACAGAGCAGCCTTTTAAGGCAATTTTAGAGTCCGGCCGTTAAGCGACCGGACACGGCCAAACGCGCCCGGAGCAACATCAACCAAGACCACCTGGCACGTTCCGAGCATGCGTAGCAATGCGGCCTCAACCCCAGCCCTCGCACAATTGTAAGACAAACTCTTCGCGTACATAATTACGCCCTGGAGATACCATGGGCATAGGGGGAGAGGCACAACCACAACAGACCCAGAGTGCGGTTCGACCACACCAGGGGCTCCAAAGTGTGTCGCTCTTTTTATCTTTTATTTCTCTCTTTTTTATACAGAACTCTGTCCGGCGGTGAACCTGCCGAACTCATGATGCAACAGCCAGGGAGGGACAAAGGCCGCGACGAACACTCAGGTGGTCTCCATTACGAGCATTAAATTTGTTAAATACACCATTCCGCGGCCTACCCCTGGAGGGAGACGCCTTTAATTCGTCCAATCCCTTGCTTTCCGCACTATTTGTATCATTCCGCACTCATAGCAGATCTTCTCGAATAAAATGCAGTACTTTTTGCCCATAATTGCATTACCTTATATATATATATGTTCATTTATGACATGTTGCATCCGTACATTTTGGTACGGCCAAATACACCAGGGGCTTATGTCCCCCGCATTATGGTGTGATCAAGTCCGAACACTTTCACAAGTGCGGCACCCCGAACTTATAGCATTATATGAATCGGCTCCGAATCATGTCTTGGGTCAATAGTTGGGTTTGCCCGGCTCCCATGTTTGGCACCTTATGTTCCGTTCTGTCGACTAAGGTAGCACTGGGAGAACCACTGCAATTGCGCCCCGGTTGAGCCGGGTTAACGCCTCAGTGGAGAAAGCTAAAACTGACTGTCATGATAAGGCGAGAGACTGGTCGCTGTTCGAGAGGTCCTTTTGGGTCCTTAAAGACCTACACCGCTTCGAGCGAAGTTCCGGATAATGTCCGACGAAGGCGTGGATAGCGCCCCTGTTTCGGTCTTCCGAATACTAGGGGCTTCGCCGAAATTTAAAATTATAGAATTCTATGGCTAAGTGAGAGTGTTCAAGCACTGTAAGTCCGGTTGCCTTGTTCGTTGTGTTGAGCGCCTCCCTAGATGGACCCAAAAATAGGAACAAGAGTGCTCAAGTTTATCCCGAACACCCCAACACTCGTGGCATGGGGGCTGAAGCCGACGACTTGCCATCTCTCAGATTTAATAAACGGCCTCACAGAAGGTAATATTTTAAATTAACAAGCGTTGCTTCGCGCATATGAACAAAGTTTTCAGCGCACAGGATAACACATTGCGAATTTACTCAATAATTACATCCCTGGGGCACTCATCCACAATCTTGCGGGCACCCTTCAGGACGGTCTTATAGTACATCTCGGGCGTATGATATTCCTTGCCCGCTGGCGGCGCGTCAGTGATTAGCTTCTCCGCATCCAGCTTGCCCCAATGCACCTTTGCGCGGGCAAGGGCCCGACGAGCACCTTCAATACAGGCGGAGCGCTTGATAACCTTCACCCAGGGGCACGCATCCACCAACCGTCGCACGAGGCCGAAGTAGCTCCCAGGCATGGCCTCTCCAGGCCACAGCCGGACTATGAGGCCCTT
The DNA here is from genome assembly GCF_002162155.2 of Triticum dicoccoides. Taxonomy (NCBI): domain Eukaryota; kingdom Viridiplantae; phylum Streptophyta; class Magnoliopsida; order Poales; family Poaceae; genus Triticum; species Triticum dicoccoides. Next base: position 486,086,827 of record NC_041389.1, on the reverse strand, counting down.
CATGGCCTGCTCGGCCACCTTGTGGAGCTCGACCAGCTGCTTCAGCTGGTCGCTAGGGGGCACCGGATGGCCGGCCTCAGCATACTGAGACCAGAAGACCTTCTCCGTTGAGCTCCCCTCCTCGGCTCGGTAGAATGCGGCGGCATCAGACACGCTGCGAGGAAGATCTGCAAACGCCCCTGGAGAGCTCCGAATTCGGGTAAGTAACACATAATTTACATTAACATGCTTGCTTTGCATGAAAAATGCCTTACCCGCCACTATCTTCCTCACCAACTCAATCTCCTGAAGGGACTTATGGGCATCGGCCTTGGCAGTTTTGGCACTTTCGAGAGCCGAGGCAAGCTCGGACTCTCGAGCCTTTGAGTCACGCTCTAAACTCTCATGCTTTTCCATGAGAGCCTGGAGCTCTTGCCGAACCACCGCCACCCGCGCCTCCTGCTTTTCTCGCTCTGCCCGTTCCGTGGCCGTATTGCGTTCGGCCGCGGACACAGCCTCCTTTAGGGTCGCCACCTCGTTCGTGGCCCCTGCAGTACCCATGTTATCCTGGTTATTTTTTGTTGCAACCTAAATCCTTTTCAAAGTACAAGTTCAAAGTGGTGTTACTCACCTTCTTTGTCCTGGAGCTGCTTCTTGGCGCGGCCGAGCTCTTGCTCAGACCGCTCGAGCTCCTGCTTCAAAGCACCGACCTCCGCAGTCAGTGCGGCAGAGGTCAGCAGCGCAGCCTGCAACCCATATTGACATAATTTTTTAGCAACACTGCGTATATCTTCTTTTTTTTCCAGATCCTCAGTCTGGCTTTTCTTTCCAAACACCGAACCGAGCATCAGGGGCTACTGTCTATGCGGTATTACATTGCATATTTTTAACTTCTTACCTCAAAGCCTGATAGAAGGCTACTGCAGGCTTCGGTCAGCCCGCTCTTGGCGAGCTGTACCTTCTGAATCACCGCACTCATAATAGTGCGGTGTTCTTACTCGATGGAAGCGCTCTGCAGCGCCTCCAACAAATTGTCCGGCGCCTCTAGTTGGACGGAAGCCGCCGGCGTCACGGTCTTGCCCTTCGTGCGAAGGGGCCGCCGGCCGGACTCCGGAACCACTGCGGGTTCTGATATGGAATACGGCGCAAAGTCCGGGAGGACGCCTTGTGGCGCCTCCGAAGCCTCCCCCTGATGGGTCCCTTCTTGGGATCCCACCTCGGCGTCCTCGGTGTCGCGAGGGGTGGAGGCGGTCGGGATGGAGTCTACATCCGACGGAGCCAACGACCCGCTCGATGAAGCGGGGAGATCATCATTGGCCGGACAACAGGCAGCATGCGGCATTAGAATGACACTATGTGACACGGAAAAAGAAATTATAAATCACTCAGGAATCCGGATACTTACGATCTCGCTGGAGGCCTGGCCCTTGAAGGCCATTCTTCCCCGCCAATGTTGATGTTGGCGGAGCTGTCCGGGGGAATAGTCCTTCCCCTCGTGGACCCTTCGGCCCCCCTGTTGGGGAAGCCTTCCTCTTCCTCTCTCCCTCCTCTGGGAGAGAGTCCACTTTCTCCTCCTTGTTTTCGGGGGAGGAGTCCGCCCCGGAGTCGTCGGACACCTGAAAACGGGAACTCTTTCGAGCACCCGTGGCCTCCTTCTTGGCCTTCTTCTCCGGCACCACGTGCGGTGCCGGAACCAGCAGCCTCGCTAGATGGGCATCTACTAGGTTTTCTGGCATAGGAGCCGGGCAGATAATCTGCTCCGCCTTCCTCATCTAGTCCTGTCAAAGGAAAAGGGGAAATTAAAACCCACATAGAGTAAAACTATGAAAAGCAAGTGTCCCGTAAAGGGGTAGAATCACTTACCTCGTCGGCTTGGTGCTGCGAGCGAAATCCGCGATCTTCAGTCGCGGATGCGGGGGCTTCGGCGCCCTTAAACAGCACCCTCCAGGCGCCTTTGTACGTCGTGTCGAAGAGCCCGTTCAGCGCCTGGTGCTGTTCCGGATTGAACTCCCACAGATTAAATGCCCTCTCTTGGCATGGGAGAATCTGGCAGACGAGCATGACTTGGACCACGTTAACCAGCCTGAGCTTCTTCACCAGCTTCTGGATACAGGCTTGGAGTCCCGTCAGCCCCTCTGAACTACCCCACAGCAAGCCCTTCTCTTTCCAGGAGGTGACCTGCATGGGGATACCAGATCTGAACTCGGGGGCCGCCTCCCACGTAGGGTCGCGCGGCTCGGTGATATAGAACCACCCCGATTGCCACCCCTTGACGGATTCCACGAAGGCCCCTTCGAACCAAAGGACATTGGGCATCTTGCCCAACATGGCGCCTCCGCACTCCGCTTGAGTGCCCTTCACTATCTTCGGCTTGACATTGAAGGTCTTGAGCCACAGGCCGAAGTGGGGCTGGATGTAGAGGAAGGCCTCGCACACGACGATAAACGCTGAGATGTTGAGGATGAAGTTCGCCACCAGATCATGGAAATCCAGGCCGTAGTAGAACATGAGCCCCTGGACAAAGGGGTGAAGTGGAAAGCCCAGTCCGCGGAGGAAGTGGGGAAGAAAAACGACCCTCTCATGGGGCCTGGGGGTGGGGATGAGCTGCCCCTCGTCGGGCAGCCGGTGCGCGATGTCGCCGGACAGGTAGATCGCGCTGCGCAGTCTTTCGATGTGCTCCTCCGTAACGGAGGAGGTCATCCACTTGCCTCCCGCTCCAGACATAACTGGGGAAGGTTGAGACGAGATGTGCGGGCTTGGGCGCTGGAGCTCGAGTGCGCGGAGATGGATAAGCAAAGGAGGAAGAAGGCGTAGGTGAAAAGGTGAATCCTTATCCCTTATATGGGCGGGCGAAGTCTACGCGTCCCCCACCGGCCTGGTAAAACTCGCTTATCCCCCAAGCGTCACCATCAATGGCGCGGTTGGGTTACCCACGTCCGTATTGATGAGAATCCCGGATTAAGGGGGAACACGATCTCTGCTTCGACAAGACATGCCAAGGAAACCGCTTCGCTAAATGCGCTGAGGTGGTAGAGTAAAAAACGATTCAAGTAATGGCTTGGTAGTGGCGTGACGTCATGCCGCAAAAAATGTCAGCAGATTGAACTTGTGTATATATTATTCTCTCTACGGTGGAATGTGGAATTTATTTTGCAGAGCCGGACACTATCCTGGTGTTCACAATCTTCTATCATTCGGAGGAGGAACCCGCCTTGCAATGCCAAGCAATATACGCGCCGGACTTACCGTCATTGAAGCCTGGTTCAGGGGCTACTGAGGGAGTCCTGGATTAGGGGGTGTCCGGATAGCCGGACTACCATCATCAGCCGAACTATCATCGGTGGGACTATCATCACCGACCGGACTCCAAGACTATGAAGATACAAGATTGAAGACTTCGTCCCGTGTCGGGATGGGACTTTCCTTGGCGTGGAAGGCAAGCTTGGCGATACGGATACGTAGATCTCCTACCATTGTAACCGACTCTATGTAACCCTAGCCCTCTCCGGTGTCTATATAAACCGGATGGCTCTAGTCCGTAGGACACAACAACAACCATTACAATCATACCATAGGCTAGCTTCTAGGGTTTAGCCTCCTTGATCTCGTGGTAGATCCACTCTTGTAAACATCCACAATATCAATATCAATCAAGCAGGACGTAGGGTTTTACCTCCATCAAGAGGGCCCGAACCTGGGTAAAACATCGTGTCCCTTGTCTCCTGTTACCATCCGCCTAGACGCACAGTTCGGGATCCCCTACCCGAGATCCGCCGGTTTTGACACCGACACTCCCCAATTCGGCCCCCCTTTTCTTATTTACCGGAGAGGAAGGAAAGAGGAGGGAGGAGGGAAGGAAGGGGGAGGCCGAATCCCCCATTTCCTTTTCCCTTCTCCTCTTTCCTTCTCCTCCTGGCTCGGCCCATATGGGGGGTGCACCAGCCCATGGTGGCTGGTGCGTTTCCCCTCTTGGCCCAATAGGCCCATATCTTTTGTTGGGGGTGCCCGGAACCTCTTTCGGTGACCCGATACCGTCTGGAACACTTTTGGTGTCCGAATACTATAGTACTATATATCAATCTTTACCTCTCGACCATTTCAAGACTCGTCATCATGTTTGAGATCTCACCCGGACTCCGAACAACATTCGTTCACCAAATCACATAACTCATATAATATAATATCATCATCGAACGTTAAGCGTGCGGACCCTACGGGTTCGAGAACTATGTAGACATGACCAGGACACCTCTTTGGTCAATAACTAATAGCGGAACCTGGATGCTCATGTTGGCTCCCACATATTCTACAAAGATCTTTATCGGTCAAACCGCTATGAGAACATATGTTATTCCCTTTGTCATCGGTATGTTACTTGCCCGGGATTCGATTGTTGGTATCTTCATACCTAGCTCAATCTCGTTACCGTCAAGTCTCTTTACTCATTCATAATACATCATCCTGCAACTAACTCATTAGTCACTTTGATTGCAAGGCTTCTTATGATGTGTATTACCGAGAGGGCCCGGAGATGCCTCTCCGATATTCGGAGTGACAAATCCTAATCTCAATCTATGACAACCCAACAAACACCTTCGGAGATACCTGTAGAGCATCTTTATAATTACTCAGTTATGTTGTGATGTTTGATAGCACATAAGGCATTCCTCTGGTATCCGGGAGTTGCATAATCTCATAGTCGAAGGAATATGTATTCGACATGAAGAAAGCAATAGCAATAAAACTGAAAAATCATAATGCTAAGCTAACGAATGGGTATTGTCCATCACATCATTCTCCTAGTGATATGATCTCGTTTATCAAATGACAACACATGTCTATGGTTAGGAAACTTAACCATCTTTGATCAACGAGCTAGTCTAGTAGAGGCTTACTAGGGACTTGATATTTTGTATATGTATCCACACATGTATCAAGTTTTCGGTTAATACAATTCTAGCACGATAATAAACATTTATCATGAAATAAGGAAATATAAAATAACAACTTTATTATTGCCTCTAGGGCATATTTCCTTCAGTCTCCTACTTGCACTAGAGTCAATAATCTAGATTACATTGTAATGATTCTAACACCCATGGAGTCTTGGTGTTGATCACATTTTGCTCATGGAAGAGGCTTAGTTAACGTGTCTGCTATATTCAGATTCGTATGTATTTTGCTAATCTCTATGTCTCCCTCCTTGACATGATAATAGATGGAGTTTAAGCGTCTCTTGATGTGTTTGGTTCTTTTGTGAAATCTGGATTCCTTCACTAAGACAATTGCTCCAGTATTGTCACAAAAGATTTTCATTTTACCTGATGCACTAGGTATTACACCTAGATCGGATATGAACTCCTTCATCTAGACTCCTTCATTTGCTGCTTCCGAAGCAACTATGTACTCCGTTTCACACGTAGATCCCTCCATGACACTTTGCTTGGAACTGCATCAACTGATAACTCCACCATTCAAAACAAATACGTATCCGGTTTGTGACTTAGAGTCATCCAGATCAGTGTCAAAACTAGCATCGACGTAACCATTTATGACAAGCTCTTTCTCAACTCCATAAACGAGAAACATATCCTTGGTCCTTTTCAGGTACTTCAGGATATTCTTGACCGCTGTCTAGTGATCCACTCCTGGATTACCTTGGTACCTCCCTGCCAGACTTATGGCAAGGCACACATCAGGTCGGGTACACAGAATAGCATACATGATAGAACCTATGGATGAGGCATAGGGAATGACTTTCATTCTCTCTCTATCTTCTGAAGTGGTCGGGGATCGAGTCTGACTCAATTTCACACCTTGTAACACAGGCAAGAACCCTTTCTTTGACTGATCCATTTTGAACTTCTTCAAAACTTTGTCAAGGTATGTGATTTGTGAAAGTCCTATTAAGCATCTTGATCTATCTCTATAGATCTTGATGCCCAATATATAAGCAGCTTCACCGAGGTCTTTCATTGAAAAACTTTTATTCAAGTATCCTTTTATGCTATCCAAAAATTCTACATCATTTCCAATCAACAATATGTCATCCACATATAATATAAGAAATGATATAGAGCTCCCACTCACCTTCTTGTAAATACATACTTCTCCAAAAGTCTGTATAAAACCATATGCTTTGATCACCTCATCAAAGCGTATATTCCAACTCCGAGATGCTTGCACCAATCCATAGATGGATCACTAGAGCTTGCACACTTTGTTAACACCTTTAGGATCGACAAAACCATCTGGTTGCATCATATACAACTCTTCTTTAAGAAATCCATTAAGGAATGCAGTTTTGACGTCCACGTGCCAGATTTCATAATCATAAAATGTAGAAATTGCTAACATGATTCGGACAGACTTAAGCATCCCTACGGGTGAGAAAGTCTCATTGTAGTCAACTCCTTGAATTTGTCAAAAACCTTTTGCAACAAGTCAAGATTTATATACAGTAACATTACCATCAACGTCAGTCTTCTTCTTGAAGATCCATTTATTTTCTATGGCTCGCCGATCATCGGGAAAATCCACCAAAGTCCACACTTTGTTCTCATACATGGATCCTATCTCAGATTTCATGGCCTCAAGCCATTTATTGGAATCTGGGCTCATCATAGCTTCTTGGTAGTTCGTAGGTTCGCCATGGTCTAGTAACATGACTTCCATAACAGGATTACCATACCACTCTGGTGTTGATTGTGTTCTGGTTGACCTATGAGGTTCGGTAGTAACTTGATCTGAAATTTCATGATCATCATCAATAGCTTCCTCTCTAGTTGGTGTAGGCATCACGGGAACAGATTTCTTCGATGAGCTACTTTCCAAATTGAGAGAAGGTACAATTACCTCATCAAGTTCTACTTTCCTCCCACTCACTTCTTTTGAGAGAAACTCCTTCTCTAGAAAGGTTCCATTCTTGGCAACAAAGATCTTGCCTTCGGATCTGTGGTAGAAGGTGTACCCAATTGTTTGCTTCGGGTATCCTATGAAGACGCACTTTTCTGATTTGGGTTCAAGCTTATCAGGCTGAAGCCTTTTGACATAAGTGTCGCAACCCCAAACTTTAAGAAACGATAGCTTAGGTTTATTGCCAAACCATAGTTCATACAGTGTCGTCTCAACGGATTTAGACGGTGCCCTATTTAACATGAATGCAACTGTCTCTAACGCATAACCCCAAAATGATAGGGGTAAATTGGTAAGAGACATCATAGATCGCACCATATCTAATAAAGTACGGTTACGTCATTCAGACACTCCATTACGCTGTGGTGTTCCAAGTGGCGTGAGTTGTGAAACTATTCCACATTGTTTTAAATGAAGGCCAAACTCGTAACTCAAATATTTTCCTCCGCGATCAGATCGTAGAAACTTTATTTTCTTGTTATGATGATTCTCCAGTTCTCTCTGAAAATTCTTTGAACTTTTCAAATGTTTCAGATTTGTGTTTCATTAAGTAGATATACCCATATCTGCTCAAATCATCTGTGAAGGTTAGAAAATAATGATACCTACCGCGTGCCTCAACAGACCACATACATCGGTATGTATTATTTCCAATAAGTCATTGGCTCGCTCCATTGTTCCAAAGAATGGAATTTTAGTTATCTTGCCCATGAGGCATGGTTCACAAGTATCAAATTATTCATAATCAAGTGATTCCAGAAGTCCATATGCATGAGGTTCTTCATGAGCTTTACACCAACATGACCTAAACGGGAGTGCCATAAATATTTGCACTATCATTATCAACTTTGCATCTTTTGGCATCAATATTATGAATATGTGTATCACCACAATCGAGATTCAATAGAAATAGGCCACTCTTCAAGGGTGCACGACCATAAAAGATATTACTCATATAAATAGAACAACCATTATTCTCTGATTTAAATGAAAAACCATCTTGCACTAAATAAGATCCAGATAGAATGTTCATGCTCAACGCTGGCACCAAATAACAATTATTCAAGTCTAAAATTAATCCCGAAGGTATATGTAGAGTTAGCATGCTGACGGCAATCACATCGACCTTGGAACCATTCCCAACGCACATCGTCACCTCGTCCTTAGCCAAATCTTCATTTAATCCATAGCTCCTATTTCGAGTTACAAATATGAGCAACCGAATGTATCAAATACCCAGGCGCTACTATGAGCATTAGTAAAGTACACATCAATAACATGTATATCAAATATACCTTTGTTCACTTTGCCATCCTTCTTATGCGCCAAATACTTGGGGCAGTTCCGCTTCTAGTGACCAGTCCCTTTGCAGTAGAAGCACTCAGTTTCAGGCTTGGGTCCAGCTTTGGGCTTCTTCCTGGAGTGGCAACTTGCTTGCCATTCTTATTGAAGTTCCCTTTATTTCCCTTTCCCTTTTTCTTGAAACTAGTGGTCTTGTTAACCATCAACACTTGTTGCTCCTTCTTGATTTCTACCTCCGGAGCTTTGAGCATTGAGAAGAACTTGGGAATAGTCTTCTCCATCCCTTGCATATTATAGTTCATCACGAAGCCTTTGTAGCTTGGGGCGGTGATTGGAGAACTCTGTCAATAACACTATCATCTGGAAGATTAACTCCCAGCTGAGTCAAGTGATTATGATATACAGACATTCTGAGTATGTATTCACTGACAGAACTGTTCTCCTCCATCTTGCAGCTATAGAACTTGTTGGAGACTTCATATCTCTTAACTCGGGCATTTTCTTGAAATATTAACTTTAACTCTTGGAACATCCCATATGCTCCATGACGTTCAAAACGTCTTTGAAGTCACGATTCCAAGCCGTAAAGCATGACGCACTAAACTATCGAGTAGTCATCAACACGCGACGGCCAGGCGTTCACAACATCTGCAGTTGCTGGAGGGGGTGGCACACCTAGCGGTGAATCAATGAGATAATTCTTCTGTGCACCAATGAGGATAATCCTCAAGTTACGGACCCAGTCCGTGTAGTTGCTACCATCATCTTTCAACTTAGCTTTCTCTAGGAACGGTAGCACGGGCCATTGATTTACAACATAGATATGCAAATACTATATGGACTAAGTTCATGATAAATTAAGTTAAATTAATCAAATTACTTAAGAAATCCCACTTAGATAGACATCCCTCAAGTCATCTAAATGATATGTGATACAAATCAACTAAACCATGTCCGATCATCACATGAGATGGAGTGTCATCAATGGTGAACATCTTTATGTTGATCATATCTTCTATATGATTCACGTTTGACCTTTCGGTCTTTAGTGTTCTGAGGCCATGTTTGTACATGCTAGGCTCGTTAAGTTTAACCCAAGTATTCCGCATATGCAAAACTATCTTGCACCCATTGTATGTGAACATAGAGCCTATCACACTCGATCATCACATGGTGTCTCAACACGATGAACTATCGCAATGGTGCATACTCAGGGAGAACACTTATACCTTGAAATTTAGTTAAGGGATCATCTTATAATGCTACCACCGTACTAAGCAAAATAAGATGCATAAAGATAAACATCACATGCAATCAAAATATGTGACATGATATGGCCATCATCATCTTATGCTTTTGATCTCCATCTCCAAAGCATCGTTATGATCTCCATTGTCACCGGCTCGACACCTTGATCTCCATCGTTGCGTCGTGGCCGTCTCACCAACCAATGCTTCTACAACTATCGCTAACTCATATTGATAAAGTAAAGCAATTACATTGCGTTTGCATTTCATACAATAAAGAGACAATCATAAGGCTCCTGTCGGTTGCAGATAACTTTTACAAAACATGATCATCTCATACAATAACGTATATCACATCATGTCTTGACCATATCACATGACAACATGCCCTACAAAATCAAGTTAGACGTCCTCTACTTTGTTGTTGCAAGTTTTACATGGCTGCTATGGGCTTCTAGCAAGAACCGTTCTTACCTACGGCACAAAAACCACAACGGTGATTTATCAAGTTTTTTGTTTTAACCTTCAACAAGGACTGGCCACAGTCAAATTTGATTCAACTAAAGTAGGAGAAACAGACACCCGTCAGCCACCTTTATGCAAAACTAGTTGCATGTCTGTTGGTGGAACCGGTCTCATGAACATGGTCATGTAAGGTTGGTCCGGGCCGCTTCATCCAACAATATCGCCAAATCAAAATAAGACATTGGTGGTAAGCAGTATGATGATCACCGCCCACAACTCTTTGTGTTCTACTCGTGCATATCATCTACGCATAGACCTTGCTCAGATGCCACTATTGGGGAACGTAGCATGCAATTTCAAAAGTTTTCTACGCTCACGCAAGATCTATCTAGGAGATGCATAGAAATGAGAGGGTGAGAGTGTGTCTATGTACCCTCGTAGACCGTAAGCACAAGCGTTTAACAATGCGGTTGATGCAGTCAAACTTCTTCTAGCTCCGACTGATCAAGTACCAAACGTATGACACATCCAAGTTCTGCACACGTTCAGCTCGGTGATGTCCCTCACCTTCTTGATCCAGCAAGGTGTCGAGGTAGTAGATGAGTTTCGTCAGCATGATGGCGTGGTGATGGTGATGGTGAAGTGATCCACGCAGGGCTTCGCCTAAGCACCGCGAGAATATGACCGGGGGTGTAAACTGTGGAGGGGGACGCCACACACGGCTAACAATTGATGTTGTGTGTGAAAGTGCAATCATGCCCTTAATCATATTTTGATGTTGATGACAACATGCATGTTGGGACTAATCATGTTTGTCAAGTATATCTTAGGATTATGTCTCAAGGGCGGTGTGTGGATCATGACTACGGACATACAAATATATATACATATATCACTTGAGAGCAGAGACACAAGACAAAGACAGAAAGCTTCAGCTTCTTTTTCGGTTTGTTCTTGAGTATAGGGATCCCGCACTATTAAGAGGGGATCGTTGGATTTCGTGAAAGAACTTGCTCAAACCCACAAAATTCACTCACATATCATCTCAAGATTCTTCCTCTTACTTATGCACAAATATTGGTATGGTCTAGAGAGGTTCAGCTACCACCGGACGACCGAAAGTCTACGGACATCCGGCCTCTCTCAGCCGACCAGGCTTCCGGCTCTCACTAGTTGTCCGGTGCGTCTCCACAGAACCGATATTAGCGAAATACCGGTCCCACCGGACATCCGCTCATCTCCGGATATCCGTTGCACTTCAACAAAATGATATTTGTGGATTTACGACCACTCCAGACGTCTGGCCTTCGGACGACCGGCGCCTTCTGGGCGTCCGCTGGCTGTGAAGTCCCATACCTCGTCTGTGCCCCTGGTAGATGTTCCAGCAATCGGACGACCGGCGGCTCGGGCGGACGTCCGGTCTAATCTGTGACACCGGTCATACGGTACCCATCGTATGTCTGTTAGACCCTGTGCACTAAGTGGGTCAACGATCTGTTTTACACTCATACTATATATAGCCGTCTTCCTCTCACGAGAGAAGGTTGACCATTACCTTTGAGCTTTCTAAGAACACATCTCACTCCCTCTCTTGACACTATACACCAAATCCTAGATCCCCAAGGGATTTGGGAACATTTGAGAGAATTCTCCAATCAAGTGATAGATCCACTTCTTCTCCTTCTACTCACCCAAGGAATTCGTGATTTGAGCAAGTTCTTGAGCAATCCCCAACGTTGTTGTTACTCTTGGAGGTTGGAGACTCCTAGGCAGTAGGAGTCCTTGTGAGAGGAATCGACCATTGTGATAACCCTCAGAAAAGTTTGTGAGGGTTTGGAGACCACCCCAAGTTCTACCACTAGTGGTTCAGAAATGCCTCCGTGGTGTTGTCTCAAAGAGACAATAGGGTGAGCCTTTGTGGCGTTGGTGTGCCTTCGTGGTAACATCCACCTCTCTAAATGGTGACGTAGCTTCCCTCCAAGGAAGTGAACATTGGCATACATCCTCGTCTCTCTAAATTGTGGTTATCCCTAATCCTAAATCCCTACTTGTGGTTTCTTGTCTCTTAGTCTTACGTATATCATATTGTACTTGCTTACTTTCTTACTTGTGGTACTTGGTTACCTTGCTTAGCTCATAACATCATACTTGCAATTGTTAGGCTAAACTTCATATTCCGCATTATTGCCTAAAATTGCTAAGTAATAATTAAAATTGTAATTGTACCTATTCACCCCCCTAGGTCCATCTCGATCCTTTCAATTAGTATCAAAGCCTCGTGCTCTATTCTTGTGGCTTAACCGCCCTAGAGCAAGACGAACCCCCATGAGACTCCCCTTGTTGCAGATCCGAAGAATACGGACGCGGCTTCCATGGAAGCCAAGTCCTTCACTTCAGAGGATCTGGAACGAGCTCTTGCTAAGAAAAAGGAGGAGCATGATTCCTCTCTTGAGGCCTTGGTCCAAATGAGGTTAGCCACACTAACCACGATGCTCGCACCACTTTCTGGTGGTGCGGCCTCGAGGCCAGCTGTGCCTACCCCTTCACTTGGCCAACAACCTCCTAGCAATGAACACTCAAGTGTTCCTTAGCTCTATGCAAGACCTCAAATAGAGAAACCTAAGTATAGCCCTCAAGGCAAACCTCCTTTACTTGATGCCACTTCCGATTTTGTTGTGTGGAGAGTTTCTGTGCAGGATCATCTTTGATATGGAAATGATGAGATGCTGGAGATCTTGGAGTATGGTTACCATGTGGTTGATCCAAAGAACCCTACACCAAGAGAAATTTATGACAAGAATCTCAATGACACCGCAATCATGTGTATAAGGAGAGGTATGGCTGAAAAGCAAAGGAGACCATTCGTACACATCACAATTGCCAAGGAACTATGGGAAAGTATTGTAAGATCCAAGACTGGTACATCCACTCTTCGACTTGCTCAATATGAAATTGCCAAGGGGCAATTGCAAAACTTTTGTATGGAGAAAGGTGAATCTCCCAATCAACTTCTTGAGCGTCTCATGACTCTCACTGCTGAAATTGAGTCGTGTGAGTGTGACTAAGAAATTTCTTGTGGACAAGCTGCTCCATGCTCTTGCTCCCTATCATCACCAAATGGTGTGGGACATAAGAAAACACCATGCCTTCAAGGAAATGACTCTGGATGACAGCATATCCACTTTCTAGCTATTTTAAGAGTCAAAGGCAAATGCTACAAAACATCTTGCCATGCATGGTACTTCAACATCAAAGATCAATCTTGCATTGAAGGCCAAGCATGTATGTGAAGATGAGCAAAGTGAAGAAGAAGAATATGATGATGATGAAGATGGTGACGAGATTGAATCTGATGAGGGCCCTTCATATGAAGAGATGGCCCTCTTTGTCAAGAAGTTTAGTGCGGGAAAATTCAAAGGAAGATTCCAGAAGAAGAAAGTGAGAAAATGCTACAACTGTGAAGAAACCAATGACTTCTCCAACGAGTGCCCTTATGAGAAGAGAGAAGATAAACCGAGGTTTCCCAAGACCTTTCCCAAGAAGAAGTTGCCAAATCCTTTGAACTCCAAGCTCAAGAAGAGAGATGGGAAAGCAATGGTTGCTCTTGAAGAATCCGATCCGCATGATGTTAGTGGTGTTGCCGGAGTTGCTCGAGATTCTCAAAACATGTTGAGGCTAGTCAACAAGAGTGGTGATGTTGTCACCTACAACTACACGAAGGACTACAAGGGCAACGCTCACAAGTGCCTTATGGCAAAGGCCGTAGTAGAAGATGGATAGGACCAAAGCTCTCCTGACAAGGTCAAGGATGCCTTCTCCGGTGGAGTAAAATGGGTGATTGATAGTGGATGTACCAATCATGTGACCGGGGATTGCAAATTGCTCTACGATTTCATGGAAGCTATTCAACCATTCACGAGCATTATGTTTGGTGGAGGTTCAAAAGGACAGGTACTTGGGTTGGGCAAGGTGGCTATCACAAATGACATGTCTCTTGCAAATTTCATGCTTGTCCAACCCCTTAAATACCATTTTCTTTCTGTTTGTCAATTGGCTTCTGTTGGTTATGATACACTCTTTGGACTAACAGATGTGAAAGTATTTAAGAGAGATACTCTCGAAGTGGCCTTTGTTGGAGAGTTGGATGGCAACCTTTACACGGTTGATTTATCGAAAGAGAGCACATTCCATGCAACTTGTCTAATGGCTAGGGAAGGCAATTTTATCCATGGATCTGGATGCCCATGGATACCCGACCCGGTTGGGCAACGGTATGGAGCGCATTTATGCCCATGGGTCCGTGGATATGGATACCCACGAATAGTCGGGTTGGGCACGGTTATAGTTTGTGCTCCATGGATATCCAATGGATACCCGTATGACATGTGGGGCCAAATGTCAGTGATAGTAGAAAGAGCGAATCAATGGGAAATGGCAGGCAATATGCAACTGGTGCCATAAGCTATATGCTGCAGAATCAACCTCTGGTATGTCGCACTTAAGGACTCATCGTATTACTTGTTGCCTACTTATGCATGTAGCTTATGTTGTCATTTGTTAGTGAATGATGATGAGCTAATTTGATCTTTGGGAAGGCTTCATGCTGACTTTTCTATGCCCATGGAGCTCCACAGGTATGTGGGTATCCAGCGGGTTTGGGCATGGGCACAAGTTGTGCCCATGGATAATTTGGTGGATGGGCAGAGAGTAGGAAGATGGGTCATGGGTTGGATTTGGACCAGCTCCACCCGCCCCAAACCCGACCCATTGCCATCCCTGTTAATGGCCAAGGCCGACAAGGGGTGGCTATGGCATCGCCAGCTAGCCCATGTCGGCATAAGAAATCTTCAATATCTCTTAAAGGGGAATCACATCCTTGGACTAACCAATGTCTCTTTTGAGAAATATCGTGTGTGTAGTGCATGCATAGCCGGGAAGCAACATCAATCAAAGCACCCACCCAAGAACATTGTGTCTACTTCAAGGCCCCTAGAGCTCCTTCATGTGGATCTTTTTGGGCCTCCTTCATGGGATAGTCTTGGTGGGAAAAAGTATGGACTTGTTATTGTTGATGATTACTCCAGATATACATGGTTCTTCTTCCTCAAGTCCAAGGACGATACGAAGATCACTTTCATTGATTTTGCCAAGCAAGCACAACACAAGTTTGACAAAGAAATCTTGGCAATAAGAAGTGATAATGGCTCCGAGTTCGAGAACTACACTTTGGAAGAATTTCTTAGTGATGAGGGGATTGAGCATCAATATTCAGCTCCATACACTCCGCAACAAAACGGTGTAGCAGAAAGGCAGAACCGCACACTTGTGAAGTGATGTCCACTACACAACCTTCTTCTTGTAGACGTTGTTGGGCCTCCAAGTGTAGAGATTTGTAGGACAGTAGCAAATTTCCCTCAAGTGGATGACCTAAGGTTTATCAATCCGTGGGAGGCGTAGGATGAAGATGGTCTCTCTCAAACAACCCTGCAACCAAATAACAAAGAGTCTCTTGTGTCCCCAACACACCCAATACAATGGTAAATTGTATAGGTGCACTAGTTCGGCGAAGAGATGGTGATACAAGTGCAATATGGATGGTAGATAAAGGTATTTGTAATCTGAAATTATAAAAACAGCAAGGTAGCAAGCGATAAAAGTGAGCGTAAACGGTATTGCAATGTTAGGAAACAAGGCCTAAGGTTCATACATTCACTAGTGCAAGTTCTCTCAACAATAATAACATAATTAGATCATATAACTATCCCTCAACATGCAACAAAGAGTCACTCCAAAGACACTAATAGCGGAGAACAAACCAAGAGATTATGGCAGGGTATGAAACCACCTCAAAGTTATCCTTTTTGATCTGTCTATTCAAGAGTTCGTAGTAAAATAACATGAAGCTATTCTTTCCGTTCGATCTATCATAGAGTTCATACTAGAATAGCACCTTAAGACACAAATCAACCAAAACCCTAATGTCACCTAGACACTCCATTGTCACCTCAAGTATCTATGGGCATGATTATATGATATGCATCACACAATCTCAGATTCATCTATTCAACCAACACAAAGTACTTCAAAGAGTGCCCCAAAGTTTCTACCGAAGAGTCAAGACGAAAACGTGTGCCAACCCCTATGCATAGATTCCCAAGGTCACGAAACCCGCAAGTTGATCACCAAAACATACATCAAGTAGATCATGTGAATATCCCATTGTCACCACAGATAAGCATGGCAAGACATACATCAAGTGTTCTCAAATCCTTAAAGACTCAATTCGATAAGATAACTTCAAAGGGAAAACTCAATCCATTACAAGAGAGTAGAGGGGGAGAAACATCATAAGATCCAACTATAATAGCAAAGCTCGCGATACATCAAGATCGTGCCAAATCAAGACCACGAGAGAGAGAGAGAGAGAGAGATCAAACACATAGCTACTGGTACATACCCTCATCCCCGAGGGCGAACTACTCCCTCCTCGTCATGGAGAGTGCCGGGATGATGAAGATGGCCACCGGTGACGGATCCCCCCTCCGGCAGGGTGCCGGAACAGGTCCCGATTGGTTTTTGGTGGCTACAGAGGCTTGCGGCGGAGGAACTCCCGATCTATTGTGCTCCTGGATGTTTTTGGGGTATATGGACATATATAGGCGAAGGAAGTCGGTCAGGGGAGCCATGAGGGACCCACGAGGGGCCACGATGGTGGGGGAGCGCCCAGGGGGGTAGGGCGTGCCCTCCTGTCTTGTGTGTAACACCCACGATGCGGCTATATCTCCCACGTGTACCGCATGGTGGTTTTGTCGCAAGAAGGGTCATCTTCACACAATCCCATGTAATGAACAAGAATGGGATAAAGAGTTGGCTTACAATCGCCACTTCACACAATGAACATATCATCCATACATCATTCAGAGCACACACATAGTCCGACTATGGACGAAGCCAAAAGAAAAGAAGATAACCCAACTGCTAGATCCCCGATCGTCTCAACTGGGCCCCACTGCTGTCTCTGACGAGAGGAAGCAGGGGGCAGCGGCTGGCGATGCGGGATGCAGGTCACGATGCAGAGGAGGCATCAGGCGGCAGGGAGCGGGGAGATCGGCCGGATCCGAACAAGGAGGCAGGCCGGCGGCAAGGCAAACGGCGACGGCTTGCATCCTCGAGCGACAATGAATCTCCACGGCTGCTCTATTCTTGACGAGGTAGAGTAGAGGGAGCTGAGATAGAAAACGAGAAAGGAAACGAAGGGAGGAGGAGGAGAGCACGGCGGGGAGGTCCGAGCCTGATGGCGGTGGCGCGTGGCCGGCTTGCTGGTCGCCGGAGTGGCTAGGCGAGGAGGCCCGGCGGCAGAGTTCCATGGGGCGGCCTTGGGTGGTCTGCAATGGGAGATGAGGGGAAGGCACCGGCGACGAGAGGACGATGCTCCTGCAGGTTTCCTGGCGAAGAGAGAGCAGGTGAGAGCAGGATCCAAAGGGAACGGGAGAAGAAGAAGGGAAGGAGAAGCAGCGAGTGGGGCAGAGCCATAACCGGAGTTGGAGACGAGGTGGAGCGGCACTGGTCTCCGGCAAGGTGAAGTAGGGGAAGCTTCGGTCGCCCGGTGGTCGGGGAGGCCCTCGAGCGCGAGGTTGGAGGAGCACGGGATGGACCGAGAGGGGCTGTGGTGATTGGTGGGTTTGGATCGAGAGGGATCCCGAGGTGGATGGAGACCGGGTGGAGGCGGCGGCTAATCCGAGGAGGAAGGAGGCTGTAGGTGGCGGCGGCTAGGGGGGACAAATGTCCTAGGATTTAGGGTTTGGTCTAAAAATGCGCAAGGGGTTCTATATATATATATATAGGAACGAGGCGAGTTTTAGGGGCGTCCGATCGCCATCGGATGGCTCCGGGTCAACCGAATGGTCAGATGTAAATAGGTTAGACGAGTCTAATAAATAAACTAAAGATATCTTAGAGATGATCCGGACTCATCGGTCACGACCGTGCGGGTCGGTTCGGGGAAGTTTCAGACGCGTGAG